>NC_062274.1:33245249-33552749 GCF_916048215.2 Malus sylvestris | reverse complement strand
TTTTTGTTCTTGAGATGGAACATGATCCTATGCCTACTGCACTTCCTCTTATATTGGGAAGACCATTCCTTAGAACAGCACGGACGAAGATTGATGTCTACGATGGTACCTTAACCATGGAAATTGATGGGGAAAGCGTTAAGTTCAGAATCTTCAATGCTATGAGGTATCCTAGTGAATTAGAATCTTGTTTGTCTATTGATGTGTTTGACTATTTTGTGCAGGATTGTTTTAATGAAGGTGTGAGACAAGATAATTTAGAGAAGGCATTAGTGCATAGCATTACACATGGAAATTTTAATTATTCAGAGCACATTGAAGAAGAATTAATCCAAACAGTGGCCTCTCTTGAGTCTCTTTCACCAATTCGTGGTAAGTGTTCTTCCTATTTTATTTCTCTTCCTACTTCTAACGAAAAAATTCTTCCTTCTGTGATTCAGGCACCTAAATTGGAGCTTAAACCGATCCCTAAACATTTGAAGTATGTATTTTTGGGAGAGGATGAAACATTACCAGTCATCATATCGTCACAACTCACAGCAGAAGAGGGGGAGAAACTGATCTGGGTACTGAAGGATCACAAAACTGCCATAGCTTGGAGCATTGCAGATATCAAAGGTATAAATCCAGCTACATGTATGCATAGGATTCTGTTGGAGGAAGGTGCAAAACCAACAAGGGAAGCTCAACGCCGTTTAAACCCACTCATGATGGAAGTCGTAAAAAAAGAGGTTATCAAACTTCTTGATGTTGGCATCATATATCCTATTTCGGATAGCAAGTGGGTAAGCCCTATTCAAGTAGTCCCTAAACGATCTGGAGTCACAGTTGTTAAGAATGAAGCTAATGAGCTAATGCCTACACGTGTGCAAAATAGTTGGAGAGTCTGTACAGACTATCGAAAGATAAATAGCACCACACGCAAGGATCACTTTCCACTCCCATTCATTGATCAAATGTTAGAAAGGCTAACTGGTCATTCTCATTATTGTTTTCTTGATGGCTATTCTAGGTATAATCAAATTGCAGTTGTTCTGGAGGATCAAGAAAAGACGACTTTCACATGTCCATTTGGCACATTTGCATACCGGAGGATGCCGTTTGGACTGTGCAACGCCCCTGCCACATTTCAGAGGTGTATGGGAAGTATCTTTTCTGATATGATTGAGAATATAATTGAAGTGTTCATGGATGATTTTTCAGTTTATGGTGATTCTTTTGATACATGTCTACATAATCTGTCCCTAGTTTTAAAACGTTGTCAAGAAACTAATCTAGTGTTAAATTGGGAAAAATGCCATTTCATGGTTTCGCATGGATTAGTTCTAGGGCATATCATATCTGAAAAGGGAATTGAAGTTGATAAATCTAAAGTAGAACTTGTTAGTTCTTTACCCATCCCTACTACTGTCAGGGAGATTCGTTCTTTTCTTGGACATGCAGGTTTCTACCGTAGGTTTATGAAGGACTTCTCAATGATTTCTAGACCCTTGTGTCGTTTACTTCAAAAGGATGTAACATTTGATATGAATGAAGAGTGTGTGGTAGCATTCAATAAGCTTAAGGAGTTGTTATCCACGGCTCCTGTAATCATGCCACCAGATTGGAGTTTACCTTTTGAGTTAATGTGCGATGCTTCAGACTATGTTGTTGGTGCAGTTTTAGGGTAGCGTGTCAACAAAGTGCCACATGTCATCTATTATGCATCTCGAACACTTAATGATGCACAGTTGAATTATTCAACAACAGAGAAGGAGCTTCTAGCTGTTGTGTTTGCTTTAGAAAAATTTAGATCTTATCTGATTGGGACTAAAGTTATTGTGTTTTCTGACCATGCAGCTTTGAAGTATCTACTCACAAAAAAAGATGCAAAACCACGACTCATTCGATTGATACTTCTGCTTCAAGAGTTTGACTTGGAGATCAAGGATAAGAAAGGGAGTGAGAATGTTGTAGCAGATCATCTTAGCCAACTTGTGCATTCAAACACAGAGGAAGATCTCATCCCTTTACGTGAAAGTTTTCCAGATGAGCAATTGTTTTCATTAAAGATTACTGACCCTTGGTATGCAGATATTATCAATTATAAGGTCATCAAAAAGATTCCGGATGATTTTACACGTGCTAAACAAGATAAGCTTGTCAAAACCGCCAAATACTACAAGTGGGATGATACTTATTTGTGGAAATATTGCACTGATCAATTGATTAGAAAGTGTGTCCCTGAATCTGAGTTTAAATCTATTCTAACTTTTTGTCATTCTTATGCATGTGGTGGCCATTTTGGAGCAAAGAGGACAGCCCTGAAGGTGTTAGAGAGTGGTTTTTATTGGCCTAGTTTGTTTAAGGATGCGTATGAGTTTTGTGCAACATGTGATCGTTGTCAACGAACAGGTAACTTGGGCCCAAGAAATCAAATGCCACAAACCCATATTTTGGTTGTTGAGATCTTTGATGTGTGGGGCATTGATTTCATGGGACCTTTTCCATCTTCAAATGGTTTTCTTTACATTTTATTGGCTGTGGATTATGTTTCTAAATGGGTGGAAGCAAAAGCCACCAAAACTAATGATTCAAAAGTTGTTTCAGATTTTATTAAGAGTAACATCTTTGCAAGATTTGGAATACCTAGAGCAATCATTAGCGATGGAGGGAGTCATTTTTGCAATCGAACATTTGAAGCGTTGCTTAGGAAGTACAATGTCACACATAAGGTGTCTACACCTTATCATCCGCAAACTAGTGGTCAAGCAGAAGTATCAAATCGTGAGGTGAAGCAAATTTTGGAGAAAACTGTGAGTCCTAGTAGGAAGGATTGGAGCATGCGCTTGAACGATGCATTGTGGGCTTATAGGACTGCTTATAAGACTCCTATTGGAATGTCCCCATTTCGGTTAATTTATGGGAAACCATGCCGTCTTCCAGTAGAGTTAGAACACAAAGCTTATTGGGCGATCAAAGCCTACAACATGGACATGAGTGTTGCCGGAAAGCAAAGGAAGCTTCAATTAAATGAGTTAGACGAAATCCGGAATGATGCATACGAGTCTAGTCGAATATACAAGGAGAAATCAATAGCATTTCATGACAAGATGATCTTAAGGAAGAGCTTTGTCATTGGACAGAAAGTTCTTCTATTTAATTCTCACCTTCGGTTATTTCCAGGTAAGCTTCGTTCTAGATGGGTTGGTCCATTTGTTATAACAAATATTTTTCCTCATGGTGCAGTGGAAATCCAAAGTGCAAAGACCGGATACGTGTTCAAAGTGAATGGGCATAGACTCAAGCCATATTACGAGTCTTTTGCAGAGCATGATGTGGAGGTTGTACCTCTCCAAGAACCAGTTCCCTTTGGATGATTACTCTTGGCATCGTCCGGCTGCAAGACGTTAAAGAAAGCGCTTCTTGGGAGGCAACCCAAGCTTTCTATCTTTCATCTTTATTTTGAATAATTTTAAATGTTCTTGTTCTGTTTTTCTCTTGTTTTCTGGTTTGTGTGTTTAAGTCCTACTTTTGTTCCTTTATGCAGGTAATGATTTTGCAATCTCTACCACAACTTCTTGCAAGGTATTTTTGCATTCATAAAAACGAAGGGAACATTAAGCAGATAAATACAAGGGGGAGCCTTCACAAAGGCTGCTTAGGAGAAGTCTCAGTAGTCGGCGGAGCTTCAGCAGTTGGCGGAGCCCCAGAAGGAGGAGGCATCAGAGGTTGATCATTTGGAGCTTCACTACGCGGTACAGCCCCAGAAGACGAAGGCAAATGCTGTTGGAACAAACCCATAAACCGTTGATGATCAAGTAAAGTCTGACCATCAGATTCCTGCATCTGGTCAATCTTCCTCTTCATGTTTGTAGCATAATTATGTGCGAGCTTGTGCAATTGTTTATTTTCATGCTTAAGCCCTCTAATCTCCTGCTTGAGACTCATCACTTCAGCCGCCAATGATTCAACTTGACGGGTTCGGGCAAATAGGTGTTGGGCCATATTGGACACGGAACCTGCACACTGCACACTGAGAGCCAAAGATTCCTTAACAGCCAACTCATCAGACCGTTTGGCGAGTAGTCGGTTATCTTTGGGAGTGACAAGGTTCCTGGCCACCACCGCAGCTGTCATATCATTCTTCATCACCGAATCCCTAACGGTAAGGGGACCAGTAGGGGATATGAAGGATGGGCGCCATATGTTGTCTGGAGAAGGCGGAGCTGCCTCTTCACCAAGGTTCAAGTCAAAACGACGATCGGAAGGGCCATACATTTTTCAGAGGTGGTAAAGAAAGAAGAGATCGGACAAGTCAAGATCGTAGAAATGCAAAGAGGGAGTTTTTACAGGCAGAAATTCAAGTGTGCTTTGAACGTCCTGCATACCTCTATAAAAAGCAGCACGCGATGGGATTTCAGAGATCGAAGAGGCGAGCTCAGAAATCGAAGAAGCCAACTACAAAAATCAAAGAGGCACTAGCTTTCTCAAAAGCTGAGCTTGCTCAGAAACCACTGGCCATCCTTTGTTCCAGATTTGTCCGCACTCGTCACATGCAACCTCTGCACTCGACGGAGCTCAGATTTTGAAGAGGCAATTCCAGATTTCGGAGAGGGCCATCTTTTTTTCCAGACGTGTCAACATCTGTCACATGCAGAGTCTGCTTTGCGAAAATTACGGGCAATCTGTCGAAGATCTCTGGTAAAGTAGAAAACACGTGAAGTTTACTGTTCCATCATCTAATGCTTGCCGACAAGAGTAAAAGAACAGTACCGGTTATTATTTCCTATAAATGTCGACCTTCACCCTCCATGGCAAGGAAGACATACATAACCTTCCATCATCTCCGAGAATGCCTTTCCAACAAACCCTCTCGAGTCACTCCGTGTTCCTTATTCCTTAAGGTACCTCTGCAAACAACCCATCCAAAGCAAAAGTATTTCATATCATGAAGGTTGAAAGCAAAAGTATCTCATATCATGCTTTCTCCCTGTCCTTCTCCTTGTCTTTGTTTTACAATTAGGAGAAAAAGAGCAACCAGCCAGCACTTGGTATTAATCTTCCGATCTGGAGCCAACTGCTTGGAACCCCTTCCTGATTGCTTACCTAGCCTTGCTCTCGAGTACTCATCTTCATCATTTTATGCTTCCTCTTCGTTTACCACATCTGCCTGGGGAACAGATAAGGGAAGTGAAAATGATACCTCGAAGCATGTGGAGACAATTTGCCAATTCATCCTCAGCTAGGGACAAGGAGAAAGAAAGCAAGAGGTGGGCACTTGGAAAGATTGAAGAAAGAAACAGACCAACACAGCTACCTTGTGCCTGCCCGCGGTGCAGAAGAAACAAGCAGAGAAGAATGCAAACTGCACAATCAAATCAACCTAGCAGAAGGAGTCTGATTTGAAACCAAGGAACTCTGATATTCCTCGCTCCGGATTCCAAACCAGTTCGAGATTCGCCTACACAAATTGGTGTGTTCTTTCCTTTTCTTTATGTGTCTTTATTTCATTTTATATTTCTTTCCTTCCATTTTTATGTCTTATTGTTCAAAAATTCCTTTCATTATCATTGGGGACAATGCTATAATTAAGTTTGGGGGTGGAAATATATTTCGTTAGTTTATTTCACTACTTTAAAAAAAAAAAAAAAAAAAAAAGTTTTTGCATTTTTATTGTTGTTTGTAGCTACTTCTCAATTCAATGATGAGATTTGATCTTAATTTCCTTCTTACTTTCAAGAAAGTCTAAGTTCTTTTCGTTGTCTTTGTGTTAACTGTGATTTCCATAAATCAACTTGAAAAATAAATGTGCCTAGTCTTGTCAATGTGAAACTTGAGCATGATTTAGCGTTTCATATGTGAATCATGTGAGATTATGTAAACCTTGTGAGTTTTTGAGCCTATACATGATTGAACCATTATGCATCAATCTCATTCCTTCTTGTGCGTATGATCTCACTGTACATGTATCTCTAGAACTTGCTTTATACTACTCGATTCATTAATCAATTCATGTGATAACTTGGAAGTGACATAGGCCATCTTTGGACCGTTTGAGCCTTTCATGCCTACCTTATATGCTATGTTTATCCGTAGTAGCCCATTGAGCCTTTAACTAAGCCATTTCTTTGTTAGCCACATCTCTTTACCTTGCTCCAATATTGGAGTTGAGCCCATACACAAAAATCGATTCCTTATTGTTTTGAGAAAGTATTACATGGGTTGTGCTTTTGGGGGTTTCATTTGTGTAGAAAGATGGATGGAGCATGTGTATTACAATGAAATGTGAATTTGATGGGTGATGTAGCTTTTGCAGATTTGTTTCTTTTATGTCAAAAAAAAAAAAAAAAAAAAAAAAAACGAAATATATGAAAATTGGAGAGTGTTGATTTGTTGAAAATGTGTCGGTAGAGTATAAATTTCCTTTTGAAGTTAAATTTGGGGAGTAATAGGTGCTCGAGGTTTTAGTATTTTGCTTTCAATTTGAGGTGGTGTGATATTGAGGTGTTGGAAAATTACCAAAGTGTACTTTCTCAAAATTTTTGATTTCCATATCATTTCTTTCATTAGCCTATCACCTTTAGCCCCATTACAGCCGTAATAAAGTCCTATTGATCCAAGGTATTACTTAAAAATTGATAAGCGAGTTAGGTGGACAAGCAAGCATATGGCGGCATGTACAATGAGATCACTTGAGTGAAACACATTAACCAAAACTTATGAGTGAATGAGCGTATGTCGTGTGAGAAACTCACATGTTTGCATATGATGATTTAAAGGAGCTTGGAATTGCATTGACATGGCTAGCTCACACATGGCTTTTCAACGTTTTGTTTGAAGGAAATTTGGTTAACTATTGGATGATGTTTTGAGCTCTTGTTACTTACTTCTTGGTTGTTTGTTTCATGATTAGCACTTATCTCTGAAATCGAAATTGAGAAGTTGTCTACTAAGTTGTTGAATCTAGTCTTAGTTGAGTGGTGTTGTTTTGTGTTTTGTTTTGCTAGAGGACTAGCAAAAATGTAAGTTTGGGGGTATTTGATCACTCATATATTTCATGCATTTATACCATCCATTTCTAAAGTCTTTGTGATGTTTTTGTGTTAAAATTGTGGCATTTTACCTTACCTTGTGTTAATGTGCAGTTAATTTTGTTTTAGGATCAATTTCAAGCAAAATGAAGAAAAGAAGAATAAGAAGGAGTGGAGAGACAAGTGCGGTAGGTACAACAGAAAAAAAGAAATAAAATAGGGGGAATAAGGAGTGCGCAGAGGGCGCAGAGAAGGAGAGACCAACAGAAACAAAAGGAATGATGGGCTTGGTGCTTTGAATTGTCATTGCCCTTTGGCTAAAGGCAACGGACAAAGAAGAGAAAAGCCAAGGGGCACTTTAGATACAACAACAACAACAACAAAGCCTTTTCCCACTAAGTGGGGTCGGCTATATGAATCCTAGAACGCCATTGCGCTCGGTTTTGTGTCATGTCCTCCGTTAGATCCAAGTACTCTAAGCCTTTTCTTAGAGTCTCTTCCAAAGTTTTCCTAGGTCTTCCTCTACCCCTTCGGCCCTGAACCTCTGTCCCGTAGTCACATCTTCGAACCGGAGCGTCAGTCGGCCTTCTTTGCACATGTCCAAATCACCGGAACCGATTTTCTCTCATCTTTCCTTCAATTTCGGCTACTCCTACTTTACCTCGGATATCCTCATTCTCAATCTTATCCTTTCTCGTGTGCCCACACATCCCACGAAGCATCCTCATCTCCGCTACACCCATTTTGTGTACGTGTTGATGTTTCACCGCCCAACATTCTGTGCCATACAACATCGCTGGCCTTATTGCAGTCCTATAAAATTTTCCCTTGAGCTTCAGTGGCCTACGACGGTCACACAACACGCCGGATGCACTCTTACACTTCATCCATCCAGCTCGTATTCTATGGTTGAGATCTCCATCTAATTCTCCGTTCTCTTGCAAGATAGATCCTAGGTAGCGAAAACGGTCACTTTTTGTGATCTTCGCTAGATTGCTCCGGTCATTAGTATGGATAAGTATATAAATGGATAGAGATAGGAAAGCAAACACAAGATGTACGTGGTTCACCCAGATTGGCTACGTCCACGGAATAGAAGAGTTCTCATTAATTGTGAAGGGTTTACACAAGTACATAGGTTCAAGCTCTCCTTTAGTAAGTACAAGTGAATGATTTAGTACAAATGACATTAGAGTACAAATGACATTAGAGTACAAGTGACATTAGGAAATATTGTGGGAGAACGATCTCGTAATCACAAAACTTCTAAGTATCGGAGTGTGGTATCATCTTGACTTGCCTTATCTGTCTCATAGGTAGATGTGGCAGCTTCTCTGGAAGTACTCTTCCTCCATCCAGGGGTGGTATCTTTAACTGGTGGAGATGCACAAGGTAATGTATCAATTTCACTTGAAGCTTACTTGTAGTTTCAGGCTTGGTCAAGCGCGATACAAACCATGTAGTAGGAGTCCCCCAAGTCGCCGAGCTAGGGGATCTGCTGAAAGAGGTGACAGACAAGGTAAGTAATCAGAGCTCCGGCTGATTGTTCACCTTCTCCCCATCTTGCAGCAGCATGAAGGATAAAGAGAAGAAAAATGAGAAGAGATGATATAGGATACTTTTGCTTTTGAAGAAGTAACTTTCCACAGGCTTATTCTTGAACTGAGCTGGAGGGTTTTCTGGTTTCCTCCAGAGTATAAGGCCGACTGAAGAATTTGAGGGTCAAAACAAGTCCATCAAATCTAGAGTACGTTCGACCTTGCTGATATGGGATACTTTTGCTTTTGACAGAGTAATGGATGTATCGGCACGTGTGCTGTTACGCTTGTCTCCACATGCTTCCTTGTATCCTTCGCACTTGCCCTATCTGTTCCTCAAGCAGATGCGGTATCTTCCCTAGAAACATAAGATGTTGAAGATGAGTACTCGAGAGCAATGCCAGGTAAGTAATCAGGTAAGGGGTTCCAGGCAGTCAGTTCCTGGCTGGGAGCTTGATTTCAAGTGCTGACTGATTGCTCTCTTGCTCCTTGTCTTGCAGGTAAAAACAAGGCCAAAGGAAAAGACAGGGAAAAAGCATGATATGGGATACTCTTGCTTTTAACCCTGATGATATGAGATATTCTTGCTCTAGTATAGCTTGTTTGCAGAGATATTATCGGGGGGAAAGAAAGCTGAATATTTCGAAAGGCTTCGTTGGGAGTGCCCTCTCAGATATGAGGAAGGGTTGAGCATTTTTGCAGGTCTGCCTGTCCGTTGGGGATGGAGGTCGACATATATAGGAGTCTCCCTAACAACAAGTAGTAATGCTATTCCTTTACCCTGCTTGGTCATAGCACGGTAGTGGGAGCTGCCAGCTTCACATGTTTTAACTCGGTCAGAGCACTTTGAAAAAGTGGTATGTGGTATCTGGCTCTCGAGATTCGGAGAACGATGCTTCTTCGATTTTTGAGAAAGCAATCATGCTAGGGGTCTGGCTCTCGAGATTCGGGGAGCAGTGTCTCTTCGATTTTTGAGAAAGTAATCATGTTGGGAGTCTGGCTCTCGAGATTCGAAGGGCGGTGCCTCTTCGATTTTGGAGTAAGCAATCTTGTTGGGAGTGTTTTCTCGGATGTGAGTAAAGGTTGGGCATGTTTGCTAGTCTACCTTGCCACGAAGCACGGAGGTTGACACACAGGGACTTTCCAATTATCCAGCAGTGGTACTGTTCCTTTACCCTTGTGGGTAATAATATGGTAGCTAGACCTTCAAAATTTATGTGTCTAAACTTTGTTAGTGCTGTTTCTTTGTTATTCTTTTACCGTTCTTGGTCAGAGCGATGTAGTGGGAGCTGCAAGCTTCACGTGCTCAACTTTGGCAGAGACTTTGGCAAAGTTATCTGTGGTACCCATGAGCTATTGTTGCGTGTGGGAAGTGGGTGATTGAACAGTAAGATTCATGTGCTTTCTACTTCACCAAAAGTCTTCGACAGAATGCCCATAATTTCCACAAAGCTGAGTGTGCGTGTGACAGGTGCTGACAAGGCTAGAAAAGTAGGTGCCTCTTCGATTTCTGAGATCGGCCCTCGTGGTCTCTGAGCAGCCCAGCTTTTGAGAAAGCGAGCGCCTCTTCGATTGATTCGGAGAACGATGCCTCTTCGATTTTTGAGAAAGCAATCATGCTGGGGGTCTGGCTCTCGAGATTCGGGAGCAGTGTCTCTTCGATTTTTGAGAAAGTAATCATGTTGGGAGTCTGGCTCTCGAGATTCGGAGGGCGGTGCCTCTTCGATTTTGGAGCAAGCAATCTTGTTGGGAGTGTTTTCTCGAATGTGAGTAAAGGTTGGGCATGTTTGCTAGTCTACCTTGCCACGAAGCACAGAGGTTGACACACAGGGACTTTCCAATTATCCAGCAATGGTACTGTTCCTTTACCCTCTCTTCGATTTTTGAGAAAGTAGTCATGTTGGGAGTCTTGCTCTCGAGATTCGGAGGACGGTGCCTCTTCGATTTTGGAGCAAGCAATCTTATTGGGAGTGTTTTCTCGAATGTGAGTAAAGGTTAGGCATGTTTGCTAGTCTACCTTGCCACGAGGCACAGAGGTTGACACACAGGGACTTTCCAATTATCCAACAGTGGTACTGTTCCTTTACCCTTGTGGGTAATAATATGGTAGCTAGACCTTGAAAATTTATGGGTCTAAACTTTGTTAGTGCTGTTTCTTTGCTATTATTTTACCCTTCTTGGTCAGAGCGATGTAGTGGGAGCTGCAAGCTTCACGTGCTCAACTTTGGCAGAGAACTTTGGCAAAGTTATCTGTGGTACCCATGAGCTATTGTTGCGTGTGGGAAGTGGGTGATTGGACAGTAAGATTCATGTGTTTTCTACTTCCCCAGAAGTCTTCGACAGAATACCCATAATTTCCGCAAAGCTGAGTATGAGTGTGACAGATGCTGACAAGGCTGGAAAAGTAGGTGCCTCTTCGATTTCTGAGATCGGCCCTCGTGGTCTCTGAGGAGCCCAGCTTTTGAGACAGCGAGCGCTTCTTCAATTTCTGAGATCGGCTTTCGTGGTCTTTGAGCAGCCCAACTTTTGAGAAAGCAAACACCTCTTCGATTTATGAGATCAACCCTCGTGGTCTCTAAGCAGCCCAGCTTTTGAGAAAGCAAACGCCTCTTCAATTTCTGAGCAGGCGCCTCTTCGATGTCTGAAGCTCCGTCGAGTGCAGCTTTTTATAGGGGCTGGCATTAAGTTCCAGAGCACACTTGAATCTCCACCAGTAGAAGCTCTATTCTTGCACTTCTAAGATCTTGATTTGTCCGACCTTCTCTCTTTAACACCTTTGAAAATGTCTGGCCCCTCCGACCGTCGTTTTGACTTGAACCTTGTTGAAGAGGCAGCCCCGCCTTTTCCAGACAACATATGGCGCCCATCCTTCATCTCCCCTACTGGTCCTCTTACCGTTGGGGATTCCGTGATGAAGAATGATATGACCGCTGCGGTGGTGGCCAGGAACCTTCTCACTCCCAAAGATAACAGACTACTTTCCAAACGGTCTGATGAGTTAGCTGTTAAGGATTCGCTGGCTCTCAGTGTTCAGTGTGCAGGTTCTGTGTCTAATATGGCCCAACGCCTATTTGCTCGAACCCGCCAAGTTGAATCATTGGCGACCGAAGTGATGAGTCTCAAACAGGAGATTAGAGGGCTCAAGCATGAGAATAAACAGTTGCACCGGCTCGCACATGACTATGCTACAAACATGAAGAGGAAGCTTAACCAGATGAAGGAAACTGATGGTCAGGTTTTACTTGATCATCAGAGATTTGTGGGTTTGTTCCAAAGGCATTTATTGCCTTCGTCTTCTGGGGCTGTACCGCGTAATGAAGCTCCAAATGATCAACCTCTGATGCCTCCTCCTTCTAGGGTTCTGTCCAGTACTGAGGCTCCGAATGATCCCCATTCGATGCCTTCTCTTTCTGGGGCTCTACCGACTGCTGAGACTTCTCCTAAGCAACCTTTGTGAAGGCTCCATCTTGTTTGTTTATTTTGACTCATGTATATGTACATATTTGTAGCTTATCGGGGATATCAATAAATAAGCTTTCCTTCATTTCCACGTATTGTGTTAAATACACCAAAGCCTTCTTCGCTAAGTTCTTTGAATTTTCTTTTGTTGAAGCTTGTATGTTGAAGCTTTCTGAGTGGAGCATGTAGGTTGGGGTAGTGTTCCCCTAATTTTCCGAGTGAGGAAAACTTCTCGGTTGGAGACTTGGAAAATCCAAGTCACTGAGTGGGATCGGCTATATGAATCTTAGAACGCCATTGTGCTCGGTCATGTGTCATGTCCTTCGTTAGATCCAAGTACTCTAAGTCTTTTCTTAGAGTCTCTTCCAAAGTTTTCCTAGGTCTTCCTCTACCCCTTCTGCCCTGAACCTCTGTCCCATAGTCGCATCTTCTAATCGGAGCGTCAATAGGCCTTCTTTGCACATGTCCAAACCACCGTAACCGATTTTCTCTCATCTTTCCTTCAATTTCGGCTACTCCTACTTTACCCCGGATATCCTCATTCCTAATCTTATCCTTTCTCGTGTGCCCACACATCCAACGAAGCATCCTCATCTCCGCTACACCCATTTTGTGTACGTGTTGATGCTTCACCGCCCAACATTCTGTGCTATACAGCATCGCCGGCCTTATTGCCGTCCTATAAAATTTTCCCTTGAGCTTCAGTGGCATATGGCGGTCACACAACACGCCAGATGCACTCTTCCATTTCATCCATCCAGCTTGTATTCTATGGTTGAGATCTCCATCTAATTCTCCGTTCTTTTGCAAGATAGATCCTAGGTAACGAAAACGGTCGCTCTTTGGTATTTCTTGATCTCCGATCCTCACCCCTAACTCGTTTTGGCCTTCATATGCACTGAACTTGCACTCCATATATTCTGTCTTTGATCGGCTTAGGCGAAGACCTTTAGATTCCAACACTTCTCTCCAAAGGTTAAGCTTTGCATTTACCCCTTCCTAAGTTTCATCTATCAACACTATATCGTCTGCGAAAAGCATACACCAAGGAATATCATCTTGAATATATCCTGTTAACTCATCCATTACCAACGCAAAAAGGTAAGGACTTAAGGATGAGCCTTGATGTAATCCTACAGTTATGGGAAAGCTTTCGGTTTGTCCTTCATGGGTTCTTACGACAGTCTTTGCTCCTTCATACATATCCTTTATAGCTTGGATATATGCTACTCGTACTCCTTTCTTCTCTAAAATCCTCCAAAGAATGTCTCTTGGGACCCTATCATACGCTTTTTCCAAATCTATAAAGACCATGTGTAAATCCTTTTTCCCATCTCTATATCTTTCCATCAATCTTCGTAAGAGATAGATTGCCTCCATGGTTGAGCGCCCTGGCATGAACCCGAATTGGTTGTCCGAAACCCGTGTCTCTTGCCTCAATCTATGCTCAATGACTCTCTCCCAGAGCTTCATTGTATGACTCATTAACTTAATACCCCTATAGTTCATGCAATTTTGTACGTCGCCCTTATTCTTGTAGATAGGCACCAAAGTGCTCGTTCGCCACTCATTTGGCATCTTCTTCGTTTTCAAAATCCTATTGAAAAGGTCAGTGAGCCATGTTATACCTGTCTCTCCCAAAACTTTCCACACTTCGATTGGTATATTGTCTGGGCCTATTGCTTTTCGATGCTTCATCTTCTTCAAAGCTACAACCACTTCTTCCTTCCGGATTCGACGATAAAAAGAGTAGTTTCTACACTCTTCTGAGTTACTCAACTCCCCTAAAGAAGCACTCCTTTCATGTCCTTCATTGAAAAGATTATGAAAATAACCTCTCCATCTGTCTTTAACCGCGTTCTCTGTAGCAAGAACCTTTCCATCCTCATCCTTGATGCACCTCACTTGGTTTAGGTCCATTGTCTTCTTTTCCCTTGCTCTAGCTAGTTTATAGATATCCAACTCTCCTTCTTTGGTATCTAGTCGTTTATACATATCGTCGTAAGCCGCTAACTTAGCTTCTCTGACAGCTTTCTTCACCTCTTGCTTCGCTTTTCTATACCTTTCACCATTTTCATCGGTCCTCTCCTTGTATAAGGCTTTACAACATTCCTTCTTAGCCTTCACCTTTGTTTGTACCTCCTCATTCCACCACCAAGATTCCTTTTGGTGTGGGGCAAAGCCCTTGGACTCTCCTAATACCTCTTTTGCTACTTTTCGGATACAACTAGCCATGGAATCCCACATTTGGCTAGCTTCCCCCTCTCTATCCCACACACATTGGGTGATTACCTTCGCTTTGAAAATGGCTTGTTTTTCTTCTTTTAGATTCCACCATTTAGTCCTTGGGCACTTCCAAGTCTTGTTCTTTTGTCTCACTCTTTTGATATGTACATCCATCACCAACAAGCGATGTTGATTAGCCACGCTCTCTCCTGGTATAACTTTGCAATCCTTACAAGTTATACGATCCCCTTTCCTCATTAGAAGAAAATCTATTTGTGTTTTTGACGACCCACTCTTGTAGGTGATCACATGTTCTTCTCTCTTCTTAAAGAAGGTGTTGGCTAAGAAGAGATCATATGCCATTGCAAAATCCAAGATAGCTTCCCCATCCTCGTTTCTCTTTCCAAAACCATGGCCACCATGAAAGCCTCCATAGTTGCCTGTCTCCCTGCCCACGTGTCCATTTAAATCTCCTCCTATAAATAACTTCTCCGTCTGAGCAATTCCTTGCACCAAGTCTCCAAGGTCTTCCCAAAATTTCTCCTTCGAACTCGTATCCAACCCTACTTGAGGTGCGTACGCACTAATCACATTGATAAGTTCGTGTCCTATTACAATCTTGATTGCCATGATTCTATCTCCTACCCTCTTGACATCTACAACATCTTGTGTCAAGGTCTTGTCCACGATGATGCCAACACCGTTTCTCGTTCTATTTGTGCCCGAATACCAAAGTTTAAACCCTGAGTTTTCTAGATCCTTTGCCTTACTACCAACCCACTTAGTTTCTTGTAGGCACATAATATTTATCCTTCTACTCACCATAACTTCCACTACTTCCATAGATTTTCCCGTTAAGGTTCCTATATTCCACGTTCCTAAACGCATTTTGCTCTCTTGAACTCTACCCTTCTGTCCTAGCTTCTTCACCCTCCCCCTTCTAATAGGATCAAAGTACTTCTTTTGTGTGTCCCGTGTAAAGTTGATAGGAGCATATGCTCCCAAACAACTTTGAGTGGAGTCGTTCGAAAAGAAGTTTCTACGGCCCCCTTGCTCATTTAACACTGCATCCGGGTGCCGATGGAGATACAGCGACCCTTGCTCACTTATCACTGTGCTCGGGCCACACAGCGCGCCACTTACGGGTGACGCCCTAGCTTTAGCGCGATTTTGTTCTGGATTCATTTTCATAAGGATTCGACGTGATCATGGAGTGCCGGCTGTCGACTACCTGACGCCCTCCCCCTCCTCCTTTATCCGGGCTTGGGACCGGCAATGTAAAATTACATAGGCGGAGTTCAAGGGGCACTTTAGATACAACATAAAAAAATAAACAAAGAAAGCAGAAAGCATAAAATCATGATGAATGATTAACATACAGCAGCAAATGCATGCGGACAGGTTGGAATTGGAAGAAAAGTCAAATAAAAAAAATACAGAGAGAAATCAGAAAGCAAAGTGGGATGAGATGGCCTTCCACACAGCCTTTGTGCTCTTCTTTGTCATCTACACACGGCAGACTGCAAAAGAGAAGTGAGGAGCAGAAAGCGTGAGAGGCAGAGAAGAATAAGCAGAAAAACACGGAGCAGAAATAGAATACAGAAGAGAGCGAGAGGCACGGCAGAGAGCAAGGAAGGAAAGAAGTAGAGGCTTCACTCTATTTTTCTTGGTTTTATCTTCTCAAACCCATGTTTTACTTTTGGTTTAATTTGAGAATAATGTGTAACTAATTTTTAGTAGTTAGGGGCTGTTTTGAAGCCCCGAATATGATTGTAAGTTTGTTGTGATATTTTGTTTGAATGACTTTTATGAAAGGATGAAAATTGTTTCACTACTTATGTCATTGATAAATTCTTTATGTGTTTCTATGGATGCATACATAGTGAGCATATCTAGGATTTTAATGCTATGAATATATGTTTACCTGCCCTTGTTGAATGAGGACCTACATATGTTCTAGAGTAGCACTTGTTAATTGTGGTTAACATGTGAACCGATTTCTAGGATAAGTAAGACAACGCCAGTACTTACGATGCCTTGTGATGACTCAAACTCTTTTTATTCTTAATGATTTCTACTTGTTAAATCTATGAACACGCCATTCTAGATTGCATGTTAGGGACTAAGTTAAGTTGAAAACGCCATTCTCTTAACATACTACGTAAGAAAGAGTAATAGGTTGAGTTCTAACAGTGAGCCACCTTGAGCATCTTCATCCGGAAATAAAAGGGATTTGAATGAAACATAACATGCTTGCATGATTATTTGGTGGTGGATAGCATATCCCCTAACTCGTTTTCTTAACTTGTGAATTAAAATCTATTGGTATTATTTAAAACTTGTTGAGGTCCTGTTTTGTCCGATTTAATTGAAATAGCTAATCAACTCCAAAAATCCCAAAATTTTGTGTGAGCATAGCTTGGTGTGTCTAGTTTATGTGTATAAAATTTAGTTGCATTTGGATAAGTGTAAGTTAGTCTAATAATTATTGTTCGGTGGCTGGTCAGTGGAGACAGCCACCCTGTTTTTGTGACATTTTAAGTATTTGGATAAAACAATCTTCTGCGGGAAAGACCCTTATTTTCATATGCTAAAATCGACAAATTTTAGTGTTAATAAGGAAAATTAATAGGATATTTGTGTGCTACTTTGTGGTGTGCATTTATGCCTACCACCGGCCACTTTCAAGACATTTTTCCGGCCAACTCGGACTATATCTCGGCTCCACTTTGGTATGGTCTTGTTTTCTATATTTCTAACTTGAAAATGACTTTTGAATCATCAAGTTTGGTTAAGTATCGAAATTAGTTATGAAAGTTAGGAAGAAATTTCCAGATTTCTGGAAATTTTGGCCGTGACCATTTGACCATCTTTAGGTCATTCTTTCGGCCAACACTGACATAAACTCGGCTCCAATTTAGTATGGACTTGTTGTCTACACTTCTAGCTTTAATATGGCTCTTGAATCACTGAATTTGATTGAGAATCAAGCTAGAAATTAGCTCTGAAAGTTGGGATGAAATTTCCCAGATTCTGCAAAACTTGGACCCGTGGCCATTTGGCCACTTTCTGACCATTTCCCCGATCAACTCCGGCTACTATTTGACTTCAAACTAGTACAAACATGTTTCCCACATTCCTAGCTTCTAGTAGGCTTTTGAATCATTGAAGTTGGTTGAAAATTAAGCTTGAAATGAACTCCTAAAGTTAGGGGAAAAAACACGAAAAGAAATCTGGAAAACTCATTTATGCGTTAATACGTTGTACATAATTGCATAATGGTTTCATTTCTAGGTGAAACGCATTGCAAGGATCTTCGAAGGCTGTGAGGCGGGTTCGACCCGACGTCATGTTCTGTAAGTGGGCTTTTGGTTTTCTATATATATGTATATATGTTTTCCATTTCCCCAGAAATTGTTTTAAATGGATTTACGTTTTAAAATGCCATGTCAATTGCATTACATTTTAGTATGTGCATTAGTATAGATATGCATATTACATATTATTGCATGACGATGTGGACGCCTGAGTAAGCTTCAGGTGAGTGCATATTGATGATAGTGATTGCAGTGTGTATGGTTACGTTTAGATGCATTTGGTGCTCATTATCCTGCACCCCGGTGTTAGTGCTCCGCCCGAAGCCAAGGCCTAACCTTCATGTGATCGTTCACCTCCCGCACCACACTCTCACCTTGGATCCAAGGTAGGTGCCAGCCTGTCGTACATACCACATTAGGTGGTTTCAACTCGTAGGTGACTTGCGATACTTCACACAGCCTTCACGTGATTGTAGCACTTGAGCGTATCTATTTACACCCAGCCTGTCATACATACCACATTAGATGGTTCTGACTTGTGTGCAGGAATTGGTAGATGAGCTATAGGCTCAGCCGTACAGGTCACATTAGGTGACTCCGGTTGACATATCAGTTTACATTGATTTATTTCACCTGCTTACATTTAATATTGCTGAGATATTGTAGCATTGCATGCTTCTATTTTCACTACACTCATACATTCGTTTTCGTACTTATGTAGTATTATTTTTTTTTTAAACTATACAGGTTTTGCAGAGAGGGGTTAGTATTTTTAGAAAAGAGAAATGTGTTTTCTAAAGCTTTGTTTTTGCCTACTCACCCTCTATTTTTCACCCCTCCAGGTTTTAGTAGTTGAGTTTTCGCATCGATGAGGATTCTTGGCATATCCTAGTATAGGTGGCTACCTATGATGGTATAATCCTTATCTTACCATATTGCACTTTACTTATGCTATGTAATCACTAGGGCTGGGCAAACGGGCCTAGGACCTGCGGGGTGGGCCGGGTTCAGTCAGTTTGGGGCGGGTATAAATTTTGTAAACTCAAAACTGGGCGGGGCTGGGTGAGTCCGTGTAATTGGCGGGGCGGGCCAGTTTCAGATTTTTGAAAAAAAGGCCCCCAGCCTGGACCGTTGGTACCGTCCATTATATGGAGATTAAATCTCCACCATTGATTTAAAACAAATCTTACTCTTGGTCTCTCTCTCCACTATCGATATTTCCTAAGTCAGTGGACTTTTCTCTCTCGATCTCAAATCCCAAACTCAAGCATCAATTTGAAGGTCTCTTTACGGACTTTGACTACCACCGTTCATCGTCGTGACTCTGGCAAAGATGATCAAGAAGGATGAGGATAACACCACCTTCCTCGACGGCCTTATGGAGAAGAAAATCGGTATCCTCACCGACTAGGAGAAAAAGTTCGAAGCTTACCCAGTTATTGAGGTCTTCCATTAGCGGCTCCAACCACATCGCCGCGCGCGTTTCCATGGCCTTCACCGCAGCTCGGCTTGTATAGCAATCATCGGCGACGTCATAAGTCTTTATCTCTCTCTCTTTCTCTCTCCCTCTCCCTCCCTCCCTCTCTCCCCCCTCTGTGAATTTCTGAAACCGTCGTGGGTTGATTGAATTAAATTTCGTATTTATATTCTCTAAATTTTCAATTTTTTTTGTTTTGGGTTTGCGAAGCATGATCAGTGGAATTTAGGGTTTCTGATTTAGGATTTTTGCAGGTTTCTGATTTTGTTTTGATTCGATGTAATTTGTAATGGCGAGGGTGGAGGTCTTGGATGCATGAGAAAGACGACGTATCTGGTTCGATCTGTGCGTCAGGGTTAGCGAGAAATGCTTGAAGATGATGTCTTTGGTTCGATCCGTGAGGAAGATGATGTCTCTGGTTCTCAGAAGGATTCAAATTTATTTTATTTTTTAATGAATTCGAAATTGTATTTGAAGATTTTGTATAGGAGGTGCTTGATGGAAGTGGCGGGGATCTTCTGGGTTGTGAATGTTAGGGTTAGGGTTTTGCCTTCCAAAAGGGTCATGAATAGGTTATAGGTGTTGGATTTGGCAATGGCGGATACTAGGAAGAATCTGGATACTGAAAATTAGGGAAAAAAAAAAAGAGTTTGTACCCGTTGGACCCGTAGGAACCGGCTCATTTTATATGGGCCAGGTTAGGTCCAATTCTCAATTTTAAAATAATAAAATCTACCCCGGATCAGCCCTTTGTATTTTCAAGCGAGTCCGGTCCAATCCATTCAATTTTGGGCCCGGCCCGGCTTGTGCCCACCCCTAGTAATCACGTGTGAAATGGGTTCATTCTCGCTCACATCGTACTCTTATGCTTAGGCACTTTTAGGTTTAAATTTATTCATATTTTCCACATTACTACACTTTATGGCTTCGTCACATTCCAAGTGTCGGCCAACACAACTTGATTTGAAGTCTTAGCGGACATTGCAGGTTGGGGTGTGTCAATTCATGTCGAGTTTAATCGAAGAAATTTACTAATGTTATTAAGCCTAATATCTTTTTTTTTTGGTGATTTTGAAGAATGTACCCATGTTTATACACACACACACACACACACACACACACACATACACACACACAATAGTATATTTATATTTTAATATTTTTAATCCCACAAATTATGGTTTTTTTTAATTTAAAATCTCATTTATATAAACAACTAAAATTTTTAATTTTTAATTTAAAAAATATAGTAACGTACATATAAATAAATTATCACATTAATTTCAAGGACTTCGATCAAAAATTGAAAATGTCACAGCCCATTCCGAAATAAATTATCAATGACATGAATTGACTATTTTACCCTTGGACGTGAGTGTCGTGATGTGTGTTATGCATGTTAGGGGTGGTCCAAACTTAGGTTTTTCCTTAATTTTTGGACCAAAGTAGCACTGAGTCTTTGTGGTTTTGGTTGATGACCACGTGGACCAACTCACACACACACAAACTCTTCCTCTCTTTTCTCTCCCATGCTCTCTCTCCCTCGGACTCACTCTCTCTCCTTCCCTCACGTACGGATGAACGACAAATCTAGAAGAAAGTTTGCAGATCGAGGGTTTAAAGTACACCATCGTGTCCTTGAGGTTCATACGAGTTGAATGGTACCATTTTTAGGTAAGAACTCCCTAGTTTCTCTCGAACTCCGATTAAGGTACTATTCATGCAAATGTAAAATCTCATGTTTTTAGGGATTTCAAGCTTATAGGTAGCTTAAGGAGGTCCTCACGAGGCTAAGAGTGGTTCGTTGGAAGATTTTGGACGTCAGAATAGTAACATTCGACGAGTTGCAGGTTTGGTCGGAGTGTCGAGGAGTTTTTCAGCGAATCCCGTGGGTTTTAGGGCTTTTAAAAGGTATGGTTGTGTTCTATTCGTGTCAAGCTTCAAATTGGTTTAAGTTTCATGAAATTTGACTGAGAAATGGACGAGAAATGAAGGTTTAAAGAATTTCCCAGTTTCCGGCGCCGGCAACGGTCGCCGGAGTTCTGAGGTAGGAGATGACAGAATATTCCTAGCAGTATTGGTTAGTTTAACGAATTCCGTTACTATTTAACGGAATATTCCTAATGGGGTTAAGGGATTCCGTTAGGGTCCCTGCGCATGGGCGGCGCGTGTTGCTGTGCCTTGGCTGGCGCGTGAGTGGTCAGAAAATTATTTTAAAAATATGGGGATGTTTGTGGAGTTGTGTAGATTACGTTGGTATATTCAAACACCCCATTTGAACATTGTATGAGAAGTTATTAGCTAGTTTTGTCTATGTGCTTTAAATGACGTTTTTATAGTTATTTCGCATATAGGGGAAGCTTATCCCGAGGACGAGCGCGGTCAATGGGGACTCGGGGGCTACGACCCTTCGACATACCAATGAGTGGGCTTTTGGTTTTCAGTATATATTTATATACTTGATATTTTCCCGGAAAAATACGTTTAAATGAAGTATGCCTTGAATTGCCATGCATATAACTTTATGTCCAGCATGTGAGTTAGTATATGTTGCATAATATATAATTGTGGTGTTGTGGACGCTCAGGTAAGCACAGGTGAGTTTATGTGTTGTGATTGTGAATAACGATTGTGATTGATTGAGAAACATTGAGCTCATAAACCTGCAACCCGATGTTAGTGATTAGCTAGAGATATGGCATAGGCCTGAAAATAATGTTACCTCCTGCACCATATACTCACATTGGATCCAATTTAGGTGTACAGTCCTGTCGTACAGACCATCATAGGTGGTTCTGACTCGTAGATGACTAACGATTTATCGCCTAGCTATCTTGAGAGAGTAGTATTGAGCATAATTATATTACACCCAGTCTTGTCGTACAAACCCCTTTTTAGTGATTCCGACTTATGTGCAGTGTAATGCCGTATAGGTCATAGTAGTGAGTCCGGCTAGATTGACTAATGAGCTATGAATTCAGTCGTACAAACTTATGCAGAGGTCCCGGCTAATATGTTATCTTCCATGAATTTATTCTCACTTGAATTACTTATTTTGTTTATATATTGGCATGGCATACTTATGAATATGATTATGTGAAGCACGATTAGAGTTGAGATAAGTATATATACATTTATGCATATGTTTATATTCTATTTCTGGAAAAAATGATACATGTTTTACGGCGAGGGGATAGAACTGTCGGGAAATGAAATGGTTTTGTAAAACATTTGTTTTTGCCCACTCATGTTTTCTGTTTTGCGCCCCTCCAGGTTTTAGGTAAGCTTGTTGTTGGTGGCATAAGAGGATTTCGGCGGTTCTGACACATTAAAATAATTGTAGGACATCTTATGGTACTGTATGACTAGTACTTGTCCTACTGGACTGCACCTAGACTTTCTACACTCTGATTAGGTGTATTTACAATTGTATTTCACTCTTAGCACTTCTGGCTTATTAGTGCTCTTTAGTCTATTTCGTTTTTTTTTTATTTAGTCGTATAACTCTTATCTTTATCGCTTCCACAATGTGCACATGGCTACGTCACCCTCACGTGACGGCCAGCATGCCTTGATCCCGGTCGGGGTTTGTCAGAAAACCAATAAGATTTTAATTAAAGAATATTCATTGCTAGGGACCGCATCCAAAGTCTCCATTTAATTTAGTATTATTTTATTCATTTTGATTCTTTATGGTGGTGTTATGATGTTGTTTATTCGATGCTTCAAATTAGTTGTTTGTAGACATTTTAATTTATATTTTTCTAGTAAAGCGATAGTCTACACAAAATAAATTTAGACCACATAGAAAGATTCAAGCTTAGTTTTGTGATCAGAAAACCAACCAACAATAAAAGTAAATCCCATATTCTACAAGGCTTTGAAAATTGAAACTTTCATAGGCAATTGAAAACAAAAATTTACATGATAAGATTTCAACACGATTGGTCCTTTAGCATGTACTGAGAGTGTATATAATAATAACATCTAAGATATTTTCCTGCCATGTTTTTCTTAAGATATATCAGTAGTCTATTGCTTAAATAACGTCGTAGCACGAAGTAATATCATTAGCTATAAAAATATCGGGGGGGTGGCGCAGTTGGTTAGCGCGTAGGTCTCATAGCTTCTGAGTTATCCTGAGGTTGAGAGTTCGAGCCTCTCTCGCCCCATTAGTATTTAACTTTTAATTTTCACACATCTAGAAAGCCAAAGCTTTAGTTTCCACAACTGAGACGAAATTTCACCCACCAAATTACACAAAGACGTTTTAATGTAGATTTTGTATTATTTAGTGTATCTGAGGTCCAATGTTCGAAACTCATACTCATAGTTTAATGTAGATTTTTTTTTTGTCGAAAAAAAATAAAAGTTGTTTTATTTTTTGGCCAACCAAAATTGGTGACGGAATGAGTTGAATATAGGACCTTAAGCGTGTGTGCATCGCTAAATCTTCTAAACCGACCAAACTATAAACTCTTGCACTTGAAGACATAGTTGGTTTGGTACCCTTTTGGACAATGGACATGTTGAAGAAATGGGAAGAACTTGTCGGTGTTTTGGGATATGTAAAAGTCCAGAAACTTGGGAAACCCTTCACTCCTCTCTCTAGTTCCTATTTTTTGCATTGAGTTGTTTGTACATCCATTTTACCTTTCTATAGTTTCAAAGAACACAAAGAAGTAATGAGAGGGCATATGACATGAGCCACTTTTAGCACATGAAAAGAGCGAGGGGCCATATTTTGGATCCATGCCCATGACTTTTAGAAAAAAGATGAAAGAAAAAGAAAAGTAGTGGCCTTGATCATCCTTTATATTTTGTTCCTTTGGTGACTCTACATGGCCTTTTTCACACGACTTTCTTCATGTGACCAATCCAACAATGTTCCCTCAAAAGCACCCAGTGGGAAGTTTGATAAGCTCGATGATGATGATGCACAACTGTTAGGAATAAGAGTTGTCATAGGCTTGAAATGGTGGAAACAACGAGTATTTTCACTTGTTTTGTCATTGCGCAAGTAAGGGCAGGCCAACAGTAGTTTCTATGTGTGCATGCTTATAACTTGGGGCAGAAGGAGATGCATTGATAAAATAAGTAGTTTTCAAAGAGCATGGGATAGAAACTAAGATATATGATACTGGGCGTGGAGTTCTGGAGAGAGAAACGAGGAGAGGGAAGTCATGTATGTCATTATGCTTATAACTTGGGGTAGAAAGACATATGGGCAAGGAGACAAGCAATTATATAGGTTTCCTTGGTGGCCATGGTTTTGAAGAGAGAAACGAGGAGAGAAAAGCTATTTTGGATTTTGCTATGGCATAAGATCTCTTTTTGGCCAATATCTTCTTTCATCACTGACAAGAGTGGGTCATCAAAAACACAAATAGATATTTTTTAATGAGGAAGGGGGGACTGTATAACTTGTAAGAAGTCATGAAGGACAAACTGAAAGCTTTCCCAAAACCATAGGGTTGCACCTAGGCTCATCTTTAAGTCTTACCTTTTTGCTTTGGTAATGGACAAGATAATGGGACATATTCAAATGATATCCCTTGATGCATACTTTTTGCAGATGATATAGTATGGACAGATGAAATGCAGGAGAGAGTAAATGTGAAACTTAACATTTGACGGGAGGTTTTGGAATCTAAAGATCTACGCTTAAGTAGGTCGAATACAAAGTATATGGAGTGCCAAATTCATTGGAAATGCAGGTCTGAATGAGATAGGTGTGAAGATTGGAGATCAAGAAGTACCAAAGAGTGAACGCTTTTGTTATCTTGGATAAAGAATAGAGAATAGAGAATTAGATGGAGATCTCAACCATAGAATATAAGCTGGATGGATGAAGTAGAATAGTGCATTGGGTGTGTTGTACGATCGTCGTATGCCACTAAAGCTCAAGGGAAATATTTATAGGACGCCAATAAGGCATTTAAAGCTTTATGACACGGAATGCTGGGCGGTCAAAAAGCAACACATGCAAAAAATGAGTGTCGTGAAGATGAGAATGCTTTGTTGAATGTGTGGGCACACGAGAAATGATATGATTAAGAATGAGGATATCTGAATAAAATAGTTCAAAGATAGATTAACAGTAATATGAAATTGTCAGGTATGAAAGTGATATGATAAAAGTAAGTATAGTTAAGTGATATTCCTGCAAAATTTGAGGTATTAAAGTGAAAATTAAGATGAGCTTTTGGATAAGCAACCCCTTTGATCTTGGTAAATGGCCAACCAATTTATCTATTGACAAAAGTGGGGCAACTTTAATTGTGATTATTGACCAATGAAGTCATTGTCTGACCATTGTTTGTTATTAAGTCAGAATCGATTAAGACTACTAATAATAAGTCCAGTAAGCACAGAATTTTTAGTGTTGCCGGTCATTTAAGAAAAATCGTGCTACATTTATGATTTATTTGTAAACTTGGATTGTCTGCCCTCTCCATCTTATACCTTTCTCATACCTTTCTATATTCTGTGGTTATGATTAAGTCACGTCAACATTTTATATTGATTTTTTTTATAAAAATAATAAGACAAAAAACAATTGGAATATAAAATGTTGACATAGTTTAACCGTGACCACAGAAATAGAAGGGCATGAGAAGAGTATGAGATGGGGAGGGCAAACAATCCATGTCCTTTATTTGTACTATTATTTTTACTATTTTTCAAATAAAAGTATGGTCCACAAAATATGTGAGCCATATCTATATTAAAGAGTTGTTACACATTAATAACGTAAATATAATTTTTTATTTAAGAATGACTTGGTACAAACAAGCTATGTGCGATCCCTATATCAAAAGATATGATAAATGAACTCGGAACCAAAATGCCACAATGGCAATGAACAAAAAAAAAAAACGTCTCAATGACATTGACAATGAATTAGAAACCAAAACACTACGGATAAAATTCTTTTCTCTCCTATTATCATTCCCTTTCATACCATCGTCTCACATTCTTCTTTTTATCTTATTCTCTATATAAAAATTTCAAAACAAGATGTAGACATCGCAACTGTTTAAATAGTAGGGGATGAAAGAAAATAGAGATTAGAAGGTGAGAGAATCCTACTCCAAACACCACAACTAAGATAAACTGTAAGTTGGTCTTCCATTCACATTGAGCCCCAAAACAGCACAAGATCCCGGTAAAACCGCGCCGCAAGGGGAGTTCTATACAGTGGTGGACACTGCCTAGTTGCATCATGTGACTGATCTTACCCTTGCTCCTTTGGCAATAAAGCCATTTCTATTCCATACCCTTCCTGTGCCCTTTTATTTTTGTAATCATGTCTAAATCACATCAATATTTTATATTCTCATTACTTTTTATCTTATTATTTCTATAAAAAAATTAATATAAAATATTAACATGTCTTAACCGGAACCACAATATAGAAGGGCATGGATGGGACAGCAGACAATCCAAGTCCATAATAAAGTCTACCCTCCTCCACTCCTTCCTTCTCTGCTTCACTTCTCTCTGTATGTTCAACAACCTATGTACAATTCCTCTCTCTCTCTCTCTCTTCTGTCTTTGTGTGTGTGTGTGTGTGTATGTCTAGTGTTTCTAATTGTAGATCCAGTCCAAGCTTTCAGGTGGAACAAGATCTGTGAAGGGGAAGGGGAAGCCCCTCATCGGTTGAGAAATGGCTCCACTCATGTACTTGAGTTTCAGAAAGGTACTCCTGCTTTCCTCTGCTCTTGTCTTCCTCTTTCCTGCTCTCCTCCTTTCTGCCCACTCTGAGTCCGTTGAGAGCTCACACTTTGTTGCCAGTACAAGGAAAATCTTGTTAGAATTAGAAATCGACCCAGACCAGGACCTGCCCAAAAAGACCAAGTCCTCCACCACCACCACCACCACCACCACCAAATCCTCAAAAAACCAGACCAAATTGATCAAACCCACCTTGTCTTCTTCAAAAAACAAGACCAAATTGATCAAACCAACCTTGTCTTCCTCGAAAAACCAGACCAAACTCCTCAAACCCAATCTGTCTTCCTCCAAGAACCAAACCAAGATTTTGAAATCCACCACCCATTCCAATTCCAATTCCAATTCCACCAAGAATGTCCAGTTGAAGAAGCTCAATCCCACATCAAAACCCTCAGATTCCACCAAACCCACATCAAATTCCTCGAAGAAAACCTCAGATTCCACCAAACCCACATCAAATTCCTCGAAGAAAACCTCAGATTTCATCAAACCAAGCTCACCCAAGAACCAAACATCCAAACCCACCACCCCAAAACAATCCCACAACCTCGTCGACAAGAAAAAAACCACCGACACCAAAAGACCCACCCAACAAAAACCCAAAAAACCAATCGAACCCAGCTGGATCGACCAAGAAGACGACACCGATTTCGTGTCGGATTTCACCGGCTTACCCGGGAAATTCCAGCAATCCCTAATCCCAGATTTGGAGAGAATCTCGACCACCTCGAAGAATTACCTCACTAAAGCCAACAAACAAATGACGAACCAGTTCAAGCCCATTGTCGGCAACAAGTACGCCGCCACCATCGCCTCCGCCGTGTCGTGCGCCTTCCTGTTGATCCCTCTGCTGTTAGTCTCTCTCCTCTTCAACCGCATCAAAGCCTACTTCTCTCTCCAAAAGCTGTTGATCTTCGTCCAAGTCTACCTCTCCATCTACTTCTCCATACTCTGCCTCTCTGCTCTCGTCACCGGCCTCGAACCTCTCAAGTTTTTCTACGCTACTTCGCAGTCCACCTACGTCCGCCTGCAGGTACTGCAGACTCTCGGCTACGTCTTGTACCTGCTGCTGCTGCTCATGTACTTGGTTCTGGTTTTCTCAACCGATTCTGGGCTGGGCTCGAAAGTGTTGGGCCTGGCCCAGACATTCGTAGGGTTCGCCGTTGGGCTTCATTACTACATGTCGGTGTTTCATAGAGCTGTGCTCAAGCAGCCGCCCAAGACCAACTGGAAGGTTCATGGAATCTACGCCACGTGTTTTCTTGTGATTTGTCTGTTTGCCACCGCCGAGAGGAGGAAGAAGGGTTACTTGCAAGAGGGAGGTGAGGAGGGCAAGAAGCTTTAATTTTTTACTCACGAGGGTTTAAACAACCAATGAAATTCTTGGTATGCAAATCAAAATAATAAAACCACTTCAATTGGTTTAGAGCTTGTCGTTTGTAACTTTTGTAATTTTATATTTTTTTAGATTTAAAGTTGGAGTACCGTTAGAGAGGCTAAATTTTTAAACCAAATATATAAATCAAATAATATATCATTAATAAGAAACAAACATGTTAATCAACGCTAGTTAATAATCCAATTATTGACAATCACATCATTTGGTTTGCAAATTTAGTTTTAAAAATTTGGTCTTCCTAACAATACTCTTAAAATTGTAGTGAGGGAGAATTTATTATAACATAATCCCAAAGTGGCAGGGAATAATATCATTGGCAAAGCAAGTGCAACCACATGATGTTGTTACGAAATAGAATATGCAAGTGGGACAGATTGTTACATATTTGTTATAGTACTCTGATTAAGTAGTATTCTCTTCGTTTGTAACTAAAAGGTTTTACGTTGGACTTTCACTAATTTTTCTAAATCCTTCACTTTATTAGTGTAAATAATATTAAGAAAAACTAATGAAAAAAGTTTCAAAATTTTGCATTTTAACCAAAGACCATTTAATAACTTTATTAATGACAAGTACAAGAGAAAGAAAATATTTATAAAATAAAAAATAAAAAATAAACTAAGATTAAAGCCTGTACAACACACACCCACTCCCTTTTCTTCCATTCTCGCTTGGGATGACAGTTTAACCCGTCAAATCTGATCCTAACAAGTAACCGATTCAAACAGTTTGGTTTTGGGCATTAAATTTCGGGTATTTTACAATTATGGGTAACCGTTGGGTAACTTTTCCGTTTCGGATTCGATTATGGTTATTGGGGTATTCGCTTCGAACCCATAGCCGAAAGCGAACCGTTTCATTTATTAATAAAAATTATTATATGAAAAGTAATTGTTAAAATCATACATTATTAAATATGGAAATTAATTATTTACTTTTGGATCATTAATAAATTATATGCTTTAGACTTTTAGTTTTCAAGAGTGTAAATGTTTTCTTGGTAATATAAACATTTAAAAATACTTATTAGATCTATTCTATCAATTGTATTAATAATAACAGTTTATTTAATATTGTTTTTATTTAAAATTCTTTATTTATTTAATAGTATATAAATATCATAATGGGGAAAACTGTTCTCCGATGAAAAATTCGTTACTTGACGAGTTCGGTTACGGGAAAAAGCCGTTCGGAAATTTTACGGTTTTGGGTATGGGGATGGCACATATGAACCCAATCCACTTTGTTGCCATCCCTAATTCTCCCTAAATATCTCACCACAAAAAAGTAGAGTTTCATACATACCCATCTAAATGGGATCTGTGGATGCAAATTTTCACATTTTTCTCCTTTGATGAAAATGCATATGCAAAATAATAACACCTAAGATCAAGATCAAGAGCCTCACGCGTCCACAATGAATGGGGCAGCTTTGGCCGAAGATTCTCCAATGCCAAAGTTAGAATTTTAGAGAGTTTTGGGAAAGAATGAACTTAGGTTTTTGGATAAATATGGGGCTATATATAGGGGTGTGGCTGATCCTATTTGGATAAATAGGGACCGGCCACTTATGGTGTTGTTTTGAATATTATTGCAAGATATTATGTCAAAATAATATCTTGCAATTAATTTGGTAATTAATCTTAATTTGAAAAGAATAATTGGGAGTTACCTTGTGGGTGAGGATTTGATGAGGAGTGATGAGAGGGTTTTAAATAAATATCATTTTGATCACCTTTGACCTCGATTGAACCGTTATTGTCTATTGCATGCGGGTGGGAATCCCAATGTGCCTCAAGGATAATTTTGTCTATTTTACACAAAAGTCCATGTGTACGTGTTGCCTCCATAATTTTCTTGATTATTTTTTACTCCACAAATGCCCCGCACCTGTTGGGCTGCTCGCAGGAAAAGGTAGCAGGTGTAGAGATCTTCTCTTGCTTTAGGAAGCATAGGATTGTTTCCTATTTTGATGTAGATTCCCTCTTTAATTGGAAATTAGATCATTCTAGGAAAGGGAAATAAATTACTTCCAAAGTCTATTTAAGTCTACCTTAAGTGGATTAAATCAACTTTAGAGAGCAATTTATTCTACCCTGCAAGAGAGAGAAAGTTAGAGGATATTAGTTCCTCATCCCCTAGCAATCTTCTACACTTGCCCGTGCAAATGATCATCTTTTGTTGCTTTCTTTGTCTTCAAACCACACCAAGGAAAGAAAAATTTAATTTTCCTTGTCTTCTTAATTTTTGGGAGCATTGGGGCTTGAAATTTGGCTCAACGGGGGTCGAGAAGGAGTGAAAAAATGGTTGGAAAGTCACGGTAGGGCTGCTGCCGTGGGTGGCTTGGTGCGGTAGCAGTTGGTTAGGCTAGGTGCGGCTTGGCTTAGGCCAAGCTGATGGGGTGCTGGGCTGGACCTGGCACTGGCCAGGTTGGTGAGGTGGTCTGGACCAAGGAGGCTTGGGCCTCCTTATTTGCTAGGCTTGGGCCCGTTCGTGAAGAGAAAGCGGGGGAGACGCAGGGGCGCCATCCCCCTTCAGTTGGATTGGGTTATGAGGCCTTTGGGCCGAGAGGAGAGTAATGCTTGGCGTGCTGGGCCTCTTGGTGTGCTTGGTCGCTTAGCATGCTAGGCCAGAAGAGAGAGATGGGAGCCAGGGGAAGCTCGGCTCCTTTGGATACTGTCTTTGGGCTGTGAGACCTAATGCCTTTTTTTTTCTTTTTGGCAGCCGTCTAACAAATTTTTTCAAGTCTTTGTAGAATTTCCTTGAGCATGTCTTCTTCAAGCCATAAGGGTGATGATGGAGTGTCGTCGTTGTATCGTCAGAGCGGGTCTTTGAGTAAAGTGGGCTACTTTAAGGATGGTCACTTCAAAATTAGCTTTGATGACTCATTTAGAGACTTTCTTGAGGCATATAGGCACGCCATTCCGTCGGGGATACGTGTGAAGCGTGTCAAGGAAGGTAGCAGCTGTGAGCTATATAGTGGGGCTGAGAAAGCCATCAAGTTTCACTCCTACTACTTCGTGTTGGGATTTACTTTTCCTATGCCGCATTTCTTCCAAGAAATGCTTTGCTCTATGAAGTGTGCCCCCACACAATGTTCTCCAAATGCGGTTTGTGTGATGGTGGGATTCCTCAATCTAAGCTAATTCTTCGAGTTGGATTTGATCGTCAATGAATTTTGGTACTTCTTTGACATATGCCATCACGACTGGGCCAAGGAGACCTTGGAGATTAGCGGAGAGTGGGAGTCTGATTCTTCCCATGAGTTGCGTGTTCCGACGGTTTTCATCACCAGTAAGTACATTGCTTAGTCTATAGGCTGCTTTGTACTTTTGCTGAGCTGTTTTCTGATTTGTTGGTTGTCCTCTTCTGCTTATGTAGATTCAGAATTTGGCTCAACTGCCAAGACTTCTCCAGATATGAAGACGGTGCATGTTGCACTAGGTATCCTCTCTGAGTATCGTGAGTGGCGTTGGCTGCTTAGCCTTCTTGGCTGGGTGAAAAGTGGTCTACCCCGAGAAAGAAGATAAATCAAATCAAGGCGGAGGTGGTAGCTTGTCTGATCGCTGTCGTGGAGCCTATTGCAAATGAAGGTGGAAAAAAAGATTTTCCCCACCTGTTCAAGAGATACCAGTTGAGAAAAAGCCTAAAACTTCTTCCGCTGCTCGTGAGGGTTCGCCTGCTACAGATAAGCTTGTGATTAACTTGACTTCTTACGAGGGGAATAAAGATGAGACTACTAGATTTGAGCCAATGACGCCTGTTGTGCCAAAGGTGGCTAATACGATTACTGATAGGATTGCTTAACATAGAGGTTCTGTCGTGCCCCCAGTGTCAAAATTTGTGCCAAAATGTCCGTCTAGGGCTAAGTCTGGTTCACCTTTGGAGAGACTTGCTACTATGAAGAATGAAAAGGTGGACTTCACTGCTAAAGTGGTGCCAAAGCCTACTCCCTTCGCTGCTAAGACCGAATCACCTGCTGAGAAATAGGAGAATGCTCGCGCGGACAGTTGTGAGAAATCCACCAAGCCTATTTCTGGGGAAGCTGTTGAGATTTGTGCGCTCTTGAAACCAGATCTGCTTAAACACATGGGCGTGTGTGCCAAGCTTGTTGATGGCGTTAAAGGGGTTGTTTGCCCAAGTTCTTTTGCGAAACATACGACTGAATATAGAATGACTGTTTTGCTTGCTATGATGCAGAAAATGACAATTTTGGTAACTGAGTTTATGCTCCTTGATCAAGAGGATACTAAGGCTACTAAGGGGGTGGCAAAGACTATGACAGCAGAAGCTTATTCCACAGCCGAGAAGATCAAGAGGTTGGAATCTGAGCTTGTCGCTTTAAAGGGGTCTAATATCTCTACCCCCAGATTCAAGAACTTAAGCATGTCGTCTTAGAGTTTCATTTCGCTGCTTATGCCAAAGATGAAGAGTTGATTGCTACTTATAATCAAGTGATCCAGTTCTAGAAGATCGTTGATAGGCTTGAACCCCAAATGTTGGAACTCCAAGGTGGATTAAAATCAACGAAAGTTTGAAGAAGGAAGTGGATGAGTTACAGTGTGTCCGTGTTGGTCTGCTTGAGGAAAATGAGCAGTTGAATGGTAAGAAGGCTGGGCTTAAGGCTTCACTTGTTCAGAGTTAGGCTGATTTCTACAAGTTGGGTTTGGTAAATTATCTCTTTAGTAAGCCATCTGACTTTTAGTTTGCTGGAAAAGACTTTGAGACCTTCTCTATTCCTTCGGAAGACTTGTTTGCCTTTACTTTCAAGACTTCTATTGGTGAAGTAGTCCGAGAAGTTGGTGCCCAAGGTGGGGCTGCCAGGGGTGAAGCACCGAATGGTGTCGCTGCTGTTGGAAGTGTGGCGACTGAGTAGTCGTGGGATGTCCAAGCTGCTGAAAAGTAGTCTTCTAGGTAGCTTTTAGGATTTTCTTTGTTTTCCTTGTCGTTTTGTGCTTTGCTTGAACTCCTTCGGCCTTTGCTAGTTGTTTATCAATTTTGCTAGAAAATTTAATAAACTTGATTCCTTCATTTTTCTTCATCTTCGTTTCTTTTGTTTACGTCCAACCTTTGACATTTAGACAAACGGTAGGTGTGCTACTTTTCTATAAGCAGACAGGACCGTGTAGCCTATGCAGCCGTAGGCATTGGTGTAGAACTTTGCAAAGTTATTAGCCATAAGGTTGGCAGCCATACAACTTACTTACAGAAGAAGACAAGTTCGCGTGACCACTTGGCTGTTAACCTTGGCTTTCTTCAATCCTTTGAGCTATGTGGCCTGCATCACAACGTACTAAAGATTTTTGGGTTATGAAATTCACTAACCTTTCACATCAAAAGTACATGATTGTATGAAACTTAGTAAGCAAAGATCTGAGAGAACTCCTTGCTTTTATGTAACCAATTCTATGGGTTGCATAGCAACTATCACAACACTTTAGAAATTAGTGTAGATCTTAAACGATCATTCTGCACTTTGGCAGAGGTGAAGCTTATCGACTACGTAGCATGTCGGTAGTGGATAAAGCTTCGTATATGCACGCTAACTTGTTTAACCTTTCACAAAAACGTGCGGTTGTATAAGTTTAGCGTGGCTTATTGCTCGAAGGGCAAGTCATAGGTAGTGTTGAGCAAACATTGTACACAATATGTAAACAAATAATTCACTTAACACAATTTCACCCTCGTTCATTTTTTCGAAGAGGGTTTTATTAATTCGAGTTTGACCCATTCTAGACCATGTGTCTATTAATTACAATCCTTCGTTAAAAGGAACAACCCTTTGATTCCAATTTGAATAAATCGTGACTTGGGGATTTGGTTGTTTATTTGATTTTGCGATTGCACCTAGGTCGAGCCCTAGATTGCCTACGTACCCTCATTGAGGGATCAAGTCACTCGTAGTTCTTTATGTATTTGTTAGGGTTTGATGCCTTGTGCAATTTCAGCTTGTGCAGGCAAGGTGCATTTGATGCCTTGTATAGTTTAGGCTCTTGCAGGCGAGGACTTTGAACCATTGGAGCGGAACGCAGCTTCGTGACTTTTGAGACTCGTCGTGAGTTTGTGCCATTTGCTATTTGATATGGCTTCATGCCATTTGATACTTCTTTGGCTTCATGCCATTTGGGATTTGATATGGCTTTGTACCCTTTGAAACTTGACATGACTTCGTGCCACTTGAATTTGGAGTGGCGTTGTGCCATGTGAATTTGGAATGGCTTTGTGCCATTTGAGACTTGTCTTGGCTTCGTGCCATTTAACCACTTCGGGAATTGGAAATTAAATTTGATGTAGCATAAGTCCATCAAGTTTGGTGCTTTGAGGTGGTTCACTTTCATGGTATTTTGTATCCACGAGTTTGATGTTGACATTGTCTACACCTCTTTTGTTTTAAACCGCTTGGACTTCGTGTGCCTCCCCCATGCCATTGAGCTCTTGCCAACTTTGGTCTTTTTTTTTTTTTTGGGCAGATGACACCCTATTAATTGTTGGGATTTTTCATTTCTGACATGTGATTGCCCCAGTTCATGCAAATGATCTCGAGCATGCCTTGACAACAAGATCAAAGCTTAACTTTTTGTTGGTGTCCCTTGCTTTAAAACTTATTTGTTTACTTTAACGGACACTTTTCTTTCTCCTTTTATATTTGTGGAAGCATATGACAGACTCGCACTCTGTTTGTTTAGAGATAAGTTGTGGTGAGCATCATCGGATTACAATAAATCCTTAGCTTCATTTGTGCACCAAAACTTAATAAACCCTATTAATTGTTGGGATTTTTCATTTCTGACATGTGATTGCCCCATTTCATGCAAACGATCTGGAGCATGCCCTGACAACAAGATCAAAGCTTAACTTCATGTTGGTGTCCCTTGCTTTAAAACTTATTTGTTTGCTTTACCGGACACTTCTCTTTCTCCTTTTATATTTGCGGAAGCATATGACAGACTCGCACTCTATTTGTTTTGAGATAAGTTGTGGTGAGCGTCATCGGATTACAATAAATCCTTAGCTTCATTTGTGCACCAAAACTTAATAGACCGCAAGCTCTCATGTAATTTTTTCTTTGAAGGACCTTTCTTCTTCCTCCTTTTCTTTTAATTACTTGAAGAATGGAGTAGCAACCAAAGATAAAGTATCATCATTAAGTTGCACATTTATTCTTTCAACAAGTTTGGAAAAGAACTTGTCGTTATAGAAAATAGTTTCCTAAGAACTTGTCGTTTGAGCCAAATCCATTAATATGACTTTTTTCTTTGAACTGATGAATTGAGCTAGAAAAGCTCTTTGCATATCATCCCACGTTAGAATAGATCATGGCTCTAACTGCGTGTACCATGTGAAAGTAGACCCTTTGAGTGACTTAACAAACTATGGAACCAATAAGGGATATGACTGCGACGTTTCCCCACAAGCTGAGTAAAAATGAGCTAAGTGTTCTTGACGAGAACCACTTAAACCATTAAATTTATCGAAGCTCGGTTTTCTATACCTTCATGGAAATGGCACTGTGTCATAGTGAGCTGGGTAGGGCTTCCAGTATCCAAGAATTGGTGTCGTTAAAGACATTTGAAATTCACGGATCTTTTCAAGGAAAATTGCATTGATAACTTGATGCGTGAGCTGGCTACCAGAACTTTATTCTTCTATTTCTTTCCTTGCTCTGTCTTTCACTCCAACATTATTTATGGTAACTTGAGCGGCTAACTGAGCTGCTAAAGTTGCAATTTCTGCTTCCTTATTAGCCACCAAAGTTGCCATTTCTACTTTTTTTTCTGCTAGTTTCTGTTGCATTTATACTAGTTGTTCTTCTGTGTTTGATGCGCCAGTCAATAGAACTTGCATGTTCTCAGATTTGACGTCTTCATTTATCTCCAACCTTTGGAATTCAGTCATTACTCTAGGAATTTCTTCTTGGGAAAAAAATTCATTTCCTCCAGGAGTGTCTCTAAGGGAAGATGAACTCTTGGGATAGTGGACTGCCAATGCTCGGGCCCTTGCATGCGTGATGGGCCCCTTAAATTGAATGTTGTCACCTTCCTCGACAAATTCGTAGGCCTTGGCCTTCCTCGACGGAGGTCACCATGACCGACTCCGTTGTAGGAAAAGTAACCGGGATTGTTCCGATCATGATTTGAGTGATGACAGGAACCTTGGTAGGTGGTGATGATGTCACTTTGATGATCTTCCATCGAGGCACCTTGGTGTCCTTAGATGAAACAACTCAAAGAAATTCCATTGAGACGATTTTGATATTTTCGAGTAAACGCTCCCTAGTGATCTTCTTCCTAAGAGCTCGTGCCGCTATCTTCCTTGCATTCCTTGAGGCGTTCTTGGGCGGACATTTCTTCGGCCCAACTTTGATGACTTTGACAGGCACCTTGCATGTCTTTGTTGCTACCTTAGTCTTCACCATGTTGCAGATAGTTGGTGCTTGATCGATGGGGAAGGAGATTCGGTGACTAGCACGCCTTCCACGTCCAAGTTTGGATTCAACAGCAGGGAGTTCGTGGAAGTAAACAGTAACTTGGGCGCTATGCTTCCTATTGCAAAAAACAAAACACATAGCACATTAATTATATTCGAAATTAGAGACGAAGGGGAAAATGGATTCCACTGGGAGTGCCAAAATTTGTACACAATATGTAAACAAATAATTCACTCGACACAGTTTCACCCTCTTTCATTTTTCCGAAGAGGGTTTTATTAATTCAAGTTCGACCCATTCTAGACTATGCGTCTATTAATTACAATTCTTTGTTAAAAGGAAAAACCCTTTGATTCCAATATGAATAAATTGTGACTTGGGGATTTGGGTGTTTATTTAATATTGCAATTGCACCTAGGTCGAGCCCTAGATTGCCTACGTACCCTCATTGAGGGATCAAGTCACTCATAGTTCCTTATGTAATTGTTGGGGTTTGATGCCTTGTGCAATTTCAGCTTGTGCAAGCAAGAAGCATTTGATGCCTTGTGCAGTTTAGGCTTTTGCAGGCGAGGACTCGTCCATCTTTGTGTCATTTGCTATTTGATACGGCTTCATGCCATATGATACTTTTCTTCGGCTTCGTGCCATTTGGGATTTGATATGACTTCGTACCCTTTGAAACTTGACATGACTTCGTGCCACTTGAATTTGGAGCGGCTTTGTTCCATTTGAATTTGGAATGGCTTTGTGCCATTTGAGACTTGTCATGGTTTCGTGCCATTTGACCACTTTAGAAATTTGAAATTAAATTTGACATAGCATAAGTCCATCAAGCTTGGTGCTTTGAGGTGGTTCACGTTCATGGTATTTTGCATCCACGAGTGTGATGTTGACATTGTCTCCACCCCTTCTGGTTTAAACCGTTTGAACTCTGTGTGCTTCCCTCATGCCATTGAGCTCTTGCCCACTTTGGTCTTTTAATTTTTTTTGGGCATATAACATAGGGGTAGGTTCGGTTCAAATCGGTTCGGTTTTTTGCCAAAACCGAAACCGAACCGAAATTTCGGTTCGATTCAATTTTTTTTCGGTTCGATTTTTTCCGGTTCGATTTCGGTTTTTTTTCAAAAAATGAAAAAAATTTGAAATCTTAAATTTTAACATATCCAACACAATCATAACATAAATATTCCGACTAGACTTAAAGATAATGAGAATAAACATTTAAAGTTCAGCTAGAATTATAACATAAAGGGTTTTTTAAATATTTTGGGTTTAAAGTTTAACTGTAAATAGATTTCTTTTTAGACGATGATGATGGAGTACGACCTTATTCATTCCTCTCTTTCTCTCAATCCCTCTCTCTTTCTCTCTCTATACATGTATTCTTCACTAGCAATAAGATAAACATTCTATAATATACTATTTATTTTGGTTATTGTCTAGGTAACAATTTTTGATATTTTCTTTATCTTTATGGTCCGAATTTTTTTTATCCATATATGTGGTTACATAATATAATTTCTACATTTTGTGTTCAGCTTCTACCACCAGCAAATTTTGAAGAGGTGTTCATCAATATTTTTGAATATATTGATATACTTTTCAAAATTGTTAGGCCAAGGAAGCTACTATACTTGGCCATAGGTGAGAAAGTTTGAATTTTGTTTTTGATCTCGTAGTGTTTAATAAACTCATGAGACTTTTATACGCTGTTTGCTTTCCCTAATCAACAGCAGTGCAGTTGAGATATGTGTTCTTATATATGTGTTGCACTTAATGATATAAACTAGAAATATTGCATGTAATGGTATAAGTTCTAATTTTTGTTGTAGATGGAGAAGCTGAGAAGACAATTTGAATTGGAAAGCAAACAAGTCCTACCAAAGCAGTAGTCCGAAGTATCATATTCTAATATAATAAAATCAAATAATTAAATAAATAAAATTAAAAAAATATTAATTTAATTATTTTGGTTCAGTTCGGTTTGGTTCAGTTTCTAGACCACCAAAACCGAATCGAACCAAAAGAGTTCGGTTCAATTTGGTTCGGTTTTTTTCATTTGGTTCGGTTTTTTTGGTTATGGTTCGGTTCGGTTTTCGGTTTTTTGAACCCACCCCTAATATAACACCCTATATTAGTTGGGATTTTTCATTTTTGACATGTGATTGCCCCATTTCATGCAAACGATCTTTAGCATGCCTTGACAACAAGATCAAAGCTTAACTTCAAGTTGGTGTCCCTTGCTTTAAAACTTATTTGTTTGCTTTACCGGACACTTCACTTTCTGCTTTTATATTTGTGAAAATGCTAACAGACTCGCACTCTGTTTGTTTAGAGATAAGTTGTGGTGAGCATCATTGGATTGTAATAAATCCTTAGCTTCATTTGTGCACCAAAACTCAATATAACGCAAGCTCTCATGTCATTTTTTCTTTGAAGGACCTTCCTTCTTCCTCCTTTTCTTTTAGCATTACTTGAAGAATGGAGTAGCAACCAAAGATAAATTGTCATCATTGAGTTGCACATTTCTTCTTTCAACAAGTTTGGAAAAGAACTTGTCATTATAGAAAATAGTTTCCTCCTAATTATTCTTCTTTGTGGTCAATAAGAATTATTGCTTGTGTTTGTCTTCTTTCGAGATTACCATAATCTCCTCTTCACATACCAATGACGTGAGGCATCCTCCCTCCATATTATTTCTTTCTGAAATAATATGATATTCTTGAGTCCTTAATGTAATAGAGCATCACAACAACTTGTAAAAAACAAGTCTTTGAGATGTTTTTTTCCCTTTTGATTTCACGTGAGTGCCTTTCCCAAGGGAAGTTGTCACTGAGCTCCTTTTTTTTTTCTTTTTTTTTGTGAATTTAAGCTTTCCAAGTTCCAATAGGACTTTGCTTATGCTGCACCTTCTTCCTTTGTTTGATTTGATGCAGACTCTCCAAACATCTTCGGTAATTCTTTAATAAGCAGGGATCACTTTTTTGTCTGAGCCACTGCAATAATCGAGAGAGACCGTGATGATCTGATTTTGGAGAGCATCAATTGAGGGGTTGCTGCATGTGCAAGTACGGACAATGTGGAACCAATCTTGCGCCTCACCTTGCAAAATGGTGGGTGAATGTCTTGCACATAAGAGCATCATTGTTCCGATAAAGGACCATTGTGTTTCGGTAGCGCTTCAAGTGTCTCTCCGGATCTCTATCTCCTTTGAAGGATGTGAAATATGGCATGTTGAACTTGCGTGGTGGCTCTGTTTGCTCGATCTCATTCGTGAAGGGTGACCTACTCATGTTAGTCATGTCCCGTCGTAACGCCTCATCGATGACCTTGTTACGTTGGAAATCGTGCAATCGTTCGGTCAAAAGCCTCTTTACTTCTTCCTGAATTTACCTTTGTTAGGGTAGCGGAGCTCTCGGTTACCCATAATCTTGACCTGCTGGTCTAGGCTGCTCTTCTATTTGTTCAGCTTGTCTATGCCGTGACTACGGTGTATGTGGTACGTTCCTAGCAGGTGAGTAAATTCCTCGCAGGCTACCATTTGAACTTAAGCCAGATTGAGCAATTGTTTCTCTTCGTCCATCGTGTTGCCTACTCCGATGTGAGGTGCATGATGCTTCTTGCTGGCCTAGCCACAAATGAATGCTTTACCTGGAAGGTTGCTCATGTTGATTGTCGGAGTATGGCCCCAATTGCGAGTGTATGCTCGTCCGTGGGCCTAACCAAGAGTGCACGCTCCTCCTTTTGCTAAGACGAGAATATATGTTATCTCGGAAGCCCCATCGAGAGTGTATTGATGTGAGAATTACTTGACACACAAATTAAACCCTCTTTTTGACAATTGTAGTATAGATGTAAGTAGGGTATCGTTCTAGGCCGGGGATTAGGAGGGATTGCTAATCTATTCTAAATTAATTTAAAAATATTAAACAAGACTCAAGGACACAAAACTAGGCTAAAAAAACTCTAATAACTCGAAACACACTTAGAATGACTCAAAATAATGAGAACAATCAAATTAGACACTAGGAACTGAAATGGACGGAAATTGCATTAAAAGACTAACAACAATGAAAACTAACTAAATAATATAATTTAATAATGGGGGGGTTTGGTTTTGACGAGAAGTAAATTAAACTTAAATAAATTACAGAATTGACAAAAGCATGAATTAAGGTGAAAGGATAGGTGACGGACTAGCTAGAGGGTTCTTCTCCACACATGACACCTATGCAACCTAAATTGATTTTCAGTTGTTCTTTCAATAAATTGTAAATCTCAACGCCCCAAATTAACCGTGAATTGCACTAATTAACCCTTAATTTTTCCACAAGTTATTGGGTTGGATGATTGCATACGACAACCCAAAACATTTCCTACAAGTTCCCTACATGAATTGCATAATAGAGATACAAGCAAGAATCATTAAGTTCTATGAAAAACATAAGCATTGACGAGGCACTCGTTACTATGATTTGCATGAAACTTATGCCAAGAATTTACTTAACGTGATTGTGACTAGCAACCTTCACTACTTGTGAATATAAGTTCATAACGATTAGGTGAAATTCACTTATATTCTAGCATCAAATTCATGCATGTAAATTAAGTATGCATCCTTAATCGACATACAAAAATAAGTTATCAATCAAGCAGTTAAGCAAATTAAATCACAACTCAGAAATCACAACTGAAGGTAATCAATTCATATTACAAATATATTCATGGCTTTGAATTAACCTCTAGCCAAAATAAATTTAGTTACACATTATTAAAACAGAAATAAAATATAAGTTTGGAAAGATTTAACCGAGAGAGAAGGAAGTGAAGCTTTGCTCTCTGCCTCTGTGCTTTTGCCCTCTTTCCTTTTCTCATGCTGCTTTCAAAGCAGCCTTCCACGCTGCCCCCAATTTCCTGCGTCTTGCTCCCCTTGCGTCAGTCCTCACTTCCCTCTGACTTCTTCTCGCTGACCCCGTGCTGCCAAAGGCAGCTCCCTCTCTCGTCTGTCACCTCTATCCCCCCGCGTCTGTCTCTCGCTGCCAAAGGCAGCACCTATTCTATCTCTTTCTACTGACTACTCTCCTGCTCACCTCCCTCACGCTTCTTTTATTCTCTTATTCCTTTCTGGTCCGTCTCTGACTCCCTCCAGCTGCCAAAGCAGCTCCTTTTCCTTCTCAATTATGCCGTGTCCCTGACCTCCCACTTCTCTCTATTCTTTATTATTTTTCTTTTCTCCACTTCTTGCGCACTACCGTGTGGACTCCTCAATTTTTGCTGCTTTTTTCTATTTTATTTTCTTTTTCTTCCCGGCTGCCAAAGCAGCCTACCTCCCCTTTGGAATCTTTGCACGCTTTGGCAATTGGATGGTGGGTGCAATGGGGTTGTTAATATGACATTATCAGCATGTGAAGCCAAAGTTATGATTGGAAACATGTGGGAAAAGTCGACGATAATCATATGGGGAAGATGATTAATTCCTGACTGACTCGGCAGCTTCACGTCCCATGAGGCATATAAATTTATTGGGAAGAACTCTTACCATTCTAAAATTGTAATAATAACTTGTTTATAAAATGTACATTAGTATTATCATGTGACAATAAAAGGTAAATTTGCATAACATATCCTATAAACACAAAAATAACGTAAATAGCTCAAAAATATAAGGAACTAACTAAGAAAAGACGAGTGAATTCGAAGTAAAAATATATATAAATATGATCCGATCATGTATACTGCCAGAAAACTTTGTTCGTGACTGGTTGAGTTGCTGCTTGCCTGGACGTTGCTAGAGACGTTATTCGTCTGCCCTTGTTCTACTTTGGGACACCTCATATGGGGCACTGTCATGCCCCGAACCTGAGGTCGGTAATAAAAACTCGAACCTGAATCTGAAATGTGAGTTAAGTATTAAAAGGAAACTTGAAACGAGTTTGAAAATAAATTCATTCTTATAAAATAACTCCATAATCCTTATAGGGGGTACAAAAATAATAAATTAAAACTCTTAGATCCCTCGTCTAAGACAACCTCAGTTTGTCTATCACCAGTCTTGCCAAATAACGTATCTGTAAAATAATAAGTGATGGGTGAGCAACAATCACCATCGCTCAGTGAGTAGAATATGTAATATGCCAGTCATGCTTGCAATTTTAATCGTACTATAATATAGGATAATAATATCAAAGCTTTAGCCACATAATTTCATATCACATAGTTCCTTAACATGTTGGTTATCCTTCATAATATATAACTCACCACATGACCCTTAAAATGGCATTTCCGCCCCAATGTCCACGTTTGCCATACATTTATCCCTCGGATAACCCGATACTTAAGTTCTCATGCTCCATGAACACCTCAAATAACCACATATCACTATATTAATAATTCTGAAAGCATCCCATAAATTCAACATGCTTGACTTGAAATAGAGAGATATTTGAAAATAGATAAATCCATAATAACTCATGGTTTTTATTTATCAGAAAATAAGAATATTTTAAACACATTACATAAACCACTCACCTCGATCAATAACTAGAACCTCGGTAAGACAAGTATACAAAGAATCTCCACACAACAAACCCTAAACCCTATTTCTTTCTCTCTTTACCCTCACTCCCTTTCTCTACATTGAACCTTCGATGCATGCTTTGCATGTTTCCTTCTTTTTATGCTCCAAAAACAATGGTGCAAAACTCCTATTTATACTAGGAGAAGACGGCAAGGATTAAGCCATTTAATTGGTTGGAAGTGCAACGCATGACAGCTAGCCCTAGGTTTTTCTTAAAAAGCCGACACCTTAAGCAATAGAGTGGTGACTTACCTTAGTATCTAACAGCTCTTGCTTAAAATTCATGAGTCACAGAGACACATGTCCTTTGGTCATCACGTGTTGATCAACATACAACTCTAGATATATAAGACAACTTATAATGGAGTACGGGTTCTCACAGGCATGTTGCATCTCGGTGCGCTGCAAGAGCTGATTCATTAAGGTTAGTTGTTGTGCGAGGGCGCTTGTCAACTCTATGACTTTTCAAGACAAGTGTGGTTCGCCATTTGGGTTGGAAGAGCTTGGACGGAATACATCTCCTTAAGTAGTGGAAGTGTAATGAACTTCGAGTGTGAGATTTCAGTTGGGAAATGTCAAATCTTCGGGGAAATGGGGTGAAAGTACCCTTAGTTCAATCGTCAGCCTAAAAATCTGAAGCCGAGATGGTTGAACCGGTCTTGGACTGGTTTAGGCTGCTTCGAAGACCCTGGGAGTGGGCTGGTTTGTATGCGGCACAAGTGGGTGATGGGCTTGGGCTCAGCTTGAGAGCATGCTGAGCTCGCACCAGGTCGCGGCTTGGGCCGGCTCTCCTTGGGGTTGGGCCCATATGGGCTGGAGTGATGCGGCTTGGCCTTGGGGCGCATAAGAACGTATGACAAATCTACAAATGACCAAGAAATGAGAAACTTTGAATGTGAGAGTCTTCTTCGAGCGTGTGAATCTTAATAAAAACACCAATTTGTGGATGCAAATTTCTGATTTCTTCTTCTTTGACAAAAATACAACTGCAAAACAATAACACCTATGATCAAGGCCAAGAGCCTCACACACCCACAATGAATGGGGGGGGGGCTTTGGCCGAAGATTCTCCGATGTCAAAGTTATAATTTCAGAGAGAAAGTGTTTAGGGAATTTTTGGGAGAGAATGAACTTAGGTTTTTGGAGAAATATGGGGCTATCTATAGGGGTGTGGCCGGCCCTATTTGGAGAAATAGGGACCGGCCACTTATGGTAGTGTTTTGAATATTATTGCAAGATAATATCTTGCAATTAATTCGGTAATTAATCCTAATTTGAAAAGAATAATGGGGAGTTACCTTGTGGGTGAGGATTTAATGAGGAGCCTTGTGGGTGAGGATTTGATGAGGAGTGATGAAAGAGTTTTGAATAAATGTCATTTTAATCACCTTTGACATTGACTGAGCCGTTATTATCCGTTGCATGTGCGTGGGAATCCCGGTGTGCCTCAAGGGTAATTTTGTCTTTTTAATCCAAAAGTTCACGTATCATCTCCATAATTTTCTTGATTATTTTTTGATCCATAGGATTGAGTTTGCGTCTTTTGATTTGCAGGTCTTGATGCAGATCATACAAAATAGCGTGCTTGCGCTCACAAACAGTAGTTATGGCAATATCCGAATGCGGTGTCTTTGTTGGATTGATGTTTACAGGCTCATGTATTGAGATTTTGAAGTGCTAGTTATAAATTTTGTGATGAATGGGAGATTCTTTTACCTTTTGTCAACAAAAACAAAGTTAGTAATAATGGAAATCCCAAAGGTTAATTTACTTATTTACTTTCTAACATATATATATATATATATATATATTCTAATGATATGAACTAACTGTACTCTATCGTAGGGGTATTGTAGCAGGTGAAGGAGCATATTATAGAGCATAGAAATTTGACGAATTTGGACAATTTTGGTCTTTGATTATTTGACGGATACTTTTGCATTCGATTTTATTGATTTAGTTTGTGTTATTTTTCGATTTTGCAAAGGGAAAAGGTGAGATTGTAGGTGGAGGAGAAGAGGAAGTTGCAGATATGCGGATAATGAAAGAAAATTAAGTTGTTCGTGTAGAAAGTAAAGAAATTGAAGATATTCAGAGAAAATTTGATGAGAATCGAAGAAAACTATAAGAAGATGAGAGAGAAGAATGGTCATTAGACTTCCTAGAGAGATACATATTCAATTTAAGAAATAGTCAGATTATGCCAACCTGTGTTCAATTTCAGAAATAGTGCCCATGTTCAATTTTATAAGTAGTGTAGCACCCATGTCCAATTTCAAAAATAATGTATTACTCGTGTTTAGTTTTAGAAATAATTAGTGTTCAGTTTTCAGAAATATTGTTCAATTTTGGAAATAGTGTAGTACCGTTCAATTTCAGAAATAGAGTAATACCATTCAGTTTCAAAAATAGTTTAATACCGTTCAATTTCAAAAATAGTGCAATACCGTTCAGTTTCAAAAATAATGTATTACCATTCAGTTTCAGAAATAGTGTAGTGTTATTCAGTTTCAGAAATAGTGTAATACCATTCTATTTTATTTTTTATTATATTAAAATTTTAGTTTTTTTTAATTAAAATTTAAGTCATTTTCATTAAAAGTTTAAGTCTCTTTCATTATGTAAAGTTATAAGATGGTTTTATGTTAAAACAAACTTTGCCCAATCTCTTTTCATTAATCAAAGCTCTCAAAATATTATTTTATGAGTAATGCTATTCATACCATGTTTTTGTACCACATTTCATACCACGTTATGCAGCATTTGATGTGGACAGCCACATCATTTGAATTAATCAGATTTTTTTAATTTAGTTCATTATTTAATAAACTAATAATTAAGAAAAATTAGTTAATTAAATGATGATTGTGGTATATGAGGAGTCTTTCTCCTTTATTTCCTTGGGTTTTTCAAAATTTTCAAATGATGTGGTTGTCCATATCAGATGCCACCTAATGTGGTATAGAAATGTGGTATAAAAGCATAGTATGAATAACATTACCCTTATTATATACTAACAATATAAAGCACAAAGTACACTAGATGCATGTCCCCAATAATAACTCATTAATGACCCTACTAACAAAAACTAACATCTATGGTATTTGATATGTTGATACACAAAATCAGTGAGGACTTTGGTACAACAGAAAGTGTTAAGTTTGTGACCTTCGCTAGATTGCTCTGATCACTAGTGTGGATAAATATGTAAATGGATAGAGACAGGGAAGCAAACATAAGATGTAAGTGGTTCACCCAGATTGACTACGTCCACGGAGTAGAGGAGTGCTCATTAATTGTGAAGGGTTTACACAAGTACATAGGTTCAAGCACTCATTTATTGAGTACTAGTGAATGATTTAGTACAAATGACATTAGGAAATATTGTGAGAGAATGATCTCTATTTATAGAAGAGAGTTTCTAGTTTCATTCTGACATTGACAAGTGATGTGTTGTGATTGACTTCTGATGTTGACACGTGTCGAGTTATGATTGGCTTCTGATGTCGACATGTGTCACGCTATGATTAGCCTCTTGGTTGGAGGAAAACTCTTCTGGGTCCTTGACGGTATAACATTGACTGGTGCTCAGTAGTTTCGAGATTGGTCAAGTATGGTACAAACAATGCTCCCCTAAGTTCCCGAGTGAGGGAAGCTTCTCGGTTGGGGACTTGCAAGATCCAAGCACAAAACTTCTAAGTACCGAAGTGTGGTATCATTTTCACTTGCCTTATCTGTCTCATATGTAGATGTGGCATCTTCTCTGGAAGTACTTTTCCTCCATCCAGGGGTGGTATCATTAACCGATGAAAATGCACAAGGTAATGTATCAATTTCACTTGAAGCTTACTTGTAGTTTCGGGCTTGGTCAAGTGCGATACAAACCCTATAGTAGGAGTCCCCCAAGTCCCTGAGCTAGGAGATTTACCGAATGAGGTAACAGACAAGGTAAGCAATCAGACTTCCAAGCAAGCAACTTGGATCGGAGGTTCGACTTCGGCTTCCGATTCATTGTTCTCCTTCTCCTTGTGTCGTAAACAGCAACAAGGATAAGGAGAAGTAAATGGAGAAGAAATGATATGAGATATATTTGCTTTTGAAGAAGTAACTTTCCACAGGCTTATTCTTGAACTAGGCTGGAGGGTTTTCTGGTTTCCTCCAGAGTATAAGGCCGACTCAAGAATTTGAGGGTTAAAAAAAGTCCATCAAATCTAGAGTACGTTCGACCCTGATGATATGAGATACTTTTGCTGTTGACAAAGTAATGGATGTATTGGCACGTTTTCTGACGCTTGTCTCCACATGTTTCCTTGTATCATTCTCACTTGCCTTATCTGTTCCTCAAGCAGATGTGGTATCTTCTCTAGAAGCATAAGATGTTGAAGATGAGTACTTGAGAGCAATGTCAGGTAAGTAATTAGGCAAGGGGTTCCAGGCAGTCAGATCCTGACTGTAAGCTTGATTCCAAGTGCTGACTAATTGCTCTCTTTCTCATTGTCTTGCAGGTAAGAACAAGGCCAAAGGAAAAAACATGGAAAAAGCATGATATAGGATACTCTTGCTTTTAACCCTGATGATATGAGATACTCTTGCTCTGGTGTGGCTTGTTTACAAAGGTATTATCGGGGGGAAAAAAAGCTGAGTATTTTGAGAGACTCTGTTGAGAGTGCCCTTTCGGATGTGAAGAAAAGTTGAGCATTTTTTTTTATTTGCAGGTCTGCTTGGCTATGGAGGATAAAGGTCGACATATATAGGAATTGTCCTAACAACGAGTGGTAACGCTGTTCCTTTACCCTTTTCGGTCATAGCAATGTAGTGGGAGCTGCAAGATACACGTGTTTTAACTTTGTCAGAGCACTGTGAAAAAGTGGTCTATGGTATCTGGAAAGCTGATGTTGCGTGTGAAGATTGTAGACAAGCTTTATCCAAGGAAATCTAGCTCTTGAAGTTCGGAAAGCAGTGCCTCTTCGGTTTCGAACAAGCAATCATGTTAGGGATCTGGCTCTCGAGATTCGGAGAACGATGCCTCTTCGATTTTTCAGAAAGCAATCCTATTGGGAGTATGGCTCTTGAGATTCGGAGAGCGGTGCCTCTTCGATTTTTGAGTAAGTAATCCTGTTAGGAGTCTGGCTCTCGAGATTCGGAGAGATGTGCCTCTTCGATTTTTGAGCAAGTAATCCTGTTGGAAGCCTGGCTCTCGAGATTCGGAGGGCGGTGCCTCTTCGATTTTTGAGCAAGTAATCATGTTGGGAGTTTGTCTCTCGAGATTCGAAGAGCTGTGCCTCTTCGATTTTTTAGCAAGCAATCTTGTTAGGAGTGTTTTCTCGAATGTGAGTAAAAGTTGGGCATTTTTGCCAGTCTGCCTTGCCACGGAGCACGGAGGTTGACACATATAGGGACTTTCCAGTTATCAAGTAGTGGTGCTGTTCCTTTACCCTTGTGGGTAATAGTAGGGTAGCTGGACCTTCAAAATTTATGTGTCTAAACTTTGTTAGAGATCTTTGGGAAAGTTATATGTGGTACCCGAGGAGCTGATGTTGCATGTAGGGATTGTTGACATATTTTACTCAGGAAAATCTACTTCTCGAAATCCAGAGAGTGGTACCTCTTCGATTTTTGAACCAACGACCCTATTGCCCTTTCTTTTATAGAGGCACCAATTGTGTGTAAGAAGTACGTTCAGAGAGTTATTGCTTGTAGGAATTTTCCCTTTATTTTTGTACTTCAGAGATTTATTGCACCTCATTTCTCTTTCATCATTTCTGAGAATGTTTGGCCCATCCGACCGTCGTTTTGACTTGAACTTTGGTGAAGAGGCAGCCATGCCTTCTCAAGACAACATATGGCGCCCATTATTCTTATCCCCTACTGGTCCTTTTACCGTTGGGGACTATGTGATGAAGAATGTTATGACAGCTGCAGTGGTGGCCAGGAACCTTCTCACTTCCAAAGATAACATACTACTTTCCAAACGGTTTGATGAGTTGGCTGTTAAGGATTTTCTGGCTCTCAGTGTTCAGTATGCAGGTTCTGTGTCTAATATGGCCTAACGCTTATTTGCTCGAACCCGCCAAGTTGAATCATTGGCGGCTGAAGTGATAAGTCTCAAATAGGAGATCAGAGGGCCCAAGCATGAGAATAAATAGTTGCACAGGCTCGCATATGACTATGCTACAAACATGAAGAGGAAACTCGACCAGCTGCAAGAATCTGATGGTCAGATTTTACTTGATCATCAGAGGTTTGTGAGTTTGTTCTAACGACATTTATTGCCTTCATCTTCTAGGGTTGTACCACGTAATGAAGCTCCAAATGATCAACCTTCGGTGCCTCCTCCTTCTAGGGTTCTGCCTAGTACTGAGGCTTCGAATAATCACCATCCGGTGCCTTCTCTTTCTGGGGCTCTACAGAGTGCTGAGACTTCTTCTTAGCAACCTTTGTGAAGGCTCCCTCTTGTTTGTTTATTTTGATTCATGTATATGTACATATTTGTAACTTAGCGGAGATATCAATAAACAAGCTTTGCTTTATTTCAACGTATTATGTTGAAGCTTGTATGTTGAACCTTTGTGAGTGAAGCATGTATGTTGAGGTAGTGCTCCCTTAATTTCCTGAGTGAGGAAAACTTCTCGGTTGGAGACTTGAAAAATCCAAGTCACCGAGTGGTCGTGAGACTTCCGAGTATCAAGGTGCAGTAGCATATGGCAGTGTTGGAAATGTGCCCTAAAGCCAATCATATGATGATACTTTACGGACATTTTACATGTTAAACTAATCTAGTTTAACTATAAAGGGCACATATTATTGTTTGAGCCGTCTCATATAAATGTTATATGCTTAAACGATAAAGTCCAAGGAATATGTGATTGGAAGAATGTAATCTAATGAAGTTAGATTCATGAGACCATTCTTTCGTAGACACATCCTAAATGTTCCTGATCATAGGATTGCCAATTGGGCATTGACAGTCCGTCAAGATCGGTACGTGCTATGTCTTCTCTCAGGGAGAGTGACTAGTCTCGAGTCATTGGTGTGTGTGACATCAAGACAAGTACGTAGGTGCTCAGTAAAGAATGAGTTCACTGAACGCGATCAACGAAGAGTTCTCATATTCATGTCAGATGAGAACTTATGGTTGGGATAATGCAAAGTAGTCCTTTGACCTGAGGCATCACAGTTGTCTTGTGGTTAAGTCCTTGATCTTTGATTATGTCAAACGTCATTCCATTGGAGTGTCCATGGCATCGTTGGGGTTAAGCCACTTAGCCATGGAGGCAAGTGAATGCGCAACAAGGGATCTCTAACCTTCAAACCGTTTGAGGGAGAATACTCTATGATATGATTTAGAACCTCTGGCCAGAGTATGAATGAGATTTAGGAATGCGTTCCAAATCACATTCAAAGTAATCATATAAGCACATGAATCACATTGGATAGTAGACATGAATTAATAAACTATTAAACTAAACAATGTGGTCAAGAGTATTGTATTAGAGAAAGACCGTATTGCATTTGTAATCCCAAACTGAATAGGTTTTCTCTACCTCTTCTGATTAGCTTGGGTAACCATGATATGCTGCAAGGTGTCACTCATGGTTTGTGGAAGCCCTAAACGTGTGTAATCACTAAAGCGAGAATTGAAAGTAAGTTTCAATTCACAATCGATATAAAATGGTTTTAATCGCCCACTGCCTCGCTAAAAGGAACCTAATGGATCGCACACCGTGTAAGGTGGAGATTGAAGAAACAATGGAGATGAGTAAGAATGATTAAATGGTTTAATCATTTATTTATGGCAAGGATTAATTAATATGTTAATTAATCAAACGAATAAGTTCGTTAAAGACCTCGGGATAGTTTTGGACCTTAAGGCCCAATGGGCTTCGAACGTCAAGCCCATTGAATTAAGTTGTATGACAACTTAATGAATAATGATTCACAAAGGCCCAATTAGTCCAAAATATCCTAATGGCCAGCCATATTGTTTAGGGTAGTGAACTTGGACTTATTTACAAGTTTGCCACTCAAATGAATAAAGGTATAAATATGACTTTATAGCCAAAATTCATTTAAGGGTTTGTTTTGGAGAAAATTGGAGAGAACATGTCTCTCCATTTCTCTCTAAAGAGGCCGGCCACCTTGGGGGTGCATCTTGCAATCCCACTACTCCAAGGTCACTCATTTCTTCTCCAATCTCTCCTTGGTGAAGAGACTTAGAGGTTCCCTATTTTGGGAACTTGGAGAAACCTATTCATCCATCCAAATCCATAGATTTATTATGCAAGGAATGAAGGCCCTCTCTTTGGGTGATTAGCCTTTGCTTATGCAAAGAGGAATCTACAAAGGTACAATTTCAACTCACTTTGTTTTGAGTTGAGTTTTGGTTCACCAATCTACTAGGCTTTGAATTTCTTGGTTAATGTTTTGTTTTTAAGTGCATGCTAGCATGATTCCGCCTTTAATTGTTAATTGCATGCTTATTGATGTTGCTTAAATGAACATGTTTTCCTTAAAATATTCCTTCAGGTAGGAGTCCCCTAAGTCTCCGGTCGAGGGAGTTGACGAATGAGGCATTTCCTTTCTAAGTGGTAGCCCAAAACTCTTCCTTCATATATATTTGTTATGAAAACTGTTAGGCCCAAAGAAGAGGAGGCCTAGGCAAATTTTTTTTTTTTTCGAATTTTCGAATTTTTGAATTTTCGAATTTTTGAAAAAAAAAAAAATATATATATATATATATATATATATTTTAAGCTTTGTAGGTGAAGCTTTGGTGTTGAAGCTTTGTAGGTGAAGCTTTGAGGTTGAAGCTTTGTAGTGTGAAGCTTTTGAGAATTTGTAGTTGTCCTCCATTGATGAAGCTTTGTTGAATTTCCCTTTTTTTTTTTTTTGGGAAAACTAGAAATTTGTTGAATTTCATAATTTCCCTTTTTTTTTTTTTGGGAAACTAGAAATTTGAAAATGTGGGAGAGACAACATATACAAATTTTGCTTCCATATTGTTGAGCAAGAGATTGTGATGCAAGCCACACCTTGTAGTAGTCGAAGGTTTGGATGAACCATATAAATTGAATTTGCTTCAAACAGTCTTGATCAAGAGTATGTGAAGCTTTCTACGAGTTGTAGTTTCCCTTCATTGATGAAGCTTTTGTTGGAACCATAAATTGGTTTTGCTTCACACTGTCTTGATCAAGAGTGTGTGAAACTTTTGAGAATTACGGTTGCCCTCCATTGATGAAGCTCTTGTTGGCACCATAAATTGGTTTTGCTTCACATTGTCTTGATCAAGAGTGTGTGAAGTTTTTGAGAATTGTGGTTGAACTCATTTGATGAAGCTCTTGTTGGCACCATAAATTAGTTTTGTTTCACACTGTCTTGATCAAAAGTGAGTGAAACTTTCTACGAGTTGTAGTGTTTGCATTGTTACAGAGGGGAAATGTCCTAGGCAGATGCAAGAAGGTTGAATAGCTTGATCTTCGTATGCCATGCATTGAAGTTGTTGTTGGCTTGCAATAAGACTTTGTTGGTGACTATAACTCTTGTTGGGCATAAGTGCTCCCTTAGTTGAGTTGTCATGCTTGAAGGTTTTTGATTATTTATGAATGCTAGGAGTTCACATGTACAAGTTGTTCCACTCGTCTTCTGGTAGGTGGAATGAATGATGAGTTGCTTTCATCACTTGGTTGGTGGTACGAAGGTGAGTTCCTTTATCACCTTTCATCACATTTCATCACCTGGTTGGTGGCACGAGGATGAGTTCCTTCTTCACCTGGTTGGTGGCATGAATGGCAAGTTGCCAAATGATATTAGAGTACAGGTTGTACATTTCATCACCTGGTTGGTGGCATGAAGAAGAGTACGGGTTGTACATTTCATCATCTGGTTAGTGGCATAAAGATCAGTTCATTCTTCACCTAGTTGGTGGCATGAGTGGCAAGTTGCCAAATGATATTAGAGTACAGGTTGTACATTTCATCACCTGGTTGGTGGCATGAAGGAGAGTACGGGTTGTACATTTCATCACCTGGTTGGTGGCATAAAGATGAGTTCCTTCTTCACATTTCATCACTTGGTTGGTGAGAATAAGGGCAAGATGTCAAGGCACATTGTAGCAAGTGTCAAATGACACAAAGTATGTTGAACCATTTCGAAGCACAATTGGCTTATGTATGAATGTGTTGGAATGTATGATTGAACGAATATACTGTGAAGCTATTCGTTTATTTGTATAGTCTTGTTGACATATACTTAGACTTTATTTCATGTTGGAAGCATTCATGTTGAAGCTTTGAACCTGAGTGTTTAATTGCTAAGAATGTAAGAGGATTAGGACCGAGTTGTCTAAATCACCTTTTTATTGAATTCATGCCAAATAGTCTTCGTTACATAGGATGCCAAACGATTGAAGCTTAACACTTGTACAATGTGAGTTTACTTGTAATAGTACTTCAAGTGATCAACGTTTCATGGATGGCCAAGGGTTTTGCCATCGGAGCTTCTGAGCTTGTAGGAGTCAGGGCGACTGATGCCAACAACTTCAAACGGTCTATCCCAGTTTGGACTAAGTGTTCCTTCACTCGGGACTCTGTCACTAAGTAATCTTTTCTTCAATACCCAATCCCTCACTTTGAAAGAACGAGGTTTGACCTTTGAGTCATAGTAGTTGGAGATGCGCTGCTTGTAGGTGACATTCTTCAAGTGAGCTTGGTTTCTGTGTTCCTCGACTAGATCTAAGTTGAGGGTAAGTTGTTTGTCATTTTCGCTTTACACGTAGTTCTGGACTCGGAATGTTGCTTGCTCAAGCTCAACTGGGACAATTGCCTCTGTACCAAAGGCAAGTGAGAATGGGGTTTCTTTTGTTGATGTCCGCTACGAAGTGCGGTATAACCAAAGAACTTAGGGTACAAATTCTGGCCAACAACCTTTAGCCTTGTCCAAGCTGGTTTTAAAGTTCGCTTAATTATTTGTTGATGGCTTCAACTTGTCCATTAGACTGGGGATGAGCTAGGGAGGCAAAACATAAGTTGATGTTAAACTTAGAGCATAACATCCTGAACTTATTGTTGTTAAACTATCGCCCGTTGTTAGTGACTATCGCATTGGGAATGCCGAATCTGCAAAGGATGTTCTTCCATACGAAGTCTTCTATTTTTGCCTCAGTAATGGTTGCCAACGGTTCTACTTTAGCCCACTTTGTGAAGTAGTCAACTGCAATGATTGCATAGCGGACCTTGCCCTTCCCTGCAGGCATTGGGCCGATCAAATCAAGTCCCCATTGGGCGAAAGGCCAAGGGCTGATCATAGGAGTGAGGAATAGTTACGTAGCGTTGACACTTGTCACATGAACGAGATATTTTGATGGCTCTTGGTGGAGTGTTGGCCAGTAATATCCTTGGCGAAAAGCCTTGTGTGCTAGGGATCAAGATCCAGCATGATCTTCGCAGACTCTTTCATGTATTTCCCGAAGGACAATTTCCGCCTTCGCGGGTGTAAGGCATCTTAGGTATGGTAGGTTAAAACCCCGTTTGTAGAGTTGGTCATTAATGATCAAGTAACGGGTCGCCTTGTATCGAATCTGCTTAGCTTGGACTTTATCGTTTGGGAGGGTACGATGACCAAGGAATTTATAAACCGAGGTAATCCAACTATCCCCCTGTTGTAAGTTGCACACTTCCACGACCATGGTGCTTGGTGCTGCCAACAATTCGACCTGAATTTTTCTCCCAATTTTGTCATCTACTGTTGAGGCGAGGCGAGCCAAAGCGTCTGCATGACTGTTTGCCGCTCGAGGAGTTTGGGTGATCTAGTAGTGGAAGTGCTTGAGCAACAATTGTGTTTGTGCCAAATATGCTACCATGGAGCTATCCTTAGCGTCAAAGTTGTTGGTGACCTGGTTAACCACCAATTAGGAGTCACTGAAGATATCAATTTGTTTAACCCCAATGTGTTTAGCCAAACGTAAGCCTGCTAGGAGGGCTTCATATTCAGCCTTATTGTTAGATGCCTTGAATTCGAAACAAATAGCATACTTCATCGCCACTTTGTTAGGGGTCATAAAGACTAGTCCTGCTCCACAACCCTATTGGTTAGACGAGCCATCAACATATAGACTCAATGCTGGGGCTATTGGTTCTATTTTCTGAGTTTCCGAGGGTAATGAAACCACTTCTTTAGGCGTAGAAACAATGTCAACATGATATGTGAAGTCGACGATGAAGTCTGCTACTGCTTGGTCCTTCTCAGCTGCCTTTAGTTAGTATGAGATGTCAAACTCACCCAATGTTATCGCCCATTTGATCATTCGCCCCGAAGTGTCAGGACTTTAGAGTATCTGTCGAAGATGATGATTGGTAAGCACGATGATGGAGTATGCTTGGAAGTAAGGGCGAAGTGTTCAAGCAGACATGACCAATGCTAGAGCCAGTTTCTCAATGTTGGAGTATCGTGTCTCTGCATCTTGTAAGGCCTTGCTAGCGTAATAGACAAACCGTTCGACATTACCATCTTTTCGAATGAGAACAGAACTTACTGCTGAAGCCGATACCAATAGATATATAATGAGAGTGTCACCAACCTCAGGTTTAGAGAGCAGCATGGCTTTACTCATGTAGTCCTTGAGGTTCTTGAATGCCTTGGCACATTCATCAGTCCATGTAATGTACTTCTTACTTCCCTTAAGTGCTTTAAAGAAATGAGCACATCTGTTTGTGGCCTTTGAGATGAACCTAGTTAAGGCTGCCACCTTGCCAGTAAGGCTCTTGATTTGAAGCTACCGGTTCCTTCATGTCGAGGATTGCTTTGATCTTCTCGGGATTAGCCTCAATGCCTCGCTGGATTATCATGAAGCCTAAGAATTTGCTAGAGCCTACGCCGAAGGCACATTTTTTAGGGTTCAACCTCATTTGATACCTGTTCAGAATGGTGAAAGTTTCAGATAGGTTGGTGATGTGTTGATCAGCATGTTTACTCTTGACTAGCATATTATCAACGTAAACTTTCATGTTCTTCCCAATCTGTTCGGCGAATATTGAATTGACTAGTCTCTGATAAGTCGCTCCTGCATTCTTTAGGCCGAAGGGCATAACTTTATAGCAATATAGTCCCTTGTCAGTAGTGAAGGCTGTGTGTTCTTGGTCCGGAGGGTTCATGAGGATTTGGTTGTATCTTGAGTACGCATCCATAAAGCTCAGGAGTTCACACCCTACCGTAGAGTCTATAAGTCTGTCAATGAGGGGAAGAGGAAAGTTATCATTAGGGCATCCTTTATTTAGGTCGGTGTAGTTGGCACACATTCTCCATAAGACATTTTGGAGCAGGAGACTTTCTTTGGTTGGATTTTTCTTAACAAGGACCACATTTGCTACCCATGTTGGGTAATTGGCTTCGCGGACGAAGCCTATGCCTTTGAGTTTTTCAACTTCTGCCTTCATTACTTCATATCATTCAACGTCATAAAATCTTCGCTTCTGTCTCACCGGCTTGGTCTTGGGGTCAATACTCAAGCGATGACATATGATATCGGGAGAGATGCCTGGCATGTCCTCGTATGACCAGGCGAATACCTCAGTGTTCTCTTGCAAAAAAGAGATCAATGCCAACCGAATTGGTGGTGGCAGGGTGGTGCCAATCTTCACCATGCGTTCTGGATAATCTTTTGAGATAGAAACCTTCTCCAACTTTTTAGCGGGTTGTGCTTGCTGGGTGAAAGAATTGTCTCGAGGATCGTCAGGTTGACTGTTGCCACCGTGAAGATCCAAGTTGGCTTCGTCCGGGCTGGTCTTTATGACTTGGTCATGTATAGAAAGGGTTTCCTTGGGCACAGACAGGTGTTGTTGCTTGACCAAAGTGTTGTAACATGACCGTGCACTAAGTTGATATCCTCTGATGTAATCATTACCATAGGGGGTTGGAAATTTCACCAACAACATATGTATGGATACCATGGCCTTGAGATCATTGATGCATGTGCGTCCAAAGATGACATTGTATGCCGTTGGGCAATCAACCACCAGGAAGTTAGTGGTAATGGTAGCTGTGTTAGGCCCTGTACTAATGGTGAAAGGTAAGTGTATGCTCCCTAAAAGTTGCATGATATAATCAGAGAAGCTTATCAGAGGAGAAATCGAGCGATCGAGCAAGTGTTTAGCTACATTAAGTGCCCTGAAAGCTTTAGCAAACATGATATTGACCGAAGCCCCCGTGTCTACCAGGATTCGTCGTACTTCAAAGTTGGCTATGTGAGTGTCCACGATCAGTGGGCCATTGTGAAGGTAGATGATACCTCTTTCTTCTTCAGGGTAGAAACATATTGGATCCCAGTTAGGTTTTTGACACATGCCTCCCCTGATATCTTCCACGTGAAACACTTCGTGACCAGGCCTTAAAGCTCGTTCGTTCTTTTTCATGGCTCTGTTAGAAGATTTAGATATGGGTGTGCCACCACTTATGGAATATATCACATTCACTTGGCGTTGATTACGGTTATCCCTTGAAGGGTGAAGAAAGAATTGATCAATTTTTCTTTCACGCACCAAAGCTTCGATATGATCACGAAGGGTGATACACTTCTCGCCGTCATAGTTGTTATGCTCGTGGTAGTAGCAAAACCTGCCCGTGTTCTTCATGGGCTTGTAACCCGACTGCCTCGGCATTGGCTTCAGTATCAGGTGTGCTATGCTGGGGTAAATGGTCACGCATGTGGCGTTCAAAGGCGTGTATGTCTCATACCTCGGGGTAGGGCCTGTCCTAACACGTGCTTGGCCCACTGTGTTGACTGCCTGGGGACGGGCATTATCGTGGCGATACCTTTGGTTATCGTGATAGTGTCCCTTACTCCTTTTACTAAAATGAGACTGGTGAGGATGAAAATCTTTTCTTTTGCCCTAAGATTGATATGTCTGTTGACTTGGAAAAGTATTAAGTAAGGCAGGGGGCACCGCTGTTGTTTGGAAGGTTGAGGTCTTCTCATTTAGGTGGGTCTGGGTTCCACTCCCCACTTGCTGATAGGGGATGGTTGTTGGGGGTTTCTCTTGGTATGTCCTTGCCTCGACGGAGGCATGGTTATAAGCCTACGCCATCACCTCAAAGTAAGTCTTCCAAGTGTTGGCATTGATCATGTACTTAAAGAAACAGTCATGTAGGCCTGCCGTGAAGGCTTTGAGGGCAGTCTAATCGTCTGCCTCGGCATAATGGGAATACTCATGGCTGAAGTGACCAGCATAAATACGTAATGATTTGTCTGGCTTCTGGCGAATAGTGTACAAGTCATCCGCAGAGTGCAAGCAATCGGTCTGGAAAATGTGTTGAGAAACAAACAGTTTCCTTAATTCCTCAAATGAGTTTACCGTCTCAGGTGGAAGATGACAATACCAGTTTAGAGCTCCGTCAGAGAGGGTAGAGGGGAAGAGAAGACATCGCTCTTCGTCGGTGTGCATCCGATATGCCATGGTGGACTCAAAGAGGTTAATGTGTTCAATCAGGTCCTCATTTCCAGTATAGAGTTGCAAGCCAAGCTTGTGCTTTGTTTTTGCTTTGAGGAGGTGTCGAGGATCCTCCTTGTAAGAGGGCCAAGCCTAGGTTGGTTCCAATCAGGTATCTCAGCTTGTCGTTCGGCCTTCAACTTGTTTACTTCCTTAAGGAATTGTAGAATAAGAGGGTCTTGAGCGGAGTCATGTTCCACTGGAGCTTTCTTTCGTAAATCTCCATCTCCTCTTAGAAGTAGGAAGGTTTGATCAAGAGCATGTGATTTTTCCCCGGACTCACCATACTGACTTCCAAGGTATGTCTGTTAGAACATCTCTAAGTCCCTTATACCTTCGTGTTTCTCTAGGATTTGTTGCCCCTTCCCCAAATTGGTAGCTGGCCTGGGACATGGGAGGGGACCGAGTCTTTCAGAGACCCTTGGGTCATTGATCTTCGAGCTTACCCGGATGGGATTGTCTCGACGTTGCTTTAAGAAGTCTCGACAGTCACAAAAGATAGCTTTCGATCCTTCCACTTATTCTGTAAAGAGGTGCCTTTTTCCACTCTTCTTGTTTCGGGTTGAAGCAGCTGGGTTAAGAGAAGTCTCATGTTGGTCACCATTTCGATGAGTAGCTCGCTCCTCAACAGGAATACCCATGTCAAGGGAAAATGACCTTCCGTGTTGGGGGGCGCCCAGTTGATGGTTGACTTCCACATGGGTGATAAGCTCATGCGTTTTAGTATATCTAGCCTCGTGGAGCATCTCGAAGACATTCTCATACTGCTCTTGGAGGATCTCATTCTTTATCGCTATCTTGTTGTTCTGAGTCTCCAGCTCATCGACTTTAGCCTGAAGAGCAAACTTCTATTATTCCTTTTTTCATTGCTTCGCACCAGGTGCAAGAGGGGTGTCATTCTGTGTGCTATGACTTCCTTCGCTCCCCATGTTAGAAAAGGGATGCCTGGTCAAAAGAAAGTGTACGAATGATGGAAACCAGCTTAACAAAGCTGAAGAGAGTGGGAATAAGTGTCGTTCCTACAGACGGCACCAAATGTTTATGCACAAAATCAGTGAGAACTTTGGTACAACAGAAAGTGTTAAGTTTGTGAACTTCGCTAGATTGCTTCGGTCACTAATGTGGATAAATATGTAAATGGATAGAGACAGGGAAGTAAACACAAGATGTACGTGGTTCACCCAGATTGGCTACGTCCACGGAATAGAGGAGTTCTCATTAATTGTGAAGGGTTTACACAAGTACATAGGTTTAAGCTCTCCTTTAGTGAGTACTAGTGAATGATTTAGTACAAACGACATTAGGAAATATTGTGAGAGAATGATCTCTATTTATAGAAGAGAGTTTCTAGTTTCTTTCTGACATTGACACGTGTCGTGTTGTGATTACCTTCTGATGTTGACACGTGTCGTGTTGTGATTGCCTTCTGATGTTGACACGTGTCGTGCTATGATTGGCTTCTGATGTCGACATGTGTCGCGCTGTGATTGGCCTCTTGGTTGGAAGGAAACTCTTCTGGGTCATTGACGGTATAACGTTGACAGGTGCTCAGTAGTTTCGGGATTGGTCAAGTATGGTACAAATATGATTCTTTTTCAACAAGAGTACAAGAAGAGGAAAAGGATCCTCTCTGGATCCCTTCCAATCCACTAAATCCGGCGATCCGGACCGTTGAAATTTTATTCATTGGCTACAAACAGGGATCCATTTTAAAAGTTATGATAACTTTAGCTGTTACTGAAGGGTAAATTTTGTCCTAGCTAAGAACATGTGAGAATATTTGAATACATATGCAAACTATTAACACATTAAAGTAGGCATGCATTAAAAAACGATTCATAAAACCCATGACTTTCAAAGCCTAGTGAATGGTGAACCAATAAACTCTTTAACAACATTAAAGAGAATAAAGGATTTAGAGATTCATTACCCTTGAAGCTCATCCTTGATTACACAAGGGATTCACCCAAGTGGAGGGCCTTCAAGTCACCTCCTTGCTCCTTGGATCTTCCTTGTGATTTTTTTCCTTTTAGTGCTCCTTTGCTTCTTTGAGGATTTGAGGATATGTTCTCCAAAACACCAAAAGCTTGATGTCTATAAGTCTCTTCACCAAGGATATATTGTGAAGAAGAAATGGATGACTTAGAGAAGAATAGATTGCTAGCTAAAACTTCTCTAAGTGGCCGGCCTCTATAGAGAAAAAGAGAGGAAATGTTTCACCTCTTTTCATCAAGAAAACCCTAAATGAAAATAAAGCTATAAAGTTGAATTTATACTTCATCACATGTGAGTGGAAAACTTGTAATTAGTCCAAGTTTGCATCCACTCACCCTATGGCCGGCCATGTTGATGTTATTGGGCTAATTGCCCATTTTGTTTTAGTTGTCATACAACTTAAACATAATGGGTCTTGTGGATCAAAACGCTTTTGGGCCCCAAAGCCCAAAACCAACTTAAAAGCCCAATACGAACATTTCGTATAATTAATTAACTAATTAATTAACTTTGACCATTCTTCAATTAAACCATTTAATTGCATATCCATTTCATTTAATTTCTTCACTTTCATCCTTACTTGGTGTACGATCCATTAGGTTCCATTTAGCGAGGTAGTGGGCGATTTTTACTCTTAACGATCAATTGTGAATTGAAACCACATTTCAATTCTCCCTTAAAATTAGTGTTTGCTAATCATTAGGGCTTCCACAAACCATGAGTGACACCTAGCAGGATGTCATGGTTACCCAAGCTAAGTAGAATTGGTTGGAGAACCTATCCAGTTACAAATACAATGCAATACGGTCCTTCTCTAATACAATACTCTTAATCACATTGTTTAAGTGATAGTTTGTTTCATGTCTACTATCCAATGTGATACTTCTCCATATGATTCTATTGAATAAGATTTGGAACAAACTTCCTAAGTCATATTCATATGCTTTGGCCAAAGACTCTCAAATCATATCTTAGAGTATTCTCCTTCCACCATGGAAGGTTAGAGATCCCTTGTTGTGCATTCATATGCCTACATGACTAGATAGCTTGACCCCAACAATGCCGTGGACACTCCAATGGAATGCCTTTGACATGATCAAAGGTCAAGGACCTAACCATTAGACATCTATGATGCCTCAGGTCAAAGGACTACTTTGCATATTGCAACTATCGAGTTCTTACATGACATGTATGTTCGAACTCTCTTTTGATCGTAGTTCAGTGTACTCGATTGCTCTTTCGAGCACCTATGTGTTTGTCTTAGTGTCCAACACCAAATGACTTGAGACTAGTCATACTCACGCTTGAGTCGACATAACACATACTAACCTTAGCGGATTGTCAATGCCCAATTGGCAATCCTATGGCTAGGAACGTTTTAGGAATGAACATAAGAGAAAGGTCTCGTTAATCTAACTTACTTAAATCACTTGTCTCTTAGATCAAATACATTCCTTGGATTCCCTTATTGCTTAAACACATGATACAATAAATAGTGATTAACAATAAGCTTTGCCCTTCATTAAACATATAAAAGTTTAATACAATAAGTATTCCAAAAGCTATTACATCAAATGATTGGCTTTGTGGGCATACTTCCAACAGTTACATCAAATTTCAACGACCTGAATCCCCGGACTTGGTGGATTAGGAGGAAGAGATACGGAGATCAGTGGCGGAGTCATAAATTCATGTTAGGAGGGGCACACTTTAAATTGAAATTGGCATAATACATATAGAAACATAGCCTCGTTCTTTTGGTCACCTTGTGACCAAGGATACTTGGTCAACTACTCGTGAATTTCATATTAAGGGTGGAGAATAAAACATTAAAAGCATATCTATTTAATTACTGCACATTCTTATTAAATTCAAATGTGAGTGATCATACATTCATTTGTAAAAACATTAAGGCATAAGAGAATTTTGAAAGGTTTTATTCACAAAAATATTTTTCTCTTCTTGATTTCATATAGATGACATAGAGGGAAATAAGAAACTAACAAAAATAAGCAAAGGAAAAAAATTCCATATAGGCAAGAAATAGAGAATATGATCAACTAATATTCTTATAGAATTGTTAAGTGAAAATTATAGGCTTTGTATTTGTTGGATTGAAACAAATTCAAGTTAATAGTGATATTATAAAATTGATCAATGGTAGACAGATAGTAGAGATTGCAAGAAAGAATAAGGAGTAGGATTCTCTTCCCTTCTAATCTCTCTCCCCTTCCCCCTTTTATTCCCTCCTATTTAAATGGTTGTTATTACGTCACGTCTACATCTTGTTTTGAATTTTTTACATAGAGAATATGACAAAAAGAAAAGTGTGAGAGGACTGGATGGAAGGGAATGATAATAGGAGGGGAGAAAATCCAACTCCAAAAAATAATCAGTGTAGGCATGAGCCTACTGTGGTCTTAAGATGGCTCTGCCATTGACGGAGATGATCTCTTTCCACAAAAAGACTAGCACACTCCACTAAGTTTGTACATTATGGAAAAGAATAATGTTATTTTTATCATCTATATACCACAATTTCATATCATCTTATGAGGCAATTAAGATGAACAAGCCGGCCACATTAATTAAAAAGAATCTTGTGCCAAAATGAGGTGGATAATCATACCAAAATCTCAATACCTAATGAAAAATTAAGTTACTTTTAATTTATGTGATTACCTATCTCAACTGCCATAAGATCATTTTTAATTGATGTGGATGAACATCTCAATTGTCACATCATGTGGTACAATATTGTGGTATATTTAAGTGATAAAACAACATTATTGTGGATGCAAATTTCCGTCGTCTCTTACTATGGCGAAAATACACCTACAAAATAATAATACCTTTGATTAAGGCCAAAAGCTTCACGAACCCACAATTAAATGAGGAGGGTTTTGGCCGAAGAATCACCGATGTCAAAGTTAGTATTATGAAAAGAATATAATTTTAGGAGTTCGTGGGTTACAAATGACTTAGCATTTTAGTGGGATAAGTGGGGTATTTATAGGAGGGTGGTTGGCCATTAGGGTTAGGAGTGGCCCGCCATATACGGTGAAATTGGGTGAATAACATTTCACATAATATCTTGAATTACTATGGCAATTAATCTAAATTGAATAAGAGATTTTAGGAGTTACCTTATTGAATGAAATCAATCAGGGAATAATGAGTGGAATTTGAATAAATTCCATAATATTCACATTTGACTCTTCTATGGATTGAGGGAATCCTGAACCCTTATTGTCTGTTGCATGCGCATGGGAATTCGGGTGTGCCTCATCCATCTAATGAGGGTAATCTCGTCTTTTTTGTCCCAAAATCCACGTGTTGCCTTCGGGATTTTTGGAATTATTTTTAGCTCCACAATTATTGTATTGAAAAACATAAACTAAATACCAAGAGTTAAACATAAAATAAAGGGTTAATCTCAGTTCACTACCTTGAAGTTTCTTGGTTTTCAACCTTTGGTACATGAAATTTTTTTCATCCTATTCTATTCCCTGAAGTCATAATTCTAAGGCAATTTTATACATCTGTTAAGTTTTCCGTCAAAACCTCTGTTAAGTGATGACGTAACGTCCACATAGACAATGACTGGGGTGCCAAAATATCAATATGGGGCCCAAGTGGATATATATTTTTTAAATTAATTAAAAAAATTGGACTGGCCGACCGACCCGCCTCTTACCTCACACCCCCCCCAGGCCCTCTGTCATTTCCTTCTTCTGGGCAGACTTCCCAGACCCACCCCTCATGTTTCTCCTCTACAACCAGCACCTACCTTCCCCGCACACCCACCTCTCCTAATTCACCTCACCCTAGCTCTCTCCCTTCCTTTATTTCCTTCACGCCCACTCAACCCTCTATACCTAGCCCACCTCCACCTTCGTCACCTCTATTCCCTTCAATATCCTCCACCCTTTTCACCTCCAGCTTTTGCAAAAACCATAATCCCCAAAATCTGAGGAACACGAATCCGAAATCTGATCCAGAGCAGATTTGCAATCTATCTAGTTTTCAGGTGAAACACACATGGATTCCAGCAAAATAGTGGGTTCCATGCCATTTCTTGGCCATGTTTGACCGTCTTTTGGTCTCGATTCAGGTAAAATTGTAATCCTCGTGCTTCTAGCTTTGTTTTGATATATATATATGGGTTGTAATATTAGCTGAGTTTTGAGTGAGTTACGAATGTTCAAAGTTTCCGACCTTCTTCTTTGTATATTCGGCGGTTGTGAAGTGTCGCATAGGCGGAGAAAGGGAGGGGCAATGGTCATTGCTGGGGCCAAGGGTTGATGAGTTGCTGTTTATCCCTACATTTTTCTATTTTTTTTTAATTTTTTTAACTTTTTAATTTTTTAATATTCATGTGGGCCAGATGTCTGTGGCATTCTGTTACTGTCCACATGGGTGCCACATCATAAGTTAACAACTGTTTTAACAGAAAACTTAACAGAAGTATGAAAGTGTCCCAAAATTATGACTTTTAAGTACTAGACTGGGACGAAAAAAATTTCATGTACTAAATGTTGAAAACCAAAACACTTTAGGGTAGTAAACTAAGATTACCCTAAAATAAACATATGATGTGTTCTATAATTGCACCTTTGGTTTTTCATTTGAATTGGCACAGTTCAAATGTGCTCAAATGTGATTAATTCTCTCCCATTCCCTCCTCTCCCCTCCTATTTAAACAGTTGCGATTAAACCACTTCAACATCTTATACTGATTTTGTATTAGAGAGATAAAGACAAAAAGAAAACTATGAGATGAGGGGAGGGAAGAGGATGGGAATAGGAAGGGAGAGTTGTTTCTGGTTGGTTCATTCTTACCTGGTAGAAACTGAGAGCAAACATAGATCTTCCTTTCATGGTCACTTTTCTAAAAATCCTCGCCTAGTGCCACCTAGGCAGGCAGCTGGACGCCCTCGATTAATGCCCAAGCATTTGAAAATAAAAAAAAATGGTACCTAGACATGCTGAGGCGCCTGTCTAGACCTCCTAGGCACCCGTCCAGACCCGCCTGCCTAAGTTGCAACTCACTTCGACATAAAATAGATAACTTTCATTTTGCATTTTATTTTTCTCAATAAATTGTAAGAGACTTGTTGAATACTTAATGAACGTACATTATATGCTTGTTCCCCATGTTTTCATTATGTTCAAATACTTCATAATATATATGTCATTTTATTTTGTAGTTTATGATGTAATTATATATATATATATTAAGTATAAATAGATATTTATTTACACAAAATATAATATATTTACTTAAAATTTGCCTAGTTCGCCTAGGCGCTAGCTTAACCGCCTAAGCGCTAAGCCCCAGTTTGCCGGCCGACTAGTGCCTAGCATTTTATAGAACCTTGTTAACAGTAACTTAAATGAGTGTGATCTTGATATAAAGAAATCGAAAAATTTAAGTCTGATTCACAAAAAATTTGGATCACTCTAATAAATTTATAAATCACCGTGAGAGGCAATAAAATAATGAGTCTAAACGAAATGAGCAGTCGATGTATTTGTGTCCATATTACAGCACCGACTGCTGTGTCAGTGTCGATGCCAACATGGCCTAATATACAACCGACATTTTTGCTGCAGTTAGTGGCAAAGCCACGTGAGGGTGAGGAGTGGCGATCGCCACTCCCCTCGCCGGAAAACAGGACTGGATTTCTGGGTCCTCGCCGGAAAACCCACTGGTTCAGTCAAGGGTGGATCTATTAAGGGACCTGGATGGTCCCGGGACCACCTGAAAGTCCAGATAATATGCTATAAGGACCTCTGAGGACCACCCAGTCTGGGCACAAGGTGGAGGATAAAAGGAGCGGGGCTGTAGAGTTCTGGTGTTCTGCAAATTAGAAGAAGGAAGAAGAAGACTATTTATCATTTAAGTAAAATGTTGTGTTTTACATAGGGCTTGGGTTTGAAAACACCCTTTAGTAAAACGGTGCGTTTGGTGCACTTCTTTAATATATAGTTTTCACAATTTTTTTTTTTGAAAAAACAAAAACAAAATGGTTCAAATTTGAAACAGAGAACCATTCCTTATCCCCACCCCACCCCACAGATGGCCACCCACCAGCACAACACTAGTCTCCTCTCTAGTGTCCACATATCAAATAGTTCAATTTCAACACTGGATGGTATCAATCATATACAGATGTTTTTGCTCTAGTTGACAATAAATCTATCATGACGCATTTTTTAGTATGAAATCTCGTTGGGGACATATTTAGTCTTTGTAATTTGTAATGTTATTTTTGCACTAATATGGTTATTGATTATTGATCTGATTATATGATTATTGATATAAAATTAAAATTATTTTTTAGGGTGAAAATTAAAATTTGAATTCTTGATTATTGATTAATTAATTGAATTATTACATAATGTATACAATTATTCATATGATTAGTTGAATTGAATATTTATTCATTGAATAATTTGTACGCTTATTGGTATAACTTAATTGAATTGTTAGTTTGATTAATTATCATGCATATTAGTATAGTCTACTCTAGGATTAAGAGTGTAAGAATTTTTTTTCCTCTCCATTTTACAGTTACGTAATGGAACGATACTATAAGAACAATGCTTAAATCCTCCTTCAAACATTTTGGGTAGTCATTCTCCTTCAAATATTCCAAGTGGTCCTCCTCCTCCTTCAAATATTCCAAGAAGTCCTCCTTTAAGTATTCTATGTAGTTCACAACAAAGTGAGGCCACTGAGTTAGATGAAATATTGGTTAATCTTCCTGCAGACCCTGAACATAGAGGTCGAATGCTTGATTATCCATCTAATTATTGTGAAGCAATTCATAGACACTACCTGACTTCGCCCCTCCCCCCCCCCCCCCCGGGGTCAATTTCTAGCTTCGCCATTGGCTGCAGTCATCACTTAATTAGAAGAACCAAATGCTTTCGCTGCTATGAAAAATAAGGAAGAAAAAAATGAGAAAAATAATGGGGTATTGGTGTAGGTAATTAGCGATTGTTTATTTATAAGATGGTGCTTGGTTGGACAAACATTGGCTGGTTGGTCTAGGATGGTGTTTACCATACTAGAAGAAAAACAAAAAAAGTTGCAAAAAAAATTTTATTTGTGAGGCTTTCGAAAAGGTTCACGTTAGTTCCACCATATCAAGAACTCTATTCAAGCTTTCGAAAAAAAAAACCAACATTTGTTTTAGTTGAGCTTTCGAAAGATCAGTGTTAGTTCTAATTGGACTTTAAAAAGAGGCGTTAAATCCGTAGAATATGATTTGTTAGTCGGCATTTAGAAAGAGGCGTTTGTTCTTGTTAGCCTTTTGAAAAGGTTGGCACTAGTTCCAGCTAGACATTCGAAAAGAGGTGTTAGCTCTAATAGATTATAATTTTTTAAAAAGATTAGCATTAGTTTCAGCATATCAGTGAAGATTTCATGTATATATGGATCACTTAATGCGCCACGTAGGGGCAATGTTGAGTTTTCTTTTCTTTTTTTTATTTAGGTTAAACAATAGATTTGTTTGATTATATGTCAGATTAGAGAGCTGATGAGATTTGAACTCATGCCTTGGTGCAAGGGCAACACGCTTTGGCAGCACAGTGGTCGATTGCCACTCGCTTCAGTTTGACCTCCTTCTTGGCAAACTCTACATCATGAGTTTGAGGGTGTGTTTAGTGTTGGAAAATATAAAGAAAAATATTTTACAAATGTGATTTAATTAGGGATTTGATTTGAGCTGGTTTAGGTTTCCTTGTCTGGTAGACAAAGATTTGATTTTGGTTTATTTCCTATTATTACTCATAACAACCTCCCTATGGAGAATAATAGAATTTTGAAGTTTGTGAGATTATTGAAGAATTTTTATCTTCGTTGTAAACCTTTTATTTTCGACTGTCTCATGCTTATTTTTGAGATTTAATATGTAGATTCATATCAAAGTTCGAGTCTTATACTCCTTGGATGTTTTCTGTTGATCACAAATTCAACTTAATAGTACCGATTCAAAAGGGAACTTTAACGAAAAACTCCCGGTACTGTTCACTTTAACGAAAAACCACATTTTTACACTAAAAAGTAAATCCTGGTACTATTCACTTTACCCTTTATTTTATCCTTATTGTTAAAACTCAAAGTTTTCAAGCTTTTTTCATCAGTTTTCCTTTAAATTTAGACAAATTTATCTTGCAAGCACACAATTAGTCAAAAGTCTACGCACAAGTACAACTTTATTAAATTATGAAAAGAAAATAAATACAAATTAAATAGAAAAGATGATGCTTACAAAAAAGGGTTTTTAACTAAAATAGTCTTTGAGATTTGCAAAACTCATCACTTTGGTCTCTGAGATTTAAAATCAATAGAAACGGTCCCTAAGTTTGTCCATCATCAATCATTTTAGTCATTCCATGAAAAATTATATTAAATAAGAACCAAAATTACAAAAATACCCTTAATTTAATAAACAATGGGTCAAATGATTTTACAAAATTGAGGGTATTTTGTCATTTTGGCCTTATTTAATCTAGATTTTTCATGTAATGACCAAAATGATTGATGGTGGACAAACTTATGAACTACTTCTATTGATTTGAATCTTAGGGACCAAAGTGAGAAGTTATGCAAATCTCAGGAGTCATTCTGGCTAAAAGCCGACAAATAATGATAAAGATAGGAGCAACTATGGTGAGATAAAGACTGAAGAAAGGGAGCATTTTTGTTCACCACCATAAACTATAATGTATGTTTTCTATACATCTTATTATCTGTCACGTGTCTTTTCACCTAATCGTGGTTAACTTTCATATTAAATATTCTTTTTTCAATTTTGACAAAAAAATAAACCAAAATTAGGTTGAAATGCACATGGTAGTTGATGAGATGTATAGTGAGCATATACCATAGTTTATGGTGGTGAGCAAAAATGCTCCCATGAAGAAAGAAAGGCGTTGGAAATGAAAAAGAAGGGTTTTACACACAAAATTCAGTTTGATTTGAATGAGGCAAGTTATTAAAACAATAAAATTAAAAACAGTTATTTAAATAATAAAATTTCTTACACAACACGAAAATAACGGGTTTCGGGTCGACACAATAACTAATCGGATCATTATCGGGTCACATGATAAGAACCCGTTAATAATGGGTTGTTAACATGTTTACACGAGAGTGACACTTGGCTAACCCATTTCAACACATTAAGAAAAAATTTGTTTTGATGATTATAATTTTTAAACTACTTAAAAGAACTTATTATAAAATACAATAGCCATAGTGTATATGTATATATTGTATATTAAAATATGTATTATTGTATTATTATTCTATATAAATTTAAAAAATTTAAGTTTTATTTATTTTTATAGTATACTATAGGCAACGAGTGAGATTAAAAAATTATGAAACACATTAAAAATAAAAATATCAAGTAATTTAAAAATACCAAACATATTTAAAAAAATATATAATAATTTATTAACAAATGTGCAAAATATGAAATAATATGCAAACACTAGTGATCAAATCCTCTACTCTTTGTGGATGGATACATTGTTGTTTGACTTTTTAAAACCATATAAATCCTCATGAATTGACACATCCCGACTGAAGTCGAGGCATGATGGTCGTCACCCGAAGGTGATGTAACCAAAAGTGTAAGTGATGTAAAAATGTGAATAAATTAAAACCGAAACTAGAACTTATTTAAACTAATAAAGTGAGGGCACAGTAGTGGGTAGAACCCATAGAATACAAATTTTCAAAGCATAGATGACAAATAGTGCAGTCGAAATTAGTTAAGTACTTAATACACAACTAGGAAAATGTCCCTACATTATTTATGGATATGTTAGAACCGTCGGATATTCCTCGTACGCCACAGAGTAAATCAGTTAACTAGGACCTGGAGGGGCAAAAAACAAAAGGGTGAGTGGGCAAAAACAAAAGTTTATAAAATCCATTTATTTTCTAAACATACCAACCCCTCGCCACAAAACATGCATACTTTTCCAGAAAGTCATACTACGTATAGGTATGAAATCAAATGCAAATCAACAGTAAATTAAGAAGTATGCCACATCACAATATCTCAACGATAATATAGTAAAATCAGGTGTTCAATAAATCTATACTAGTACACAAGTCAGAGTCGCCTAATACAACTTGTAAGATTGAACTGATGCTCATCAATCTATGCTAGCACACGAGTCGGAGTTGCCTAATGTAACCTGTACAACAAGACTGGGTGTAATCATAATATACGCTCTAGTGCTACAATCACGTGAAGACTGACGTTATTCGCGGTCACCTACGAGTCGGAGTTGCCTAATGCAACCTGTACGACAGGACTGGCACCTACTTGGATCCAATGCGAGCATGCAGTGCGGAGATGAACATACATGTGAAAGACTAACCCTGGCCTTGGGCGAGCACTAATACTAGGTTGCAGCAATGATGAGCAGACTATAAAAATATAAGCATGCCATAACAATTCAATAATTCTAGTCAACAAAATAAACTAACATGCGCATCCCGTAGGATTATTTTAGCATTTCACAGCAGTACAACATTTCTTATAACGTTATTTAATCATGGCATGATATGCATAAATCAATTCAAAAGCATTTGTGGAAACTATAAAGAGTGTGTGTGTGTGTATACACACACACACGAAAACAAATGGCCACTCACTGATACGTGGTCGGATCGTAGCCTCCTAGCCATGATTGACGTCGTGCGTCCTTAGGATAATTTTCACCTATATGTGAAATAACTAAACTAATAAATTAAATATGACATATTAAAAAAGGCTAGGTAAATCTCCCATATTTTGCTCAAACGGAAAGTTTAAATATATTAAAACGTTCTACTCGACGTCACGGACCCGTACGTGTCAAGCACTCACTAGTCGGAGGCCGAACACACTCTCACGCGCCGCCTAACCCATGGTCACACATGCGCTCACGTGCCTGGCAAAGACTAACAGAAGCTAGGAATATTCCGTTAAATAGTTAACATAACTTAACGGCGTTACCTGACGTCATTAGAATATTCCATCAACTTTGATGGAATATTCTATGTCTTCTCGGGTAGAACACCGTCATCCACTATCGTCTGGTTTCGCCGGAAACTGGGAAAATCTCACTGGTTTCTAGAGAAATTTCAAAACACCATAACTTCTTCATTTCTCAACCATTTTCGATGCACTTTCTATGGAAATGAAGCTTATGAAGAGAAGAACAGGATTGTACCTTTCAAAAGTCCAAAAAGTAGATGGACGTGGTTTGAAAAAGCCTCAAAAGGTTCGGCCTATTTTTCGACTCCTTGAAAGCGTGTGCTTTCATGTTGGTTCCACTTCAAAACTAGCCTAATGGCATTGGGGAGTTGACTAGGTGCTTCCACAACCTTTAAAACGTCATAACTTGGCCAGGATCACATCGGAGCAATCTCGTCCGAGTCGGAGTTTCTGAGTTGGCGAGTCAAAACTCGTCCATTTGAGAATCAGTTGGTCCGACTGGGTTCGTGGGTATGAGATGAGTGTGATAGTGGTGTTTTTAAGCTCGATCTGCAAGCTTTGATGCATGTTCTTGGTGGTTGCAGAGAAGAGAGAGTTACGGTGAGGAAAGAAAAGGAAGAAGATGAGAGAGAAGAAAAGTGATTTCTGATTGGTCTAAAAAGAATGAGAAAGAGTGATCTGATTGGGTAAGGGGAATGGGAAAAAAATCTTATTGGTTAATGAGTGAAATGGGGAACTCAGGACAGATTTTTAAAGAGAAAAAAGAGATAGGGTTGTACAATTGAAATCCGACAAAATCTTACGTACCATATCAAAAATAGTAGTTTCCTACACTGATAGATTAGCACAGACGCGTGTACAAATCTACCTATTGTTAATGTACTTTAATTAAGCGTAACTTTCTCGTTACAAGTCCGATTCGAGTCTAACTTGTGCTCACGCGTTCGTAACAAGTACTAATTAATTACAATATGGGAAAAATAATTAAAAGCCGAATAAGAATGTCCACGTCACTTTGCCAACAAGGGCATAAATGTCATATTACACACTCAAGGAGAAAATTACATAGAAATTTAAGGATGGGTCGTCACATGAATAGTACATTTAACGGAGTTCAAAATAAACCAATATCATTTCCCTTGGTGATTGATGAAATTGAAGGGTTTTATTGTAAGAACAAGGTTTCCTCAACCGTGAAATGTAGCTCCTTTCATTTTGCATATCCTTTAACATTTGGTATTTTGTAGTAATGTACTAAAGTTTTTTTCATTAGACTCTTATTTTGGAGTATGTAGTACTTAAAAGCCAAATATTATTTTTATATTTTGAAGTAATATTTATGTGGCAATATGATATACATATACAAATTTAGTATTATGTTTTCAACTTTTTTGGGGTCAAATTATGTTTTTCATTTCGATTATTTATTGATTTAAAATATAATTTCCTTAACGGGTAACAGGTCGAGTCATATTACATGATAATATTAACAGGTCGATTCGGGTCGGGTTATATTACCTATTACTTTAACAAATGTTACACGACACAACCCGTTAAAATATCGAGTATGTCACGAAAACGACATGAATATGAAAAACACGACACCAATGCCAGGTCTAATTTTACCCTATTCTTAGTAAATTTTGGTTATTATTTTGATACAATTTTGATACTTCACTTTATATTTTCAATATAGGACATTCTCCTCTGGAGCAAAAAATGATCAAATTGACGAATTTATGAATGATTCCAATTGGAGAATGTTCGTGAGTGTTTCTTGTCAATGTTTCAGATTTTTCTACAAAACAGTTATTTTCTGGCGATTAAATAAAAGAGCAGTGCGAGGCGCTGGAAAAGTGACATTTTTGGGCTTAATTGTTTTGGAGTTTAAGATGGCCTCTTTTAGGTGAAGCCCCTTCTAGAGAAGTGTTTATAATGTTTCAAGTTTTAAATCCAGCTACCTTGGGTTGGGTTTGGAAGAGATTTGGGTCCAAAACGTGGCTGATCATATTATGGGCAGATTTTCCTCACCACTTTAGGATTATGTTGCCTAGTTTATTTTGATTTATTTGGTTTCGTAGTTTTATTCTAAGACATTTTCTAGGTGGATTTATAATTGAGTAGTATAAATAAGCCTTTTGGCTGGCCCTAGTTGGTTCTTCTCTATGAAATTTTTGGAGAGAGGAATTCAGCCATAATTTATAGATTTCAACCTTTTACATTCAAGGTGTTTTCAATCTTTTTCTGTTTCAAATTCCTTTTGATTTGAATTATGATTATGTGTAATTAATCTCTTTTGCTAGGGTGAGGCCATGAGCTTTAGCAAGAATATGTAGTTTCTCTTCAATTTGCTTTTGAAATTATGCATGCATATTTTGAATTATTAAACACCGGTTTAGACTATCTAAGTGTCTTAATGATTCACAACCAATAGGATATTTAGAAAAGTAATTTGGTGCAATTTTTGTTGGATATTGGTCCCTGAGATTGACGAAGGCTTCTTATGGTTTATAATTGTAATTTTACTTAAGATGAATACCACGTCCTAAGAGTTGCATGGTTTTTTAGAGGTTTTTCACAAAGCTTAATAAGTCTTGCATTTTTACATTTGATTTGAATACCATAGACGAATTTAGACCTGGCATTTTCTTACACGACCTGTTGACACGACATATGAACAACAAGAAAATAACGGCTTCGTGTCAAAACGATAACTAATCGGGTCGTTATCAAGTCACACAATAAGAACCCGTTAATAACGGGTCCTTAACAGTTTTACACAAAGACCATTTCGACACGTTAAGAAAAAAGTTATTATGATGATTTTAATTTTTTATACTAAAAAAACCTCACTATAGAATACAATAGCCATGCAATACATGTGTACATTGTATATTAAGCATGTATTATGGTATTATTATTCTATATAAATTTAAAAATTTAAGTTTTATTTACTTATTTATTTATTTTTATAATATAATATAGGCAAAGAGAGAGATTAAAAAAATTATGAAGCACATTAAAGTCTAATGAAAACATCGCCAATATAACTCTTGAAAGCAAAATATCAAGCCAAAATTCCAATACCATTTTCCTTGGTGATTGATTAAAATTGAAGGGTTTTATTATAAAAAACATGCAAGGTTCCTCAACCTTGAAACACAACTCCCTTCATTTTGCATATCCTTGAACATTTGGTATTTTGTAGTAATGTACTAATGTTTTTTCATTAGGCTCTTATTTTGGGGTATGTACTACTTAAAGGACAAATGTTTTGTTTATGTTTTGAAATAATATTTATGTGACAATATGGTATGCATATACTAATTTAGTACTATGTTTTCCAATTTTTTTTTTGGGTCAAATTATGTTTTTTCATTTATTTATTTCTTAATCTAAAATATATTTTATTTAACAGGTAACGTGTCACAGCCCGTTCCAGGATTTTATATCGGGGACGTGAAATGACAGAAATACCCTTGACGGGTATTAAGGTATGTGTGTGTGGCATATTATTGGACTAAATTCATTCCTAGACATTAGGAAAAATATTTAAGTTAGATTAAATTGGGTTGTATGTTTTGTGTGGTTAAGGAGTTAGGAAAAAATTAAATGGATGGTGATGGTTGAGGTGGACCACACAACACATACACACAGTCCACCCTTCTCTCTCCCTCCCCCGTGCCCTCTCTCTCTCTCTCTCCCTTCTCTGTTCAGTCTCTCTCCCTCTCGAATGGTACGGACAAGGACCAATGCCCTCGAACTTACACGGATCGACACCAAAAAGGTATGGTTCTTCATCCTTTCGACCTCCTAAGTCGTTTGGTACTAGTTTTAGGACGTGAAACCTTCAAAATCACGTGAAACCCGAACCCCCATTTTATGTCACTATTCATGCAATCGTAATATGTCGATTTTCAGGGAATTCTAAGCTTGTAGTGAGCTTAGTAAGGTCCCAAGGAAGCTCGCAGTGCTTCGTTTGAAGGATTTGGACGTCGAGATCATTGGGTTCGAATTTGGCCGGTTTTCTTGGAAATTCTCCGGTGCGATTTTGTAGTTTTTAGAGCCTTAAAGTAGTATAACGTGAAACTACATGCTTAAGGCTTCATTTTGATATAAAATACGAAGAAAACGGTTGAGAAACGACGGAGAACAAGGAGATTGAAAAATCTCCAGTTTTCCGGCCACCGAAAAACTCAGTCCGGCGAGCTCGAGGAAGAAGACGCGCGTGGGGGCACGTGCTGCTTCAAAAAAAATTTCTACAAATTTCTCGACGTCCGTGACGTCGAGTAGGTCGATGTGGTATATTCATATACCCAAATTGAGCACCGTATGAGAAGTTATTTCGAATTGTTGGTTATGTGCATGAAATTAACATTTCTATAGTTGTTTCGCATATAGGTGACACATATCCCAAGGACGAGCGCATCCAGGGATGTCGCGAGGGTTACGACCCATCGACTTACCAGTGAGTGGGCAGTTTTGTTTTCAGTATATACCTATACACTATTAATTTTCCCAGAAATTGAATTTATATGAAAGTATGTTTTCAATTGCCATGCATGCATATTATGAATTATATGAATTGATATTAATGCATATATATATGTGAATTGGTGCTGTGGACGCACAGGTGAGTTTTATGTTACTCATGTGAATCATTGATGATGTGAATTGTGTTGAGAGCTCATAACCTGCACCCCTGGTGTTAGTGCTTATATTATTCACCACACCGCACGCTCACCTTGGATACAAGTAGGTGCATGTCGTACAGACCATGAGAGGGTTCCGACATGCTAGTCGTACAGATCACTAGAAGTGGTTCCGACTAGTAGGTGACCTTAGATTATACGCGCAGATGATTGATGAGAGAAGCACTAGAGCGTATTAGTACACCATTCTTGTCGTACAGACTACTTCAGGTAGTTCCGACTTACTTGCAGAGTAGTGCCGTACAGGTCACCGTGGTGACTCTGGCTGGGTTGGATATTGAGCTATGGAAGTAACCATACAAGACCAACTGCAGGGTCTCCGGTTGATTCATTATGTCACCTATTATTTTGATGCATCTATGTTTTGTTATTGACATTTATGGCATGGCATATTCCTGGATTTGTGATAGATTGGTGACTTGTGACGTATGAGGTTTTATATGCTATTACGTTATTTTCTGGGAAAGTATACAGGTTTTACAGTGAGGGGTTAGAAATGTTTTAAATGAAATGTTTTGGAAAACTTTGGTTTTACTGACCTACTCAATTTTGTTTTTCCACCCCTCCAGGTTCTAGTTAGCAGTTTGTGGCTCATGAGGTTTTCTTATGCATTCTGACAGACTTCCTGCATGTAGGACTCACCTACGGGTGTTGTAATTTAATTATAGTCCTACTTGACTGCACCTAGTTTTTTTTATGTTCTGAAATTGTGTACTGCACACTTAAACTCTCTAGCATGCTAGTTGGATATTACTGCTAGTAGTTGGTTTTATTCCTTCGTATTTCTCATATCTTTTGCTTCCTCATCGCACTTTTCGTTACGTCACACTCACGTGACGGCCAGCACGCCTTGATTCTTGGATCGGGGTGTGTCAGTTTGGTATCAGAGCCTAGGTTGCAGTCCTGTATAATTGTTAATGCTCTAATGATCTTTTGATGTTTTCTGTCAGAATTATGCCGCCTCGTAGGGAGTCATGCCGTGCTTCTGAACCTAATTTCCCTGATATAACTCAATTAGGGGAAACGATGGCCCAGGCCTTTCAGAATGCAATCCGCCCTCCTCCTCCTCCTCAGATGACACCCCTGGAGACTATGTATAATCTGAAATTAGATCGTTTTATGGGTAATGAAGGTCATGAAGGGGCAGAAAAGTGGCTAGACCATATTGAGATGACTTTTCAGGTGATGCAGAGTCAAGGGAATTTTCCTGCTAATAGATGGGTTGAGACCACTACTTGGTTTTTGGGACGAGAGCCTGCAGCTTGGTGGAGAAATCAAGAGCCTGCAGCTTGGTGGAGAAATCAAACTCAGTTTATGTCCCCTGAGATGGCAGCTGATTGGGAAGTATTCAAGGAGAATTTTAAGAAAAGATTTGTCCATCCGGAGTACATTGATCGCAAGAAGCAGAAGTTCACTCGATTGAAGCAAAAGAATATGTCGGCACATGAGTATTACAGGAAGTTTACAGACTTGTCTCGTTATGATCCTGATACAGCTGGTAATCAAGTAGAGATGCTTCGCCGTTTTAAGCTAGGAACTAAGAGGAAATGGCGGACTTTTGCAAGTGCACTTCCTTGCAACGATTATCATGAGTTTTTCGAGATTTTGGTTCGGATGGAGGATTCTGACAACCATCCTAGTGACAATGAGGATGATGAGGATAAGAATGATAATCAGAAGAAAGATGATAAAGGCAAGGGTATCTCCACTCAATGACCCCGTAAGACGTAGAATTTCAAGAAAAGTGGAGTGAGTTCGAGTTCTTCCAGTGGAGGATTTAGTGTCACAGGCCCGAGAAGAGGTGGAAGATTCGCTGGCGGGCCCAGATTTCAGAGACAGAGAGATTTTGGTGGTGCTGGTGGTTCTGGTGCTCCGTTGTGCCGCCATTGTAACTTCAGACATCATGAAGAGTGTAGAAGAAGTGGTAGTAGTGGTGCTTGCTACACTTGTGGATAGATTGAACATAGGGCTGCTCAGTGTCCCCAGAGTCAACAGAAATCTCAGCAGCCTGCTATACCACCTCCAGCGTCGATTCAGCAGAACTTTGGATTAGGCAGTTATGGTCAGACGGGTCGTGGTGGTGCTTACCACTATCAGGGTGATGCTGCTCCCTATGTTTCCGGACAGTATCAGTATTCCCAGGATCCTTATTCTCAGATTGGGTATTCCCAAGACCCTGGGGGTTATCCTTCTTATTCTTCCATGCCAGCTAGTGGATCTCAGTGGCATCAGGGAGGTCAGCCCCAACAGGGAGAGGTTGCTGCTAGTGGTGCAGGATCATCGAGGTAGTCTAATCAGTCAGGACAGGGACGTACTTCACAGGGACGAGGTAACCAAGGCAACAGCGGTCGTGGTGAACGACAACAAGCTCAGAGACGTGTTAATCACATATCACTGCAAGATGCGCAAATGACTTAACCTCACCCTTCACCTCTAGGATTTGATGTAGAGTTTGCCATGCCTAGAGGGGACAAATGTTATGTTGATAGTGTTTATCATGGGTGTCCAGTGATGGTAGAAGCTGTAGTTATGCCAGCTAATCTTATCCCGTTAGATATTGTGGATTTTGATGTGATTCTAGGGGCAGATTGGTTGCATTATAATCGGGCCCATATAGATTGTTATGGGAAATCTGTTACCTTTTATCGTCCTGGATTGCCAGAGGTTACTTTTGTGGGTGAAAGAAGAGGGGTGAGACATGATGTTATTTCTGCCATGAGAGCAAAGAAGTTATTATCGAAGGGTTGTCAAGGATACTTAGCACATGTGGTGTTAAATGATGTTGTTCCTAACAGTGTAGAGGAAGTTGGGGTAGTCAGGCACTATCCTGATGTATTTCCAGACGATTTGCCGAGATTGCTACCAGACAGAGATGTGGAATTTTCTATTGATTTGCTTCCAGGTACAGATCCTATATCTTTAACTCCATACATAATGGCTCCAGCTGAACTGAGAGAGTTGAAAATTCAGTTACAAGAATTAATTGATAAAGGTTTCATTCGACCTAGTACTTCACCTTGGGGAGCTCCGGTATTATTTGTGAGAAAGAAAGATGGAACTCTAAGATTATGTATTGATTATAGGCAATTGAATCGGGTAACGATTAAAAATCGTTATCCATTGCCTCGCATCGATGATTTGTTTGATCAGCTGAAAGGTGCGTGTGTGCGCTCTAAGATTGATTTGAGATCTGGTTATTATCAGTTGAAGATTAAAGACGAAGATGTACCCAAGACGGCTTTCAGGACCCGTTACAGACATTATGAATTTCTGGTGATGCCATTTGGATTGACTAATGCACCTGCAGCTTTCATGAGGTTAATGAATGAGGTATTCCAGCAATATCTTGATAAATTTGTTATTGTTTTTATCGATGATATTCTGGTATACTCTAAGTCTAAAGAAGATCATATTCGACATCTTAACTTGGTACTAAAGAAATTGAGGGAGCATCGGTTGTATGCCAAGTTCAGTAAATGTCAGTTTTGGTTTAATGAAGTGGCATTTTTGGGGCATGTAGTATCGGCACAAGGAATTCAAGTAGATCCTCAAAAGATAGCAGCAGTGGAAAATTGGGAACAACCACGAACCGTCATTGAGGTACGGAGTTTTCTTGGTCTAGCAGGTTATTATCAACAGTTTGTTCAAGATTTTTCTATGATTGCGTTGCCATTAACGAAGTTAACCAGGAAGGATGTTAAGTTCGAGTGGGATGAGAATTGTGAGCAAAATTTCCAGCAATTGAAATATTGCCTCACTCATGCTCCAGTATTGGTACTTCCTGATGATAGCGGTAACTTTGAGATTTACAGTGATGCCTCTTTGAATGGTTTGGGATGTGTTTTGATGCAGTATAATAGAGTGATCGCCTATGCTTCTCGACAGTTGAAGATTCATGAAATGAACTATCCTACTCACGATCTTGAATTGGCAGCCATTGTTTTTGCTTTGAAGATTTGGAGGCATTATCTCTATGGTGAGAAGTGTAAGATCTTCACAGATCTTAAGAGTCTTCAGTATGTATTTACTCAGCATGATCTTAACCTTCGTTAGCGAAGGTGGATGGAATTGCTAAGTGATTATGACTGCACTATTGAGTATCATCCGAGTCGTGCTAATGTGGTAGCTGATGCACTGAGTAGGAAACCTCAAGGTCACCTCTATGCCTTGTATGCTTGCCGTGTTCCTCTTCTTGCAGAATTGAGAGCTACTAGAGTAAAGTTGGAGTTAGAAGATCGAAGAGAAGCTTTTCTTGCTAGTTTCCAAGTCAGGCCAGTTTTGGTTGATCGTGTACTTGAAGCTCAGATGGTTGATGAAGAAATTCAAGAAATGATTCAATTGAGAAATGAAGGGAAAAAGAAAGACCTCAGGATTCGAGAATCAGATGGCATGCTTATGCAGGAGAACAGAATGTATATGCCGAATAATGAGGAATTAAAGAAAGAAATTTTGGACGAAGCACATTGTTCAGCTTATGCGATGCACCCAGGAGGAACTAAAATGTATCATACTATTCGACCATTTTATTATTGGCCGGGTATGAAAAGGGAAATTGCAGAATATGTAAGTAGGTGTATTGTTTGTCAGCAAGTCAAAGCGGAAAGAAAGAAGCCTTTTGGGCGAATGCAACCACTTCTTGTTCCTCAGTGGAAATGGGAAAATATAACTATGGATTTCTTGTATAAGCTCCCTCGTACGCGAAATGGATTTGATGGTGTTTGGGTGATTGTAGATCGGCTTACCAAGTCAGCGCATTTCATCCCCGTAATGAAAAAGTATCCCCTAAATAAATTAGCTAAAGTGTTCATCACGAAGATTGTGAAGTATCATAGAGTTCCAGTGAATATTATTTCTGATAGAGATCCAAGATTTACTTCTAAGTTTTGGGTAGCTTTTCAGGAAGCTCTTGGTACGAAATTACTTTACAGCACTCCTTATCATCCTCAAACCGATGGACAATCAGAGAAGACTATTCAGACATTGGAGGATATGTTGAGATCTTCAGTATTACAGTTTGGTGATTCTTGGCATGACTGCCTAGACCTGATGGAATTTGCCTATAATAATAGTTTTCATTTGGGCATTGGTATGTCACCATTTGAGGCGCTTTATGGTAGAGCTTGTCGTACGCCATTGTGTTGGTTAGAGGTTGGCGAAAAAGTGTTAGAAGGCCCAAAGATTGTGGATGAGACTACTCAAAATATTCAGATGATTAAGTCTAACCTGAAAGCGGCCCAGGATCGACAAAAGAGTTTAGCAGATAGACATGGTACTGATCGAGTTTATGATGTGGGTAATTTGGTGTTCTTGAAATTGTCACCTTGGAGAGGTGTAGTGAGGTTTGGAAAGAAAGGCAAATTAAGTCCTAGGTACATAGGACCTTATGAGATCACTGAGAGGGTCGGTGAAGTTGTTTACAAGTTGGAGTTGCCTCCGGAGTTATCTAAGGTACATAATGTGTTTCATGTCTTGATGCTTCGACATTATGTCTCAGATCCTTCACACGTGATTCCTCCTCAACCTTTAGAGATTAATCCAGATTTGACATATGATAAGGAATCAGTGACTATCTTGGATTGGAAAGACAAGTTTCTAAGGACTAAGACAGTGAGCTTGGTGAAAGTATTGTGGAGGAACCATTCAGTAGAATAAGCTACTTGGGAAACAGAAGATCGAATGAGAGAGATGTATCCAAGGTTATTTTATGAGTACTAAGCAGATTGTTTGGTCGTATGAATTTCGGGGGCGAAATTCTATAAGGAGTGGAGATTGTCATAGCCTGTTCCAGGATTCTATATCGGGGACATGAAATGACGAAAATACCCTTGACGGGTATTAAGGTATGTGTGTGTGGCATATTATTGGACTAAATTCATTCCTAGACTTTAGGAAAAATATTTAAGTTAGATTAAATTGGGTTGTATGTTTTATGTGGTTAGGGAGTTAGGAAAAAATTAAATGGATGGTGATGGTTGAGGTGGACCACACAACACATACACACAGTCCACCCTTCTCTTTCCCTCCCCATGCCCTCTCTCTCTCTCTCCCTTCTCCGTTCATTCTCTCTCCTTCTCGAATGGTACGGACAAGGGCCAATGCCCTCGAACTTACACGGATCGACGCCAAAAAGGTATAGTTCTTCATCCTTTCGACCTCCTGAGTCGTTTGGTACTAGTTTTAGGACGTGAAACCTTCCAAATTACGTGAAACCCGAACCCCCATTTTATGTCACTATTCATGCAATCGTAATATGTCGATTTTCAGGGAATTCTAAGCTTGTAGTGAGGTCCTAAGCAAGCTCAGAGTGCTTCGTTTGAAGGTTTTGGACGTTAAGATCATTGGGTTCGAATTTGGCCGGTTTTCTTGGAAATTATCCGATGAGATTTTGTAGTTTTTAGAGCCTTAAAGTAGTATAACGTGAAACTACATGCTTAGGGCTTCATTTTGATATAAAATACGTGGGGGCGCGTGAACCCGTGCCTGTCCAGGCACGTGGGGGCGCGTGCCGCTTCAAAAAAAATTTCTAGGGACGTCACGGGGGTTATGACCCATCGACTTACCAGTGAGTGGGCAATTTTGTTTTCAGTATATACCTTTATACTATTAATTTTCCCAGAAATTGAATTTATATGAAAGTATGTTTTCAATTGCCATGCATGCATATTATGAATTATATGAATTGATATTAATGCATATATATATGTGAATTGGTGCTGTGGACGCACATGTGAGTTTTATGTTACTCATGTGAATCATTGATGATGTGAATTGTGTTGAGAGCGGTGTTAGTGCTTATATTATTCACTGCACCGCACGCTCACCTTGGATCCAAGTAGGTGCATGTCGTACAGACCATGAGAGGGTTCCGACATGCTAGTCGTACAGATCACTAGAGGTGGTTCCGACTAGTAGGTGACCTTAGATTATGCGCACAGATGATTGATGAGAAAGGAACTAGAGCGTATTAGTACACCATTCTTGTCGTACAGACTACTTCAGGTAGCTCCGACTTACGTGCAGAGTAGTGCCGTACAGGTCACCGTGGTGACTCCGGCTAGGTTGGATATTGAGCTATGGAATTAACTGTACAAGACCAACTGCAGGGTATCCGGTTGATTCATTATGTCACCTGTTATTTTGATGCATCTATGTTTTGTTATTGACATTTATGGCATGGCATATTCCTGGATTTGTGATAGATTGGTGACTTGTTACGTATGAGGTTTTATATGCTATTACGTTATTTTCTGGGAAAGTATACAGGTTTTACAATGAGGGGTTAGAAATGTTTTAAATGAAATGTTTTGGAAAACTTTGGTTTTACTGACCCACTCAATTTTGTTTTTGCGCCCCTCCAAGTTCTAGTTAGCAGTTGGTGGCTCACGAGGTTTTCTTCGGCATTCTGACAGAGTTCCTGCATGTAGGACTCACCTGCGGGTGTTGTAATTTAATTATAGTCCTACTTGACTGCACCTAGTTTTTTTTATGCTCTGAAATTGTGTACTGCACACTTAAACTCACTCTAGCATGCTAGTTGGATATTACTGCTAGTAGTTGGTTTTATTCCTTCGTATTTCTCATATCTTTTGCTTCCGCATCGTACTTTTGGTTACTTCACACTCACGTGACGGCCAGCACGCCTTGATTCTAGGATCGGGGTGTGTCATAACGGGTTGGGTCATATTACTTAATAATATTAACGATTCGATTTCGGATCGAGTAATATTACCTGTTTACTTTAATGAGTGTTACACAACACGACACATTAAGATATCGGGTATGTCACAAAAACGACACGAACACGTAAAACACAACACGAATGTTAGGTCTAGATAGATTGCAAGTTTGATATATGTTCTAGATTAGGAGTCTAAGTAGAGCATACTTTAGGAAAACATAACCTTTAAAATATGTATGTACAAGTCATAAGTGATTGGGGGTCCAAGTACAGCATACTTTAGTGCTTTTACAACTTAATTCTAAAAACTGGTTTCTTTTCTTTCTCTTTAATATTGTAGATTTTTCTAATCTTTTTAATTAAATTCATTTTTGTTATTATTATTATTATTTTTTTTTAACAATCGATATTATCTACACTAAGGGGAGGATGTGGGGTTAGCCTCACAATGAGCTAGCAATAATGTGGTTCAAATTCGCCTTTGGTGAGAATCAAACCTAAGACATCTCACTTACTAGTGAAGATGAATACCATTATGTCGTAGTGGTAAGTGGCTTAAGTTAGGTCATAAATCAATTTTTCCAAAACCTTGTTTTTAAATAATTAATTGAGATTTGGTTCAATACAAATTGTTTTAATAATTCTTGTGGAGAACGACATTGCTAGAGCCATCTATACTACGATAACCTTATTTCTCTTGCAAGTATTTCAGGTGTTTTTAACCCTTTTGACTTTTGTGGTAAAAATCCTATCAATTAGAATTTAAACAAATAATAAAACACCAAAGCATTTCTTTATTTTTTTTGTCAACAGATAGATTTTGTTAGATTAGATGTTAGATTAGCCACCGACAGAATTTGAACCTACGCCGTTATGCAAGGACTCAACTTTTTTTCACCACCGCGGTAAAGAGCCACTTGCTAAAACACCAAAGCATTAGATTCAACCTTTATTCTCTTAATCATGCAAATGGAATAAGCAACCAATCCAACAAGTCAACAAAAACTTAGTACTTAAGATCTTGGTCTGACACTTGAGCCATTAAGTTCTAAAAAATTAGGAGTCATAATACATGGAATCCACGATCAAGCACCAAATAAGTTTGTAATTCACAATCCCAATGAGATAACAAAATATGCAATTTAGTCCGTATACATACTTCTCCCAAATACCAGCTTCACCATCACCCTCGTTGTGACCTCGCTTTTCGGTTTTTAGGCCAATAATATTTTTTTTAGTATAACGATATATTTTATATTAAATGAAGGGATGAGTTAGGTTAAGTCAGATAATGAGTAACCTAATTTTATATCGAGTTCGTTATCTACAAGATTCGAACCTAAGCCCTCTCACTTACAATTAAAGAGAAATACCACCAGACTGTAGTACTTAGTGACGCTTTTTATAATTGGTGTGTAGAAAACACAGCCGTAATTGTGCTGTCAAACTCCCCCTCTGTTCGGGATTTTACTTTCTTCTTCTCTGCTACCGACTTTGATTTATTTACCAAATAAAATCTCCAATTAAATCATGAAATCCTCTAAAGCCCAATCGACCTTCATAAACCCTTTTTCCATTTTTAATCTTCGGTTGTGTTAAAGATATTGCTGACCACTAGCAATTTGAATTAATTATATGACAAATTACTTCTCTAATTACTGTGTAGATAGCTTAACATTGAGCAGCAACCACTAAAACTTCAATAGTTTTTCAGACATCAAAATCACGAACGGTAAAATCTTCTAGAAACTCTAAATCTTTCCATCATTATTCATCATCTCATATTTCCACATTGAGAAAACCGTACATTACCAAAAATTAAAAAGTCTTCAAGGGTTGCTACTATATGCCAGGGTGATTGGCTAAACAAGGGTTCAACAAAAATTCTAGAGAAATATGAGTTTGATAGATCGTCCGTACACATTGCGAGAGAACATAAGGAAGACACCTTGAGAAATTTATGTTTCACTTATTGCTACAGTTGAGCATCAATTTTTTCTCTACTGGTATATTGGTTGTACAACTTATAAGATACATGGTGACGTTGTTGGACTACTAACTATGACAATGTCTCAAATAATAAGTGATGTCTAAGGGAAATTATAGGGCTTGTTTGTTTATAAACTGTTAACTCTAGAAATTACGAAGCCTACATAGCGTACATGTTGAGTAACTACTGAGCTAACTACATCATTCTTGTTAATGCGGGGTGTGCTTGTGACCAAGCTCAGTCGAGCGAGTAGAATAGATATGGTGATACGATGGTGAAATGCGTCGCCGGCTTATGCACTGAGTGACTACGGCTGAGGAAGGAAAACTCTTAGCCTAGGGTTCTAGAACCAGAAGACAAAGTTATGCAATTCACTACTAATTTCAGATTTTCTACATCAAGTTCGGCAACTATTACTATATTTATGAAAACATAGGTACGCCAAATCGATTTCAAGTTTTATGTGTTGGAAATGTGCCCTAAAGCCAATCATTAGTTGATACTTTACGAATATTTCACATATTAAACTAATCTAGTTTAAGCTAATGGTTGTTTAAAGTTGTCTCATTAAATTATACACGTTTATGCGATAAGTCTAAGGAATATGTAATTAAGAAAATATAATCTAAAGAAGTTAGATTCATGAGAACAAAAGAGAGATAACACTTCTCTCTCTTTCCTTCAAAGAGGCTGGCCACCATGGGAGAACTTTGCTAGCATTTTGTTCTTCCATGGTCACTCATCTTCTTCTTTCACTCATTCTTGGTGCCGGAACTTGGATGACTCCACCTTTGGTGGCTTTGGAGAATCCTTTCAACCTTCCGAGTCCTAGAATCCAAGGAGCAAATAGGCAAGGAATAAAGGCACTCTCACTTGGGTGATCAGCCTTTGCTTGTACAAAAAGGAATCTACAAAGGTAAGTGAAACCTCAACTCTTTCTCTTTGATTTGAGTTAAAGTCTTTGTTCACAACTACTAGACTTTAAATTAAATGAGTAAATTTTTTTAAATTTTTTTTAGTGCATATGAGTTAGCTTTCGCCATTTAATTGTTGAATGCTATATGTATGTTGCTCAAATAAACTTAGTTTACTCAAGTTTTTCCTTCAGTACGTATGGACAAAGATACTCAAAGAAGATAAGCGTCTTTACTATGAATGTTGTTTGATCATCTGAATGTTGAACTCTGAAGTGCACCTAGGAATAACCAATCATTGAACACCTCACCTCGCTGGAAAGCTAATGAAGTGTCCTCGTTCGGAAAAAGAATCAAAGACTCTTCGTCGGATGAGACTTTGATAACTAACCAACCAAACTCGAAGTAATACCGTTAATCCAAACTGAAGGTACTTCTTGATTGACTGGTTATACGGATCTAGTTATGTTAATCCAAACTGAATATGTCGTCCGTTGCCAACATAGTGCTAGTAATCCAAACTAAAGATGTGTTGACAAAAGGGTTAAGGTAATTAGTATTTTCTCAGGGTATGTTTTGCGTGTTGAGTTGGTCCCCTCTCATTATTTACAACTTTGTATCTATATCCAAGTCTTTCCCTTGTTGGAAAAATTAGGGTTTAATTGCTATATTAAATCACATGGAAAATCAAGAAATAATTCATGCAATTATATATCAAAGTGATGCATGCACATGAGTAACTAATGTTAAAAGAACATGATATAATGGATTAGAAAAACCTGAAAATACGATCGAGCCAAGTTTTGGACACTTTGTCCTTAAGACAAGTTTACGCCCCACTACGGTGCTCTGTTGGAAATATGCCCTGAAAGTCAATCTTTGGAAGAAATCTTTCAGGACAAATGAATCGATGTATGGATGATTCTTATACATCAAATGGCAAAGACACGAATTAGGATTATCTCAATTAACGATATATGTCCTAAATAGTGTATCCATGGACAATGGATCGATTGAAGAAGTAATCTAATGATGTTAGACTACAGAGACCTTCTTCACATAACCATTGTGTCCAAAAGGTTCCTGGTCGTTGGATTGTCGGAGGGATACTAACAATGCGTAGACCGGTACATACTATGTCTGCTTCAATTGGAAGGATGGAAAGTCTCATCCCATTCGTGTTGTGACACTAAGACAAGTATGTAGGTGCTCATTAGGGGAATGAGTTCACTGAACACAATCGAACGAGAGTACTTGCATGGAGGTCTACTCACATGTCAAGCAAGTAACTCTAATGGTTGGAAAGATGTAAGTAATCCTTAGACATGAGGCATCGTCGTTGTCTTGTGGTTAAGTACTTAATCTTTGATTATGTCAATGTCTCCCCATTCGAGGGTGTCCACGGCATAATTGGGGTTAAGCCACTTAGTCATGAAGGCAAGTGTATGCGCAACAAGGAATCTCTAATCCTCGATAAGAGAGGAAGAATACTCTAAGATATGATTCGGAAATCTTCGGCCGAAGTATCGAGCGTATTGATTGGAAAGCGTTCTTATACGACTCAAATGAATCATATATGAAGGAATAATCACATTAGGGGTTTGACATGATATATCCATACCCTAATGATGTGATTGAGAGTATTGTATTAGAGAAGGATTGAATTACATTGTAATTCCAACTGACTAGGTTCTTCGAATAAACTTCTACATTAGCTTGGGTAGCTATGACATATGGTTAGATGTCACTCATAGCTTGTGAGTTCTTCTAGATGATTAAATGTAGTCGTCAAAGAAGAAAGGTGAATTAAAATGAAGTTTTAATTCACTAAGTGATTGAATTAAATATAAGCAATTGGATTGATGCCAATCACCTCACTGCCTTGCTAATTAGAACCTAAAAGATTGTTCACCAAAACACTATTGTGGTGAGTAACTAATGGATGATGGAAACAATTAATTGGATTAATTATGTGTTGTGATTAATTTAGAAAAGTCTAAAGAAATCATAAAAGCGATAAAGATCGTTTTGGGCTTAAAGAAACGTTCGGGTTTAATTGGGCCCATTGGGCCTAAACCCATTGGGCTTTTATTCAAGCATTGGATGACTTGAAATAAATGAAAGCCCAAAGCCCAAACAACACAAAGAGGGCCGGCCATATTATGTGGGGAAGGAGAGATATTTAGTCAAGTGTTGACTAGGTTTTCTTTTGTCTATATAAGGAACTTTATAGTGATAAAGTTCATTAGGGTTTTTTGAAGTGTTTAAACAACAAAGAGGCAAAAGAAAAAAGCTCTCTAACACATCAAAGGGCCGGCCACCATTGGGGTGTTTTAGCTAACAATCTTTCACCCTTTTGGTTATTCCTTCATCCTTCTCACTACACTAGTGGGTGAGGATCTTTAGAGGTTTCCTACTTTGGAAGCTTGAAGAGAACTTAGGAGCACTCATTCTTTCAAAGTGGAGGAGGCAAGGAGGGAAGCTAGGCTCAAGGATTTCAAGGAGCAAAGGGCTTGGAGGTGGTCCATCCTTGGTCTCAAGTCTAGATCAAGAGGTATAAGACTAACCTTCACTTTGTTCTTGATTCTATAAATTGTTTTGATGCATTATATATAAACCTATGAACCTTGAAGGGGATTTGCATGACTATAGCTTTGATAATTTGTTATAAATGCTTCCGCTGCTTTCGTATATTAAATTTGATTTGGATATGCATGATAGTCATTATGAAATCCCATGCTAGAATCTCATAGTTTTCCCTTCAAGTGGTATCAGAGCCAAAGGTTTATGTATAATGTGTCCTTTTGGATTTTATGCATATGGGTATTAATGTTATGTATGACATATTATTGTTTCATTCAAAGTATGTTTATCTTTTGTTTTTCAATAGTTGAAAAATGTTAGTCAAAAGTTGAGAAAGATATGTATGCAAAAGTGTTTTGTATGCATGAATGAAAAATGAGTTTAAGACTAGTATGACATATTATTTCTTCATTTAAAAGTATGTTTGTCTTTTGTTTTTCAATGGTTGAAAAAAATATAAATCAAGAGTTGAAAAAGATATGCATGTAAAAGTTGTTTTGTATGCATGAATGAAGAATAAGTTATGAACAAAATTTGGGGTTTTGTTGCTAAGGGTAGGCACGGTTTTGGGGGTGGTTTTGGGTTGTGTTTGTGTTTTATTGTAAACCACTCACACGTCCTTTTAAAGCTAAAAAAAAAAGTTCTTGTCACTTTTGTTTTTGGGTTTGAAAAATCACCAAGAATGTACAAATCTTGAAATTGTGTTCATGGTTTTGTTCTTGGTGTTCATAGTTTGGTTTTGGGTGAAAATGTTTTTAGTTGGTTTTCATGCATGGTTTCATGGTTTTGGATGATGTTCTTACCATCCATAACCATATCAAAACCTTTTAAAACCCTAGACTTGTCTAGGATATTTCCATCACTTTTTCATTAAAACCATTTAATGCCAAAACCAAGTGACAAGCAAATTTGGATTTTTCTTCTTTGCATTGAATTAAAGCTTGATGGGTGAGACTTCTCATCCCCCATTAAGTGGCCGGCCTCCCTAGTGGATTTATCCACTTGTGGGGCTATTTTGTAATCTTTGAAAAGTTGATATTTACTTTGAAATATTTACGGTTTTACCCCTAACTTTTCATATTTACATTTAGGCCCCTACTAACTAGAAAGTTAAAATATTTGATTTTAATTTTGTTAGTTGTTTAAACTCATAATATTATTATGCCCATATGCACTAAATCTAAATGTTTATGTTGCATTCCTTTATGATTATTTAAATGTGTTTAAGTAGTTATGAAATGGATGACTTTGGACTTATGCCTTAAACGATAATTGAGCTATATGATAAGGCACTAAAATCAAATTGTTTGAACCTTGGGAATGTGTTTTAATTACTGTTTAATTGGACCTTGTCACGTTTGACGTTAATCTTTCTCTCCCCTTTTAGTATATGTAATTTATAGGAATTTGTACAAATCGGTTTGTAATTCTTATTACTTCTTAATCTCTATTCGTTAGTGGATTCCCTCTAGTGCTAGACTAGAGTTTCTTTAACTATTGGTAAAGGAGACATAACTAAAAGAGGGTTTTGACATGAGATTAAAGATTAAAAGGGTCCAATGCCCAAATTAGCAATGAATGATTGTCTTTCATTTCTAATGGCTCAATGAAAATGGTTTTAATTGGATTGATAAGCACGTAATTAAATTGACACAACCTCCCCGAGTTTATATTCAACAATGATGGCTCGTTGTTGCAATAACCTAATAAGTCCATAGCCATCCAAGAGCCTAAGATAACTATAAAGTCCAATTTCAAAGGAATGCAAAAACCTTAGTAGTAGTAGTTACTTCCAATATTTGAAAAATTCGTTTTTGATATTAATTTGTTTTCTTCAAAACAAATAGTAGGAGTATCATACGCTACTAGACTATAATGAATAAAATTAGTAGTTATATATATCTCCAATATTTTGAAAAATGTTTTGATATTGATTTGTTTTATGAAAACGAATAGTGGGGATATCATATGCTACTAATTTCATTAACTTTGGACTAGTAGTTGTAATAGGACATTATTTATTTGATTGTGAGTAAATAAATAAAATTGATGAGACCTTAAAATCCCTCAACCAAACAAATATTAAGTTGAAAGCGTAAGAGTGCTTAGAACACTTTTTCGTGGCCTTCCACCGTGGTAGGCTCCAAGCGTTTATGACTTGTACACCGCCTTCACCCTATCATGGGGAAGTGACAAAGTGCATGCTTATATTCAGGAGGAGTTTATTTAAAACATTTGATGAGGTTAAGGTAGGCAACGAGTATGGCCAAACATCGTATCATCGTGAGGTCATGCTTGAACCCCTAGCTAAACCGGCATGGTGGGAAAGAACTTAACTAAGAAACATAATGCCAACATCGTATCATCGTGAGGTATTATTTTCTAGAGGCCAAAAAGATGGGTAATCACAAGAGGTTGTTGTGAATGGGTAATTGTACCCTCTCATTATTATTGTTGCTAGCCAAACATCGTATCATCGTGAGGTGGGCTTGGTAATAGTGAGCCTCCCATAACCCGCTAGGAGCTTTCTTTGAAATCTCCCGGATTCCATTATGGGGGATATGGAATTTTCCAAAAATGGTGGGTGGTGTCATTCGGTTTAAAGACCCGAATCGATTGACTTAAACAACAATCAATCTAATTATTTTATTTGTTTATGTATATAGATATGGTTGGAAGCACACTCGCAAAAATACTCGACAAACATTGCCTAGAGGGGCACAATTTCCCATCATGGTAACGTAATGTCAAGATTCTCCTAACATTAGAGAAGATTGTTTACGTACTAGACAAGGCTCCACCTCACATACCTCTAAGCCCTGAGGCTACTGAGGATGAACGTGCTAAGTATGACAAGCACGTTGAGGATGATATACAAGCCAAGTGCTATCTGTTGGCTTCCATGAATGAGGAGCTACAGAGACAGCACGAGGGCATGGATAGTGCATTTTCCATAATACTCCATCTTACGGAGTTATATGGCGAAGGGACGCGCAACCGTTGCTTTAGCACTGTTTGTGAACTTGTAAAGACCAAGATGGTCAAGGGGGCTCCAGTACACCAACATGTACTGAAGATGATAGGATTCATTGAACAATTGGAGAACCTTGGTACTCCACTTGACGGGGAATTGGCCCAAGACTTCGTATTGGCTTCTCTTTCTGATTCATTTGCTCAGTTTGTAATGAACTACAATATGAATAAGATGGATAGTACTCTCTCTGAGTTACTAAACATGTTAGTAACTGCTGAGAAGACTATGAAGAAAGAGAACGGTGTAGGGACTGCTGTAGTAGCCTACAACAAGCCATCATCTTCTAAGGCCATGCCGCAAGGCAAAGGCAAAGGGAAGGAGAAAAAGTCACCCACTCCTAAGCCGAAAGGAGGAGTGAGGAAAAAGAAGGCAAAGGAGCCCAAAGGGACTTGCCACCACTGTGGAAAGGAGGGGCATTGGAGAAGGAATTGCAAGTTATACCTTGCAAGTCTTAAGGACAAGCCACAAGGTATGGTTTATGTCCTTATCTTCAATTCTAAATGTTAGATCTTCTAAATATTTATATTTGATATAAAGAGCTAATCACTTGTATAATTGTATATAGGTGGAGAAGCCAAGTAGAATAAGAACAAGCAAGAAAATGTGGTGAAGGGTTCGGCCACTATGTTTTTTGCTCACTACTTAGGAAGTTTGTTAGGCATTAAAGATTGTCTTTAAACTTTCTTATTTTGATAAGAACTTATTATGTGGCTTCATGTGATGGAAGACCACTATATAGTGCCTAAATGTATAAAGGTATTTATATTAGTCTCTAAATGTATAGAGCTAATACTTTTTGTATTAAACATTATGAATGTTTGAACTATCATATTAATGTAATGTGAAGTATGCCTTTTTAATATACTATTTCCTTAAAGTGGTGTTATGAATTGAAAATTGTCTTGTTGTATCCTAGATGAGATACAAGAGTTATATCACTTAATTGTAATGTGATAAACCAAACTTTAGATTTATCATTTATGGATAGATCTCACATGTAGGACATAAAAGGATACAATGAATCTTTAGATTTGGTTCCATTTGTCTACTTATGAGTTCTATATGAATTGACAAAAGTCTAGAGAATCCTTTCTTGAAGAAAAGGAAGATCACATTATAATGATATAAGTAATAAGAAAAACTTTTCTTATATGGTTATCACTTGAAACACAATGATCAAGATCACTCTTGATTCAATTAGTAGTTTTGAACAATTAATTGGGCATTCTTAAAATTGTTTTAAAATGTCAATTGTGTTAGTGATTAAACCAAGAAAGAAGTGTCTAAATCTATAAAAGGTTTAAAGACTTTAGTCACTTAAATAACAAGACATTAACTTAGTGAAGAATGAAACAAATAAGCTTGAAATGTTTCAAAGCTACTACACAATGTCTTCTACCAATATAATCCACTTTTATACATTTTGAATGTATGAAATGATTTCTCATTAAAGTCATGAGAAATAGTGGGAGGTGTGAAAATGGATATAAACTTGAATGTGATTGGTTTATAGTTGTCTAAAGAATAATAGTACTTGACTATTATTAAGAGTTTGTAATTTTAATTGTTAAAAGGACTCAAGCTCTTCAAACGTTAAAATTCTATGTTGTGTAACATTTAAAGAATAGTCTTTGAATGTTGGTTTCGTCAACCTAGCATAAAATGGTTATATGTTGGGAGTTGTCCATCATTCTCTTTTATGAGAACATGCTAATAACAAAGCATATGGACAAGTTGATGAAACAAAAGGGAATAAGTTTCAAAATGAGTCACAACATATGGTTTAACAACAAGACAATCCAAATTCAACATCTCATGTAACGATATTGCTCTATTTAGTTTTGATAAAGAATTATATCAACCACCTAGAAGGAATGATTGAGTTTTTATATCCTTAGTAGGAGCCATGCTTCCACTAAAGACTTAGATAATTCTTATATGACTACATTAAAGGTCTTAGTATGACTAAAACTTAAAGTATGGTGTATGACACCATATAATTTAAATGAATAGATTTGATAAAGCAAGTCACACATTTCATGGAATTGCTTGAGAATGAATTCTTTTATGTATGATTCATTTAAATTAGTGGGAGCAATATGCATTCAAATCAAGAAAATATAATTGTTAATTTTGAATGAATGCTAAAGTTACAACAAGGCCAGTGGGAGTGATGTCATAATTTGAGCAACAAGATGTGAATAAAGTCTATTTGATAGACTTGATGAAACATAGATGTTACTCGAAAATGACAAAACATGACACGGTCAATTTTGAAGTATAGACTTGAAATTGGACTTACTGATATAGCAAGGCTATCTCAATAATGTTATATGGGAATTAAATCTCAAATGTTGAAGATTTAAGAAAGCATTTTCCTATGTGATAGGAAATCACTTTCAAAACCCTTATAATGAATGTGTCATAAAATCACAAAAGGGACACATGTATTGACTTGTGAAGTAGATATCCAAAGGTGAAGAAACCACTGAGTTTATCACTTTAAGATATTACTATATCCCAGGATCAGAACTAAAGCAACTGATAGAGTATTATTGCCTTTGAGAAAGAAACATCAGAGTGGGACTCTGGAAGCGTGCATTCACTTAGGTTGTTAACCAAAGTGAAAATAAGCCATTTTAACAAATGGAACTTCATAATGGATGAAGTACTAATCATATGAATGAATTGTTAGTATTGTACTACAATGGTCTCAAGCTTGGAGCAAAGTTTGTATAAAGTATACAAACGAAATATATGTAGATATATAGTTTTAGAAACTGCTTCAAAAAGGTGTTTTGAATGAAAGGGGTTCTTTTAGAACCCATGATTGAATCCAAACCATAAGGTCGTTAGTAGAGTACTACGACGTAATGGGGCGATAGCTCAAGCCATGGAATCAAGGTCTCATCAAAGTATTCGAACACATTAAAGAGACATCATCAAATGTCTTGGAAACATTTGATAAGTAAATCCCTTTTAAATATAAAAGAGATTAATACATAACCAAGTTAACCTACGAGCATAAACTCTCTCGACAAGATGTATAAGATACACTAGTGATTGACTTTAGTGCAAGTGGGAGATTGTTGGAAATATGCCCTGAAAGTCAATCTTTGGAAGAAATCTTTCAGGACAAATGAATCGATGTATGGATGATTCTTATACATCAAATGGCAAAGACACGAATTAGGACTATCTCAATTAACGATATATGTCCTAAATAGTGTATCCATGGACAATGGATCGATTGAAGAAGTAATCTAATGATGTTAGACTATAGAGACCTTCTTCACATAACCATTGTGTCCAAAAGGTTCCTGGTCGTTGGATTGTCGGAGGGATACTAACAATGCGTTGACCGGTACATACTATGTCTGCTTCAATTGGAAGGATGGAAAGTCTCATCCCATTCGTGTTGTGACACTAAGACAAGTATGTAGGTGCTCATTAGGGGAATGAGTTCACTGAACACAATCGAACGAGAGTACTTGCATGGAGGTCTACTCACATGTCAAGCAAGTAACTCTAATGGTTGGAAAGATGTAAGTAATCCTTAGACCTGAGGCATCGTCGTTGTCTTGTGGTTAAGTACTTAATCTTTGATTATGTCAATGTCTCCCCATTCGAGGGTGTCCACGGCATAATTGGGGTTAAGCCACTTAGTCATGAAGGCAAGTGTATGCGCAACAAGGAATCTCTAATCCTCGATAAGAGAGGAAGAATACTCTAAGATATGATTTGGGAATCTTCGGCCAAAGTATCGAGCGTATTGATTGGAAAGCGTTCCTATACGACTCAAATGAATCATATATGAAGGAATAATCACATTAGGGGTTTGACATGATATATCCATACCCTAATGATGTGATTGAGAGTATTGTATTAGAGAAGGATTGAATTACATTGTAATTCCAACTGACTAGGTTCTTCGAATAAACTTCTACATTAGCTTGGGTAGCTATGACATATGGTTAGATGTCACTCATAGCTTGTGAGTTCTTCTAGATGATTAAATGTAGTCGTCAAAGAAGAAAGGTGAATTAAAATGAAGTTTTAATTCACTAAGTGATTGAATTAAATATAAGCAATTGGATTGATGCCAATCACCTCACTGCCTTGCTAATTAGAACCTAAAAGATTGTTCACCAAAACACTATTGTGGTGAGTAACTAATGGATGATGGAAACAATTAATTGGATTAATTATGTGTTGTGATTAATTTAGAAAAGTCTAAAGAAATCATAAAAGCGATAAAGATCGTTTTGGGCTTAAAGAAACGTTCGGGTTTAATTGGGCCCATTGGGCCTAAACCCATTGGGCTTTTATTCAAGCATTGGATGACTTGAAATAAATGAAAGCCCAAAGCCCAAACAACACAAAGAGGGCTGGCCATATTATGTGGGGAAGGAGAGATATTTAGTCAAGTGTTGACTAGGTTTTCTTTTGTCTATATAAGGAACTTTATAGTGATAAAGTTCATTAGGGTTTTTTGAAGTGTTTAAACAACAAAGAGGCAAAAGAAAAAAGCTCTCTAACACATCAAAGGGCCGGCCACCATTGGGGTGTTTTAGCTAACAATCTTTCACCCTTTTGGTTATTCCTTCATCCTTCTCACTACACTAGTGGGTGAGGATCTTTAGAGGTTTCCTACTTTGGAAGCTTGAAGAGAACCTAGGAGCACTCATTCTTTCAAAGTGGAGGAGGCAAGGAGGGAAGCTAGGCTCAAGGATTTCAAGGAGCAAAGGGCTTGGAGGTGGTCCATCCTTGGTCTCAAGTCTAGATCAAGAGGTATAAGACTAACCTTCACTTTGTTCTTGATTCTATAAATTGTTTTGATGCATTATATATAAACCTATGAACCTTGAAGGGGATTTGCATGACTATAGCTTTGATAATTTGTTATAAATGCTTCCGCTGCTTTCGTATATTAAATTTGATTTGGATATGCATGATAGTCATTATGAAATCCCATGCTAGAATCTCATAGTTTTCCCTTCATGCTCATGGTTGATCGGCGCATGTCTCTCAAGATACAACGACCACGTCCTTATAATAGTAGCTCTCCAAATCACAAGGCTCCATGAACCATAGTTGTGTTGAAAACTCTCTCATATGGAGTCAATGAGACTCTCTAATATTTAATGCACTATATCTATGTATGATTATGTAAACAATGAAAAGTTATTTTGTGATTATAGGGGGCTTCCCTATTTATAGAATGTCAGATACCTCTTTGGAAACATATGACTATTCATGAAGAGTCAAAAGTTGCAACTCTTAATTTGAGTAGACACATCTTTCTACCAAAGGGCTTCAATTCTAATTTTCATTCAATTAATAAATTTAATATAATAATATTATTATTAAATTTTCCAACATCCCTGGTCACCAATCCATAGAGATCTTTTCAGACTACACTTCTAGAAAATAATATCACAGTAATAACTGATATTATCTTGATATATCTTGATATATCACAGTAATAATACCACCGAAACTTGAGGTGGTAAGACGTAATTTACTCTTTTTATTTTTTGGTTACATTTAATTTATTTTCTTAAAAATGTAGTTTACCCTTTTTTTGTTACGTTTAATTTATTTTCTTAAATTTAAAAAAAATATATTTAAAATATTAAAGTTAACTTTTGTAAGTTAGTGGGAGACATGGCAACCTATAAGATGAGTGGTGAGCATACCCTAGAGTTAATGTGGTAACAAAAAATTCTAATATCTAAGCTTTATAATGTTAACTATGTGCTAATCCCATCTGATTGTTATTTGGATGATAGTTATCTCATCACCACCACAACTCTGCATCTCCCTCATTAGATAATCTTTCCAGACCTTACTCCCCCAGCTCCAAATATATTTTCAAGATAATTACTATGATTAAAATCAATAGTAATGTCAAGAACAATATCTTTATTTTCGAAGTCATCCAATGGCCTAATTTTCATGAGCCAATGGTGCAACATTGGGTCCAAATATAAGCGTAAAGCAAATTTTGCAAGAATTCGAAGTTGAGAATTGACAAGCTTCCAGACAATAGTAAACGAAAAATTATAATTTTGTAAGCCATCTCTCCATTCAAGTAAATGAATGGTTGTTAGATATTGGCTTTAGCTACATTAACTCAAGAGAAAGCGAAACAATTGATGAATTGCCATTGTAAAAAAAAAATGTTGGATGAATTCGATCACTATGTACAGAAAAAAAACATCAATTTAGAAACACGACACTAATTAAACATATTTGATAATTATGCAAGAGGATGATGGCAAAGATATTAAATGTAGCAATACTTTGACTTCAAGTCAACAAATTACTTCATAATTGATGAGTCCAAATTGTACTATATGTTTTGTCCCAAATTTAGCTGTGATATATTGCACCTAAATGAACAAAATAACATGTTTTGTGAGTTGAAAGAGTTCCTACTAATTTCTTCAATTTTTAGTCAAATCACATGGTTGGAGTTTTGTTTGAATTAAAAAGGATGTCTTTGACCAATTGTTTGAACAAGTAGATTTATGTGTCATTGAAATTCAATATTTTATATTTTCAATATTTAACTTATACGCAGAATGATAGAGAAAGGATTTGCACGTGACTGGCTATAGCCCTTTATTTTTTTCATTTGCACTGAAAAAATGAAAGAAAGTTTTGCTCTCTCTTTTAATTTGTATGAGCAGCACGCCGACAACACTAGTTCAAGAAGAAATTAAGCTGAAAGGATTTAGAAAGATGGGCACCCAAATTTCCATCTCAATTTATAGTTTGTGGGTTCTTAGTAGGAGCATGAAATTTAATTTATTGGTTCATTACTTATTGGTGTCAATTGATTTGGGGATTTAGCCACTTCATGACTTCTTGGAAATCGAATTAGGCGATGAATTTTCAGTTACTAATGAAATGGAGAGTCCAAAGAATCAGCGGCATATTTTTACCGTAGCGAGTAAACCCAAGAGGTACAAGATCAACAATAAATGGGCTTTAAGGTTAAGTTATTTTTCAGTCACGGAGAAGGAATGAAAGAAGAAGGAGAAGGCAAATGACACACCCTGACCCATAATGTCCACCTGGACTTCGAATCGAGTTGCACTGGCCGACACCATAAAGGAAGCCATAAAGTGTGGTGATGTGGAAATATGTAAATTTAAACCTAAAAGTGACTAAATGCAAGAGTGCGCATGTGAGTGGGAATGAACCAATTTCACATGTGATGTCAAAGCATAAGTATAGTAATAGTAGAATGAGAATTATACCATCAAAGGTAATCTCCTATTCCAACATTTGTCAAGAATCCTCGTCAACATGAAAGCTCTGCCACTAAAACATGGAGGGGCGAAAAACAAGGGTGAGTGGGCCTAAAAATAAAAGCATAGTTTCTAAATATATATACTACATATGGCATGAAAACACTTATCGTAAACAGTAATACTTCAGAAATACGGTAATTCACAATATTTCACACATAAAACATATAACATCCAATAAGCACAATATCTCGTGTAAACTGGGTGCTCATCGACATATGCTGACACACAAGCTCATGCAAAGGTATTCTGACATGAACATGACTGGGTGTAATAATGATTTACGCTCTAGTACTACAATCACGTGAAAACTGGCACAAAGTGTGTCACATATGAGTCCCAATTGCCTATAGCAATCTAAGACATGACTGACACCTACAATTGATCCAAAGTGAGCGTACCGTGCGATGTGAACATACATGTGAAGATTGGCCCTGGCTTTGGCAAGTACTAACACCAATGCAGCACACAATGAGCAGATAACGCAAATATGATCATGTAACGGTAAATCGATAATTCAATAATTCTAATCAATGAAATATTATTCATGACTGTAAAATACAATTAAGGCATCCATAATAATACGCATACATGTGCATCCCATATGACGTAGCATGATTTCATAAATTTCGTCAATACGCTAATTCTATAAACATTAATCTAATCTAGGCATAACGTAGAAAATTATTTATCAAATATATAAATAGAAACTAAATAAATGTATAATATTTAAAAGAAAAGACCCACTCAAAGTAACTTGCGAAGTCGTAACCATTTGAACGAGTAAATACGGATTGCCGATGCTAATCGTACCTAAGAATAATAGAGACCCGTTAGTACAACTCAATCTAAACATTCAAATTTGGAAAACAGATGACGGATTCAGAATTAGCGCGTTGAAATATCCTAAGAATAGTCCTAGGCAATTTCCGTAAAAAGTCCACGAAATGTTAACGGTCAACCAAAAAGTCAACCGAGCCGTTGAGGTGGTCAACTACGTTAAAACTTTAAATTTCACTAAAAGGATGCCAAAAATGGACTCGGGACATCCAAATTAGCCTAGGAAGGCTTCAAAGAAAATTTTGAAAAAGTCAACCAAAGTCAACTAACAGTCAACAGTTAACTTTAACGGAATATTCTGTTAAAGTTAACTGGAAATTAACGAAATATTATTTGGAATATTCCTTCCAAATTCTGAAATGGATCCGAGTTTGGATCCCAGTTTAGGCCTCGGTCACCGGAATCTGCAAAAAAAGGCAGGATTTTCTAGGTAAACTTTAAACAGCGATATCTTACTCGTTTCTCAACCATTTTTTAAGATTCAAAAGCCAAAATGAAGCTTGACATGAGGGGAGGAGATTAATACTAAAAAGAGATGAAGTAGTAGCTGAAGTTGGATGAAAAATGCTTGCAAAATGAGGTCCCCTCATTGGAAAACTGGGGAAGGCTTTCCCCGAGGTATTTTTGCGTCCAAAGATCACAAAACTTCTCAAAACTACTCCAAATGTACACCAAAACATGATCTACTAGGTTTTAAAGGGTTTTCGAATGTTACCATTGTCGAGAACTGCGAGAACTTGTCTGAGGAATTTTTGAACAGTGACTGTGAGTAGTGAAGCGAATGAGAGGAGTTTGTGGGGTCTTCCTTCGGTCCTGGGTTCGTGGGTTCTCAATGGTGATGGTGGAGTTATTGTTGTTTATGCCTTCCCGGAGAGGGAAGGTTATAGAGAAAGTTGATAGAAGAGAGAGTGTTAAGGAAAGAAAGAGAGAAAGTGAAGATAAGATAGATGGACTGAGAAATTTAGAGATAGGGGAGACGAGACAAGGTAGGAGTAAGGTGTGGGTCCCACTTAGCTCACCTTTAATCCCATAAAAGATAAAACAGAAAAATATCTCCCGTAATCCAAATTAGATTCTGCTTGTGCCCACTCGTTCTTATCGTCGAGTACTACACAAATACGTTAAAAGAATGGGTCATACGTTTCTTTAAATGATGATCAACGAAAGTCAAAACCCTTGCCTCTAGGGCATTTTCATAAATTCACTTTTTAAAATTAATAAAATTGTATAGGGATGGGTTGTTACAGCAAAGAAACATAAAGGAACTGGCTGGAGTGCTTGGAATTAATTCATCAATAGTGATGTTGATCATTATTAATCAAGAAGGAAGGAAAGCGAAAAGGCTACAGTAAACTTGGTAAGGCAAAGCAAGGGGATTTTCAGGCTTTTTCTAAACTACTTTGTCTTGGAACAAATTTTTTTTCACTGGGGCTATGATGTAGCCTAACTATGAATTCTTAATTTCTCATTTTAATTATCATGAATTTTCATTCACTTTGAGTATCATTTTGCTGTGCTTATGAACTTGATTTTAATCTTGGCAATTGGCCACCACTTTTGGCCACCACTTTTGTTAATTCGGTTTTAGCTCCTGCAAATGGTACCATGAATTCCTTGATGTAGATGCCATGCATTAGGTTTCATGCGGTCCTTTAGTTAGTTCCCAAATTGTTAATGAATTTGTATATGTTCAATAATCTAGATGCCATAGATTGTTAGCACATATGAGTATACGTAGTAATCTAGATGCCATAGATACTATATGAATTAGGAGAACTAGACCGTCAAATTGGATGATTACTCACTAATAATTAACTATTGGAATTAAGTTGGATTGGGTATGGTGAATCGAATGCTCTAGTGTCTTTCACAATTGAGTTATAAGTTGTTTTCTTTGTCGTTCACCTCACTTATTAAAGCTTATTTCATGTTATTTACAATTACAATTTCAAAGTTCTTTCTCAAATCATCAAACGTTTAATTCAATTCAAGTGCAATTTAATTAGGTTAGATAATAGACGTTTATCAATCTTAGTTGGAAAGATCTTGTGCTTGCCTACTATACAATTCGTACACTTGCAAACATTAAAATTTGAACTTAATTGGGTTGATTTCGGTTAATTTAATTTTGGCAACAAGTTTTTGATGTTGTCGACGAAGGTTGAATTAGTTCTATTTCTAGCTTATTTGTGTTGATTTAAATTTTTGTTTTTGTTTTCTTTTCTTTTCAGGTACTTTTTGAAGTTCATGTACGGTCGCCGTTCTTGGAGTTTAGAGCTTCTACCATATGATTCAGAAATTGAGAGAACCTTTCGACACCTACAGAGAGTGCACGTAAAGCCATAAGAACGGACTGACGAAATGGCTCTCCGTAATCCGAACAAGAATCGAACGTTGATGGAGTATTCTACTCCTTCTGTGACATTCTCACCTTCATGCATTGTTCGTCCGCAAATTGTTGCCAACAATTTCGACTTGAAGCCATCTTTCATTTAAATGATGCTGTCATTTTATGGCTTGTTATCCGAATAGCCTAATTTGCATATCAATGAGTTTCTTGAGATTTGTGACACACTAAAGATCCATAACATGACTGATGAACCCATTAGATTGCGTTTGTTTGTGTTCTCACTGAAAGACAAGGCGAAGACTTTGCTTCAATCTCTTCCACCTAACTCGATTACAACTTGGAATGACTTGGCAAGCAATTTTTTGCAAAAATTCTTCCCTCCTTCCAAGACTGCTAAGTTGAGGAATGCCATAATAACTTTTGCTCAATTCCATGGCGAGCCCTTTTATAAGAGTTGGGAGCATTTCAGAGATTTATTGTTAAAATTCCCATATCATGATCTACTAAAATGACTCGAATTTCAGAATTTCTATCAGGGTTTAAGTTATGATAACAAATAGATGATAGATGCTGCTAGTGGGGGTGCTCTAATGACAAAGACCGTTGATGAAGCTTCTGCACTATTCAATACATTAGCTGCTAATTCTCAAAGTTAGGGTACAAATAGAGAATTATCGAAGAAAGCTGGAGTACATTAGATTGACACCTTGTCGGCTATGGCTGCACACATTTCTAGTTTAAATAATAGGTTTGATAATTTAATGACTGTAAAATATGTGAAATCTTTTGATGACTTTTGTGAAATTTGTGCAGGCATACATTCAAGTATCAAGCGTCCAATGAGCAGTTCTTTTCCAGAGTTTATTCAAGAACAAGCCAATCAAGTGAACAACTTCAACAGCCAATAGTTTGATCCATTCTCAAATAAATATAATCTTGATTGCCGTCATCACCAAATTTTGTTTGGAAGAATAATCAAAAAAATAAAATGAACCCCTCCTTTACCGTTCCAGAACAATAAAGCCAAAAAGAATTCCATGGAAGATTCAATTGGCACAAATTACCAACACTTTTTCTCAGAACACCAACAATTTCATGCAAACAACTCAAACTTCTCTACAAAATCAACAAGCATCCATATGTAAGCTAGAGAATCAGGTTGGTTAGACTGCCAATGCAATGGTTGAGAGAGAAAAATGCAAGTTTTCGAGTCAAACTAAGATCAATCCCAAGAATCAAGAGCAAGTAAAAAACTATCACACTTCAAAGTGATAAAGTTGTAAAGAACAAGTACATGAAAACAAATTTTGCCTTCCTATTCCGTATCTTCAACGGTTACAAAAGGCTAAGAAAGATCAACAATTTTCTGACATTTTTTATTTGCTTAAAAAAGTTCACATTAACATTCCTTTACTTGATGTAGTGGAACAAATTCCGAGCTATACAAAGTTTTTGAAAGACTTGCACCAAGAAGAAGAAATTTGTTGAGCATGAGATGGTGATGTTATCTAAAGGATGTAGTGCGGTGTTACAAAAGAAATTATCACCAAATTGAAAGATCTAAAGGGGTTTTACTATACCTTATACAATTGGCAAATATTCTTTTGAAAAAACTTTGATTGATTTGAACTAGTGTTAATTTGATGTCATTAACTATATTCAAACAACTTAGTTGGGGAGAAATGAAATCAACTTTTGTTTCTTTGTAGCTTGTTGATCGTTCAATTGCCTATGCAAGAAGGATCATGTCAAGGTTGATCAATTTATATTACAGGCTGATTTTCTAATACTTGGCAAGGAGGAGGACAAAGAAATTCCTATCATTCTTAGCAGTACATTCATGGTATATGTTGGAACTTTAATTGATGTTCAACAAGGTCATGTCACTTTGAGGGTACAAGGCAAATAAGTTGTCTTCAAGGTCTTTGAAGCAATGAAACAATCAAATGATTTGAAGAATGTTTTCGAGTTGATGTTTTGGAGGAGGATGTACATCATAAGTTTATGGAACAACATTTTGAAGATCCATTGAAAGTATGCTTAGCTCATCCAAAATTGAGTGCTAATATGAACAAAGACATTGTTGTCATTTCTTCCATGCCTAATTTAGCCATTCCACATGATCAGCAATCGAAAGATTAATGTGAAGATCTATAATCATCCACAATGAGAACCAAGCAATCTATTGAGGGTGCACCAAAGAGAAAGTTAAAGCAATTGCTGACACACCTGAAATATGCTTTTCTTGGTAATGTTGAAACTTTACTTGTTATCATTCATGTCAATCTCAGTGAGTTGGAGGAATGAACTTTTGATGAAAAATGTATATTTCCATTTGAAGTTGTAATGGGAGAGTAGTAGGTGCTACTTGTTTTGTTGGGTTTGCTTCCAAATTAAGGTTGTTGATGTTGGAAAACTTCTAATGTGTACTTTTTCAAAAGGTTTTCATTTCCATATTCGTTCTTTCATTAGCCTATCACTTTTAGCCCCATTACAACTCGACAAAAGACTTTTTGATCCAAAGAATTATTTGAATTTGATAGTGAGTTAGGTGGACAAGCAAGCATATGGTGTCATGTTTTAATGAAATCATTTGAGTGAAACACATTAACCCATAAATATGTGTGAAAGAATTTATGCTTGTGAGAAGGTCATTTGTTTGCATATGATGACGTTAAAGAAGTTTGGAATTCCATTGACATGGCTATTACACCTCAAGGAAGATTGAAAGGTTTTTGCCAACACTTGGAATATGGTAGATTTACTTGCTTTGTGCTTACGAAAATTCTTGATTGTTATTAACTCTTGATTGAGATTCTTTGAGGTCCACATAAGAGGAAGGTAACATTTTCCATGCTATTACTTTTTCATGTTTTTTTTTTCTTTTGCTTGACGACTAGCAAAATGTAAGTTCGTGGGTATTTGATGCGTGCAAATTGTACTATTTTTTTTGTCCCGAATACTACATTTTCTGGTGATATATTGCAACTAAATGAATAAAATTACATGTTTTGTGAGATGAAAAAGTTCCTACTAGTTTCTTCAATTTCTAGTCAAATGAGATGATTGGAGTTTTGTTTGAATAAAAAATGATGTCTTTGACCAATGGTTTGAACAAGTAGGTTTGTGTCATTGAATTCAATATTTTATATCTCCAATGTTTAACTTATATGCATAATGACAAAGAAAGGATTTGCACGTGATTGGTTATAGCCCTTTATCTTTTCATTTGCATGAAAAAGAGAAAGAAAGCTTTGCTTTCTCTTTTAATTTGTACAAGCAGCACGTCGACAACACCAATTTAAGAAGAAATTAAGTTGAAACGATTTAGAAAGATGGGCACCCAAATTTCCGTCTCTATTTATAGTTCGTGGGTTCTTAGTAAGAGCATGAATTTGGATTATTGGTTCATTGCTTATTGGTGTCAATTGATTTGGGGATTTAGCCAATTCCTAATTTCTTGGAAGTCTAATTGGGCGATGAATTTTCAGTTACTGATGAAATGGAGAGTCCAAAGAACCAGTGAGATACTTTTACTGCAGCAAGTAAACATAAGATCAACAATAAATGGGCTTTGAGGTTAAGTTATTCGTTAGTTACAGAGAAGGAAAGAAAGAAGGATAAGGCAAAGATACATAAAAGGAACCAATAGTGAGGTTGATCATTATTGATCATTAAAGAAAGGAAATAAAGGGGAAAAACAACTTGATCATCATTCAAGAAGGAAGGAAAGCAATAAGGCTACATCAAGCTTGGTGTGGCAAAGGAATGGGATTTTTAGGCTTTTTCTAAACTAGTTTTTCTTCTCAATTTTTTATGGATTCAGTACTAAATTTCGATTATGGCTTGGAACTAATTTCTTTTCGCTAGGGCTACGATGTAGCCTAACTATGAGTTCTTAATTTCTCAGTTTAATTATTCATGTATTTTCATTCACTTTGAGTATCATTTTGTTGTGCTTATGAACTTGATTTTAATCTTGGCGATTGGCCACCACTTTGGTTTGAATTAAGTGTATTTGATGCAAATTATCACAGATGTCATGTTGTTAATTCAATTTTAGCGTTCTGCAAATGGTACAATGAATTCCTTGTTGTAGATGCCATACACAAGGTTTTATGTGGTCCTTTAGTTAGTTCCCAAAATTGTTAATGAATTTGTATGAGTTTAGTAATCTAGATGCCATAGATTGTTAGCACATATGAGTACGCGTAAATCTAGATGCCATAGATCCTATATGAATTAGGAGAATTAGACCGTCAAATTGGATGATTACTAACTAATAATTAACTGTTGGAATTAAATTGGAATGGTTATGGTGAATCAGATGCTCGAGAGTTTTTTGCAATCGAGTTATAAATTGTTTTTTGTTGTTCTCCTCACTTATTAAAGCTCATTTCATTTTGATTTACAAATACAATTTTACAATTTTTTCTCAAATTAGGTGGTGGTCATCCCATAGCAAGAAAAACATATGAGAGAACCCCAATTGGGTATTTATAACCCTTGTTGCACCCCATAGGTTTTTCTAGCCATGGGATGACCACCACCTAATCATGAGTTGATACTTGCGATGACCACCACCCTCGTCTCTGACATCGAGAACCACGGTCCAGACTCCATTTGTCCACCATTATCGTCCAAACCTTTATGTAATTTATGAATTAGGGTTTAGTTTCATCAATTTTGACACACCCCGATCCTAGAATCAAGGCGTGCTGGCCGTCATGTGAGCGTGACGTAGCCAAAAGTGCGACACGGAAGCAAACGATATGAGAGATATGAAGGAATTTAAACCAAACACTCGCAGTAATATCCAACTAGCATACTAGAGTGAGTTATAAAGTAAAACACACAATTTCAGAGCGATGATACTAAGTGCAGTCAATTAGGACTATAATTAAAAGTACAACACCCACAGGTGAGTTCTACATGCAGGACGTCTGTCAGAACGCCGAAAAGAACCTCGTGAGCCACCAACTGCTAACTAGAACATGGAGGGGCGCAAAACAAAGTTGAGTGGGCCAGTAAAACCAAAGATTTTCCAAAATATTTCATTTAAAACATTTCTAACCCCTCTCTGTAAAACCTGTATACTTTCCCAGAAAATAACATACTAGCATAATATTTACTCAACTTGCTCAAAGCATCAATCTTATCAAAATCCAGTAGTTATGCCAAGCAATAATGTCAATGAATAAAATATGGATGCATCAATATGACAGGTGATATAATGAAATAACCGGAGACCCTACAGTGGTCCTGTACGGCTAATTCTATAGCTCAATATCCCCCCCAGCCGAAGTCACCACAGTGACCTATATGGCCCTACTCTGCACGTCACTCGGAACTACGTAAGGTAGTCTGTACGATAGAAAGGTGTAAGAATACGCTCTAGTGCTTCTCTCATCAATCATCAGTGCGCATAAACTAAGGTCACCCACTAGTCGGAATCACCTCTAGTGATCTATACAACTAGCATGTCGGAACCCTCACATGGTCTGTACGACATTCACCTACTTGGATCCAAGGCGAGCGTGCGGTGCGGTGAATAATATAAGCACTAACACCAAGGGTGCAGGTTATGAGCTCTCAATGCAATTCACATAAAATAAATCGTATGAATAACGTGAAACTCACTTGTGCGTCCACAGCATCAATTCATATATATATATATATATATATGCATCAATTATCAATTCAAAAATCTCATAATATGCATGCATGGCATTTTAAAACGTATTTTCATATAAATTCATTTTCTAGGAAAATCAATAGTATATAGGTAATACGAAAACAAAACTGCCCACTTACTGGTAAATCGATGGGTCGTAACCCTCGTGACGTCCCTGGATGCGCTCTTCCTCGGGATAGGTGTTACCTATATGCAAAACAACCATAAAAACGTTAATTAAAACACATAACCAACAATTCGAAATAACTTCTCATACGGTGCTCAATTTGGGTATGTGAATATACCACATCGACCTACTCGACGTCACGAACGTTGAAAAATTTTTAGAAAAAATTTTGGGTTTGCCACGCGCCCCCACGCGCCGTGGGTGGCACGGACCTACTCGCCCCCACGCGTGCTTCTTCTTCCTCGCGTCGTCGGCACAGTGTCGTCAACGTCGGAAACTTGCGACTCGACCTTTCTCACTTGTTTCTTCACCATTTTTCAAGAAATTTTCACCTACGAGCTCTAAATTAAGAGGGGAAGGGATCTATACCTTCAAAACCCTTTAAAAACCTTTGAAATTTCGTCGGGAAAATCCTCCAATTCGGCCAACTTCGAACCCGACGATCCTGACGTCCAAAACCTTCAAACGAAGCACTCCGAGCTTCCTTGGGACCTCATTAAGCTTACTATAAGCTTAGAATTTCCTGAAATGCAAGATTTTGTGTGTGCATGAACAGTGCACATTTTCGGGGTTAGGGTTTCACGATGATTCTGAGGGTTTCACTTCCTAAAACTAGTACCATTCAACTCAGAACGTCAAACGGATGAAGAACCATACTTTATTAGCTTCGATCTGTGATGTTTAGAAGGTCCTTGGGTGTTGTCCGTATAATTCGAGAGGGAGAGAGTGAGAGAGACTGTGAGGGAGGAGAGAGAGAGAGAGACACGGGGTGAGTGAGAGAGAAGGAAATGTGTGTGTGTTCCAACACAAATCCTCACCATCCAATTATTTTCCTAATTCCCTAACCACACAAACAATTCAACATTTTTAAATCCCACTTAATAATTTTATAAAACTTAAGAAATAATTGTAAGTAGTCCCAAAAGACATGCCACACACACATACCTTAATACCCGTCAAGGGTGATTCCGTCATTTCACGTTCCCAATGAATATAATCCCGGAACGGGCTGTGACAATCTCCCATCCTTATAGAATTTCGTCCCCGAAATTCATACGACCAATTAATCCGCTTAATACCCATAAAAAAACCTTGGGTACATCTCTCTCATTCGATCTTCTGTCTCCTAGGTAGCTTCTTCTACTGAATGGGTCATCCACAATACCTTCACCAAGCTCACTGTCTTATTCCTTAGAATCTTGTCTTTCCAATCCAAGATAGTCACTGGTTCCTCATCATACGTCAAATCCGGATTAATCTCCAACGGTTGAGGAGGAATCACATGTGAGGGATCAGAAACATAATATCGAAGCATCGAGACATGAAACACATTATGAACCTTAGATAACTCCGGAGGCAACTCCAACCTGTAGGCAACTTCACCAATCCTTTCAGTGATCTCATAAGGTTCTATGTACCTAGGACTTAACTTCTCTCTCTTCCCAAATCGTACCACACCTCTCCAAGGTGACAATTTCAAGAATACCAAATTACCCACATCATAAACTCGATCAGTAGCATGTCTATCTGCTAAACTCTTTTGTCGATCCTGGGCTGCTTTCTGGTTAGACTTAATCACCTGAATATTTTGAGTAGTCTCATCCACAATTTATGGGCCTTCTAACACTCTTTCTCTAACCTCCGACCAACATAGTGGTGTACGACACGCCCTACCATAAAGTGCCTCAAATGGTGACATACCAATGCTCGAATGAAAACTATTATTGTAGGCAAATTCCATCAAGTCTAGGCGATCATGCCAAGAATCACCAAACTGTAACACTGAAGATCTCAACATATCTTCCAACGTCTGAATAGTCCTCTCTGATTGCCCATCAGTTTAAGGATGATAAGCAATACTGTAAAGCAATTTCGTACCAAGAGCTTCCTGAAAAGCTACCCAAAATTTAGAAGTAAATCTTGGGTCTCGATCAGAAATAATATTCACTGGAACTCCATGATACTTCACAATCTTCGTGATGAACAACTTAGCCAATTTATTCAGATGATACTTTTCCCTCACTGGAATGAAGTGCACTGACTTGGTAAGTCGATCTACAATCACCCAAACACCATCAAATCCATTTCGTGTACGAGGAAGCTTATACACGAAATCCATGGTTATATTTTCCCATTTCCACTGAGGAACGGGAAGTGGCTGCATTCACCCAAAAGGCTTCCTTCTTTCCGCTTTGACTTGCTGACAAACAATACATCTACTTACATATTCTGCAATTTCCCTTTTCATACCCGGCCAATAATAAAATGGTCGAATGGTATGATACATCTTAGTTCCTCCTAGGTGCATCGCATAAGCTGAACAATGCGCTTCATCCAAAATTTCTTTCTTTAATTCCTCATTATTCAGCACATACATTATGTTCTCCTGCATAAGCATGCCATCCGATTCTCGAATCCTAAGGTCTTTCTTTTTCCCTTCATTTCTCAATTGAATCATTTCTTGAATTTCTTCATCCACCATCTGAGCTTCGAGTATACGATCAACCAAAACTGGCTTGACTTGAAAACTAGCAAGAAAAGCTTCTCTTCGATCTTCTAACTCCAACTTTACTCCCGTAGGTCTCAGTTCGGCAAGAAGAGGGACACGGCAAGCATATAAAGCATTGAGTCGACCTTGAGGTTTCCTACTCAGTGCATCAGCTACCACATTAGCATGACCCGGATGATACTCAATAGTGCAGTCATAATCACTTAGTAATTCCATCCACCTTCGCTGACGAAGATTAAGATCATGCTGAGTAAATAGATACTGAAGACTCTTGTGATTTGTGAAGATCTTACATTTCTCACCATATAGATAATGCCTCCAAATCTTCAAAGCAAAGACAATGGCTGCCAATTCAAGATCGTGAGTAGGATAATTTCCTTCATGAATCTTCAACTGTCGAGAAGCATAGGCGATCACCCTATTATGTTGCATCAAAACACATCCCAAACCATTTAAAGATGCGCCGCTGTAAATCTCAAAGTTATCGCTATCATCAGGAAGTACCAATACTGGAGCATGAGTGAGGCAATATTTCAATTGCTGGAAACTCCGCTCACAATTCTCATCCCACTCGAACTTAACATCCTTCATGGTTAACTTCGTTAACGGCAAAGCAATCATAGAAAAATCCTGAACAAACCGTCGATAATAACCTGCTAAACCAAGAAAACTTCGTACCTCAATGACGGTTCGAGGTTGTTCCCAATTCTCCACTGTTGCTATCTTTTGAGGATCTACTTGAATTCCTTGTGCCGATACTACATGCCCCAAAAATGCCACTTCAGTCAACCAAAACTGACATTTACTGAACTTGGCATACAACTGATGTTTCCTCAATTTCTTTAATACCAAGTTAAGATGTCGAATATGATCTGCTTTAGACTTAGAGTATACCAGAATATCATCGATAAAAACAATGACAAATCTATCAAGATATTGTTGGAATACCTCATTCATTAGCCTCATGAAAGCTGCAGGCGCATTAGTTAATCCAAATGGCATCACCAAAAATTCATAATGTATATAACGGGTTCTAAAAGCCGTCTTAGGTACATCTTCATCTTTAATCTTCAACTAATAATAACCAGATCTCAAATCAATCTTAGAGAACACACACGCACCTTTCAACTGATCAAACAAATCATTGATACGAGGCAATGGATAACGGTTTTTAATCGTTACCCGGTTTAATTGCCTATAATCAATGCATAATCTTAGAGTTCCATCTTTCTTTCTCACAAATAATACTGGAGCTCCCTAAGGTGACGTACTAGGTTGGATGAAACCTTTATCAATTAATTCTTGTAACTGAATTTTCAATTCTCTCAACTCAGCTAGAGCCATTCTATATGGAGTTAAAGATATAGGATCTGTACCTAGAAGCAAATCGATAGAGAATTCCACATCTCTGTCTGGCGGCAATCCCGACAAATCATCAAGATATACATCAGGATAATGCCTGACCACACCAACTTCTTTTACACTGCTAGGAACAACATCATTTAACAACACATGTGCTAAGTATCCTTGGCAACCCTTCGATAATAACTTTCTTGCTCTTATGGCAGAAATAACGCCATGTCTCACCCCACTTCTTTCACCCACAAAAGTAACCTCGGGTAGTCCAGGGTGATAAAAAGTAACTGATTTCCCGTAACAATCAATATGGGCACGATGATAATGCAACCAATCTGCCTCGAGAATCACATCAAAATCCACAATATTTAATGGAATAAGATTAGCTGGCATAACTACGCCATCTACCATCACTGGACACCCAAGATACACACTATCAACATAACACTTGTCCCTTCTAGGCATGGCAAACTCTAAATCAAATCCTAGAGGTGAAGGGTGAGGTTGAGTCATTTAAGCAAACGTATGAGAAATCACAGAATGCGTAGCACCACAATCAATCAAAACTCTAGCAAAATGACCAAGAACATTTAACGTACCCATGATCAAATCTGGATGGTTCTAAGCATCTTGCAGTGATATGTGATTAACACGTCCCTGAGCTTGCTGTCGTCCACCATGACCTATGTTACGTCCCTGACCTGACTGATTAGACTGCCTGGATGATCCTGCACCACTAACAGCAACCTCTCCCTGACGGGGCTGACCTCCCTGATGCCACTGAGATCCACCAGCTGGCATGGAAGAATAAGAAGAATAACCCAGGGTCTTGGGAATACCTAGTCTGAGAATAAGGATCCTGGGAATACTGATACTGTCCGGAAGCATAGGGAGCAGCATCACCCTGATAGTGGTAAGCACTACCACGACCCGTCTGAACAAAACTGCCTAATCCAAAGTTCTGCTGAATCGGCGCTGGAGGTGGCATAGTGGTCTGCTGAGGTCTCTGCTTACTCTGGGGACACTGAGAAGCCCGATGTCCCATTTGTCCACAAGTATAACAAGCACCACCACTTTTCCTGCACTCACCATGATGATGGAAATTACAACGGCGGCACCACGGAGCACCAGAACCACCAGCACCACAGAAATCCCTCTATCTCTGAAACTTGGGTCCACCAGAAAATCTTCCACCACCTCTCCTCGGGCCAGTGATACTAAATCCTCCACTAGAAGAACTCGAACTCGCTCCACTTTTCTTAAAATTCTGCGTCTTACGGGGTCCCTGAGCTGAGATACCTTTACCCTTATCATCATTCTTCTGACTATCATTCTTGTCCTCGTCATCCTTACTGTCACTAGGAAGATTGTCGGAGTCCTTCATCCGAACCAAAATCTCGAAAAACTCATGATAATCGGTGCAGGGAAGTGCACTGGCAAAAGTCCGCCATTTCCTCTTAGTTCCCAACTTAAAACGTCGAAGCATCTCTACCTAATTACCAGCTGTATCAGGGTCATAACGAGACAAGTCAGTAAACTTCTTGTACTACTCATGCGCTGACATATTCTTTTGCTTCAATCGAGTAAACTCCTGCTTCTTGCGATCAATGTACTCCGGAGGGACAAATCTTTTCTTGAAATTCTCTTTGAATACTTCCCAATCCGCTGCCATCTCTGGGGACATAAACTGAGTTTGATTCCTCCACCAACCTGTCGGCTGTCGTCCCAAAAACCAAGTAGTGGTCTCAACCCACCTATTAGCAGAAAAGTTCCCTTGACTTTGCATCACCTGAAACGTCTTCTCAATATGGTCTAGCCACTTTTCTGCCCCCTCGTGACCCTCATTACCCATAAAGCGATCCAATTTCAGATTGTACATAGTCTCCAGGGGTGTCCTCTGAGGAGGGGGAGGAGGACGAATTGCATTCTAAAAAGCCTGGGCCATTGCTTCCCCTAATTGAGTGATATCAGGGAAATTAGGTTCAGAAGTACGGCGTGATTCCCTACGAGGCGGCATAATTCTGACAGAAAACATCAAAAGGTCATTAGAACATTAATAATTTATACAGGACTGCAACCTAGGCTCTGATACCAAACTAACACACCCCGATCCTAGAATCAAGGCGTGTTGGCCGTCACATGAGCGTGACGTAGCCAAAAGTGCGACACGGAAGCAAACGATATGAGAGATATGAAGGAATTTAAACCAAACACTAGCATACTAGAGTGAGTTATAAAGTAAAACACACAATTTCAGAGCGATGATACTAGGTGCAGTCAAGTAGGACTATAATTAAAAGTACAACACCCGCAGGTGAGTCCTACATGCAGGACGTCTGTCAGAACGCCGAAAAGAACCTCGTGAGCCACCAACTGCTAACTAGAACCTGGAGGGGCGCAAAACAAAGTTGAGTGGGTCAGTAAAACCAAAGATTTTCCAAAACATTTCATTTAAAACATTTCTAACCCCTCTCTGTAAAACTTGTATACTTTTCCAGAAAATAACATACTAGCATAATATTTACTCAACTTGCTCAAAGCATCAATCTTATCAAAATCCAGTAGTTATGCCAAGCAATAATGTCAATGAATAAAATATGGATGCATCAATATGACAGGTGATATAATGAAATAACCGGAGACCCTACAGTGGTCCTATACAGCTAATTCTATAGCTCAATATCCCCCCCAGCCGAAGTCACCACAGTGACCTATACTGCCCTACTCTGCACGTCACTCGGAACTACGTAAGGTAGTCTGTACGATAGAAAGGTGTAAGAATACGCTCTAGTGCTTCTCTCATCAATCATCGGCGCGCATAAACTAAGGTCACCCACTAGTCGGAATCACCTTTAGCGATCTATACGACTAGCATGTCGGAACCCTCACATGGTCTGTACGACATTCACCTACTTGGATCCAAGGCGAGCGTGCGGTGCGGTGAATAATATAAGCACTAACACCAAGGGTGCAGGTTATGAGCTCTCAATGCAATTCACATAAAATAAATCGTATGAATAACGTGAAACTCACTTGTGCGTCCACAGCATCAATTCATATATATATATATATGCATCAATTATCAATTCAAAAATCTCATAATATGCATGCATGGCATTTTAAAACGTATTTTCATATAAATTCATTTTCTGGGAAAATCAATAGTATATAGGTAATACGAAAACAAAACTGCCCACTCACTGGTAAGTCGATGGGTCGTAACCCCCGTGACGTCTCTGGATGCGCTCGTCCTCGGGATAGGTATCACCTATATGCGAAACAACTATAAAAACGTTAATTAAAACACATAACCAACAAGTCGAAATAACTTCTCATACGGTGCTCAATTTGGGTATGTGAATATACCACATCGACCTACTCGACGTCACGGACGTCGACAAATTTTTAGAAAAATTTTTGGGTTTGCCACGCGCCCCCACGCGCCATTGGTGGCACGGACCTACGCACCCCCACGCGCGCTTCTTCTTCCTCGCGTCGCCGGCACAGTGTCGCCGGCGTCGGAAACCTGCAACTCGACCTTTCTCACTCGTTTCTTCACCATTTTTCATGAAATTTTCACCTACGAGCTCTAAATTAAAAGGGGAAGGGATCTATACCTTCAAAACCCTTTAAAAACCTCTGAAATTTCGTCGGGAAAATCCTCCAATTCGGCCAACTTTGAACCCGACGATCCTGACGTCCAAAACCTTCAAACGAAGCACTCCGAACTTCCTTGGGACCTCATTAAGCTTACTATAAGCTTAGAATTTCCTGAAATGCAAGATTTTACGTGTGCATGAACAGTGCACATTTTCGGGGTTAGGGTTTCACGATGATTCTGAGGGTTTCACTTCCTAAAACTAGTACCATTCAACTCAGAACGTCAAAAGGATGAAGAACCATACCTTATTAGCTTCGATCCGTGATGTTTAGAGGGTCCTTGGGTGTGGTCCGTACAATTCGAGAGGGAGAGAGTGAGAGAGACCGTGAGGGAGGAGAGAGAGAGAGACACGGGGTGAGTGAGAGAGAAGGAAATGTGTGTGTGTTCCAACACAAATCCTCACCATCCAATTCTTTTCCTAATTCCCTAACCACACAAACAATTCAACATTTTTAAATCCCACTTAATAATTTTATAAAACTTAAGAAATAATTGTAAGTAGTCCCAAAAGACATGCCACACACACATACCTTAATACCCGTCAAGGGTGATTCCGTCATTTCACGTTCCCAATGAATATAATCCCGGAATGGACTATAACAATTTTGTAGTTGGTCAATTTTGGGTTTTAGGGATTTTGGATTTGGTAAATTAAATTAGCGATTTTGGTTTGGTAACTTGGTTTGCTAAATTTTCTCTTATATCAATTGTATGATTTCATTGTTGTCTAAAGTTCCCCCGCATTTGGGGGCCTAGTTCGTGCTCTGTTTTATTGTCCTTTTTTGATACGTCAAAGCCTACACATATCAAGTTTACATACAATGAATGGGAATCATAATCATTTTGATTCTTGAGTTCCATTGTCTACTAAAATATAGGTATGTAAATCATCTCACTTCTAAACTTTCCCTTGTGTTTACTTACACGCAAGGACTCGAAAAAGTGTTAGCTTCCCCTTAAAATCAATAATCAAATACCTAAAAGTCATGAATTAAATCAACTACAAGGGCTAATTGATCCAATTCCCTTCCCTTACGGGAACTTTAACGAAAAGCTCCCGGTACTGTTCACTTTAACGAAAAACTACATTTTTACACTAAAAAGTCAATCATGATACTATTCATTTTACCCTTTATTTTGTCCTTATCATTAAAACTCAAAGTTTTCAAACCTTTTTCATTAGTTTTTCTTTTATTTAAACCACCAACGTGTATTATCAGCTTAATTTGCATCTCGCCGCCATGCGACCTTGATATATTGTCGGCTTATACATTATTTTTTTATTAAAGTACCCTACACGGACACTCATGACTCAACAAATACATTGTTGTTCTTCTAGTCTTTGGCGCTCGAGTGTCTGCCGCAAATATTAACAATCGACAAAAATAGGTTTGTAGAATTCACGCGCTGTTTGTTATGCATCTCCAGTGGAAGCCCGGCGCTCCACTCCAAACCCCGCGCGTGGCGGAAGAGATTAAAGTGCATTCTCGTCGGCTGTCCGAATCGAAACCCCTAAAACACTGTCGTTTTCGTTTCACAGCTGAACTTCTCCACTCTCTCTCTCTCTCTCTCTCTCTCTCCCCCTCCCCTTGTTTGCAACGACGGCAGAAGTCGGAATCGAAAGAAAAGCAGATTTTTACTTGCTTATTTTTTAGAGAGTATTAGATCATCTCAACTGAGCAGGGTTTTCCGAGGTATCTATCTATCCATCTATCTATGTCCTCCTTTTTTGGTTTTTGCTGCCAAATTAATGCTGTTTTGAATATGATTTTGGATCTCATTGAACAAGTTGAGTTGCCTTTTGTTTTTCCTTTTTTTTTTAGATCTAATTGTTTGTGTTGTGATGCTTACTCTGAACTTGGCCTTGGATATTCCTTTACTTTGATGAAGGGTGGACTGTTTCGAATGCCGACAAGCCAAGGGTTTAGCTTTAGAGTTTAGAGTTCATAGTTTAGTATTAGGTGGATTACCAATTTCCAGAGAGGCCTATGAGGCTAGGAGGTTTTAGATTCACTAGGTTAAAGACCGACTACTCGTCGAATATTCAAATGCCGGTTTACCAACCTAGAGAAAAGTGATTTGAGGAATTTTACAAACTTTTAAAGAGTCAAGTGATTGCTTTTTCCATCTTGGATTAGTGGCGGCTTTTTCGTTTCGGCCAGTTATTGTTAGAATTGAATACCTTAAAGTTGACGTGAGAGTCTTATGCCTGTGTTTTAGGGTTTAGGATTAAGCGTTGGGTGGTTTAAAAATCACTTCTAGAAAAGTGTAACCAAGATGCAAAATTTTAAAATGAATCAACAACAACAACATGGAGAAAGATATAGAGAAAGTAAGGAAAGGGAATTGGATCAACTAGCCCCCCCCCCCCCGCGGGGTAATTGATTTGTTTCCTGACTTTTAGATATTTGATTACGGATTTTAAAGTGGTAGCTAACACTTTTCCGATTCCTTGCGTGTAAGTAAACACAAGGGAAAGTTTAGAAGTGAAATGATTTACATACCTCTATTTTAGTAGACACTGGAACTCAAGAATCAAAATGATTCCAATTCCCATTCATTGTCTGTAAACATGCCCTTATATAGGAACTAGGTATTGGGATAGTATGGGTTTACGGTGGGTGTGGAATCAAATTCGTAAATGAAAAATGCATTGGTGGCATATGCTGCTGTTTATTTATAGTTCTTCATATAGCTTTATGATTACTCATGAAGATAATTGTTCTGACCCATTTTGAATTTGAATTGAGAGGAAACGGAGGGAGTAATTTTGGGAGCACTTGTAAACTGCTATGTTTTTGTTGGCAAGAACAAAATCGACCTGGGAGCACTTGTATCCTGCTATCTTTTTGTTAAAATCACAGAAGTCATCGTAGGCAATGCGATCTAGGAACTAATAGGACAATTTTAGAAAGAAATTGGGTGGAATAAAAGAGAGGAAAATGAAGCATGGGAGTAGGTTCTTTTGTCTCACTACGATATGTTTCGTGCATAAAATTATTTGATTGGGAGTCTTGGATATTCTTATTTTAGTGAAATCCACTCCTAAATCTTTATTTTTTATTTTTTTATTCATTTATTTATTTTTGAATCAGAGTCAATTATTTTCAGTTTAAAGGATTTAAACATGTGGACCTTTTTGTACTGAATAAGGAATTAAGCATTGGGTGGTTACTTGCTGTTGTAGTATTTTCTTTGATGTTATTATGTTTACTGTTTCTTTTTCTTATAAATGCCAAGCTAATATGTTAAAAAATGGTCTATTGGTGTAGTTATTTGATTCAGCTAAGAGATGAAGAGGTGACCCGCCCTGCTTTGTATAACATTAAGTTGTATCTGAACATGGATAAAGTGTCTTCTGACTGTCCATACCCAGGATGTTTCTTTTGTGTCATGAAGGAAGGGAACCCAAGTAAGCGAAGAGCCAGCATCCTGAAGTTCTTTAGAGAGCTTCCTGCACAGGATGACGATGGCCAGGTTCTTCCTATCAGTGGCCTTTGGAACACTGCCATGGCACATCCGAATGACCCTGAGTTCATCGAGCTTGGCATCTTTGAATGTATGGCTGCATTGATATGGAAGGGTCTAAAGAACCGTCGCTGGCTTTCTCATGATCAGAATATATACATTCCTTATTATGCTGCTCATATTATTGGATCATACACCATGAACATGGAAGAATTTGCTGCAAGTGCTGTTCATGCTGGGGTAATCCCTCCCTTAGTTGAGCTTTTGAGAGGAAGGTTAACTTGGGTTGAACAGAGAGTGGCAGTTCGAGCTTTAGGGCACTTGGCTACCTATGCCAGCACTTTTCCTGCCGTAGCAAGTCATGGCGAAATTCTTGAGCTTTCGATTCAACTAGCAATGAGCTCACTGGAAATAGTCTATTCTCATTTTTACCAGTATGTTGACAGAAGGTTAAGCTATCACTGCGATCTGCTCACCCGCGGTATGGGAGGTGTTGAAATGGAGTCCAGAAAGGCAGAAGAGTGGGCGAGTCAGTTACAGTGCTGGTCCCTCCAGCTTATTAACTGCTTTGCCTTTAAACCGGAGTTTCTTCCTACCATATGCAATCCTGAATTCTTAACGAAACTACCTGGCATGTGGGGTGGGCTTGTTAATGAAAACTCACCAGCTGGTATCGGTTTATTAAGGACAATTTGCCATCATAAGCTCGGTAGAGGACCAGTTGCTGGCTGTCCCAGTATCATCGAATCTTTGTGTAATATATCTCGGTCATCAGATGATTGGCAGTATATGACTATTGATTGCCTTCTGTGGTTGCTTCAAGACCCTAGTACCTGCCATAAGGTAATTGCATCACTAGTTTTTTACCTGCCATAAGGTAATTGCATCACTAGTTTTTTTTCATCTTTTGGTTTTTGTATTGTATGAACATGTTACATGTCATATAACTGATTTTCGATTAATGAGGTTTTCATTTAAACTGCACTGCATAAATTAACCTTTTTTTTTTTTTTTGTTTTGAATGATATCGCAATTTGTATATTATAACATAATTAGTGCTACTGAAATCATTAAATAGGTTGTTGATAAGGCCGTACCTGCACTTGTTGACCTTGCTGAGATTACAACTCTGGGTGATCACAAGAAACTAGGAGATTCCATTGTTAATGTTCTTGAGGAATGTGTCCAGTCCCAAGGGACAGGACGTAACTCTTTTAGTAACCGAACGAAAGAATTGATCGAGGAACTTTTGAATTCCAGACAGAGATTGAAATGGGAAAAGAATATGCCTAAAGAGGATCTCCATATTAAACAGGCTGCAGCACTAGTGGTCAAGCTTGAAGGAAATTCTCTGTTCTCATCAGGAAATATATCTGGAGCTGCATCAAAATACTCAGAAGCTCTGGCATTGTGTCCGATGAGATCCAAAAAGGAGAGGGTTGTTCTGTACAGTAACCGAGCTCAGTGTCATCTTCTGTTGCAACAGCCCTTGACAGCTATTAGTGATGCTACTCGTGCACTTTGTCTTCACAACCCACTGAACCGTCATGCCAAAAGTCTTTGGAGAAGAGCGCAGGCTTATGACATGCTTGGGTTTGCAAAAGAGAGTTTGCTAGATGCCATTCTGTTCATAAACGAGTGCTCTCAGTCAAATGATCCTGATCTCTCATTGAGGCAGAATAAAGTTCCAGACTATGCTGAACGATTGGTTAAAAAGCAGATGCGTGCAGCGTGGTTATTTAGAGAAGCAGCTATCAAACATGGGGGTGTCCATTGTGAGGGTGATGCTGGTGACGTCTTTGGCCGAGAGACTGATGATTCCGAATGGGAGACTGCAAGCGAGAGTGATATAGGAAATGATGGAAGAGATGAAATGGGAAATGAAGAGGAGGAGGAGGAGGATGATGATGATGATGATGATGATGATAGCGAATGGAAGAATAATGATGAGAGGAAAGAGAAATATGATAAGTCTTCAATTAAAGGTACCATTTAATGTGTTCAGTCGTGGCATTTGAGATTTTCATTCTTGGCACGTTTAAAGCATTTCAATGTTTTAGATGTTTTAGTGAAGAAATGGTGGAAAATAAGCAAAAAGCTATATTAATATTGCTCCACCATACACCTAAGAGTGTTTAGTCTAATGGTCAGGCCCTTGGTTTGTTACCAAGAGGTCTGGGGTTCGACACCTCTCAAGGTACCCACCTAGCAATTGCTAGAGTTTCTTGCCTACCAAATGTTGTGGGGTCAGGCGGGTGGCCTAGTGAGTAGTCGGGTCAAAGACCCGGAGACACTAGATTCAAAAAAAAAAAAAAAAATATTGCACCACCATACATGTTTATGTTATCAGTTCCTTCATTTCCTCTGATCCTGCTTGCTTCACCCTTCCAGTACCTGACCATCATTTCGTTGTAGCTTCCTTTATCCGTAAAGTAGCTTTTCATAGCTAATGTGATTGAACCACCTAATATTGTTTAGTGAATATATATTACCACCAAGCCCTCTCTTTTAAAACCAAGAAAAAAACAAAGGTTCTTGCGCACATGCACACATATATGTTAATCTCTCTCTTGTTCTCTCTCTTTCTGTTTACGTTGTCCTGTAAATTGCCCCCATCTACTTTTACATCATGTGGGAACCACATAATATGTGAAAATGTAAAAAGCTGAGTGAACAAAAATTTAAAATATAGGAAGTGAAGAAGTGTTCGATTTTGAATTATGACCTCTAACTGGCTTTCAATTGTGTGGACGGGCTTTATTAATCTTAGAACTAGTTCTCTCATTTGTATTTTAAAAATAAGTTAGAATTTTGAACCTTGATGTTCAAGCTTAAAGAATAATAAATTGATTAGCCTGATGTATACCATCTGACTTACTGATTGATTCAGTTTGCATACTCCTCCAAAAATCGGTGATGAATTTCCGGTAATCTTGTTTGTAGGTGGAATGGAACTGCCCAGAATGTTAAAGTTAAGTCTGAAATAAATTTTTAATCTTCAACGATTTTTTTTAAACAAATCTTTCTAAGACTGAAATAGATATTAGAAATTTTAATCTTTGATGTACATTGTGATAGAATTGTCTGGCATATTATGTATCATTAGCTGTAAACAATTCCATTGTTATAGTTTTCATATACTCATTCCAGCCAACAAAGAGAAAACAAAACAAAGTTTGCCGGCTCGACCCCTGCTTGGTGGTGAGCTTTTCCATGAGTTATTGCCAACCCTCATAACCGACAATCATATTCTTGTGCAAGTAGTATATCCATCATATAGGGCTACCGAGTTCGTCTTGTGTCCTAGAGATTTCTAATATCTAATCAACAAAAGCGGGCTTTCAGAGCTGTCATATGCATGACCATAATCTGACTTATTCTTGTGTTCCCAGTAGAAGAAACTTTGTATTATAAACTTTTAGAGTGATTATCACTTGTTCAAATACCATGCTTATGTAGCAATGACATAGATTACGAATTGCTGCATCTTATCACTTCTGACTTCATATTAGAGTAGGTTTAATGTAGATTACATTTATGTGTTTTGGCTGCCCATTCGCAGTTTTCTCTGTACACTAGTAGTCGATTATTCAGGCAAGCTTGAACTTGTTATTTAGAATTTTGGCTCATATAAAGTTGTTTGACATTGATGAAATTTATGTTTGGCTGCCTGTTCTCAGTTTTCTTTTGTTTTTGGTCCATTAATTAGCTAAGCTTTAAACCTGTAACTTAGTATTTTATGGTGTTAAAGCGTTCACCTAGCAGTCATATAATTCTACCAGTTGATGATGCTATTGAGGTTTTTTTCAACTTTGAAGCTTTGTTGCCATCTTACCTTGATTCCTTGTCGTGTCTATCATGTATTTTCTTCCGTCAACCTTTTGTTTTTTCTTTTTAAGCTTTAGCTAAATGTACCAATGTTCAAGCCCGAGCCAATCCTTGCATTTTCATGGGGAAATATGAGATCATTGAACATCTAAACATTCTTCATTGGAACCTTGATTGTTACAGACCTAAAGCATGGATACAATGTGCAGCTTGCGGAAGATGAGCCATGAATTTGGATGTGGTTACCACCATTCAGACTAGAGCACGATGCAACGACAAGGACACAATGGAACCTTGGATGAATCTTTGATCCAAGTGATTGCATTTTCAGCACCACCTAGCCTTCCAGAAGTTTCGACCGTAATTTTCGTGAGGTGTTTGTCTTGTAAGAACCTTGGATGAATCTTTGATCCGAGTGATTGCATTTTTAGCACCACCTAGCCTTCCAGAAGTTTCAACCGTAATTTTCGTGAGGGATTTGTCTTTAAGAATGTTGAAGGAAACATGTTTTGGTCAATTTGTGTCAAATATTTAAGGTTGTTTGTGTTTATTTTGTTGTTGCTCTCAATTTTTTGTGTAAAAGTGTAGAAAATGTGATATTTTTTAGCATAGAGAGGAGGTGAGATGAGAAACTGTGGAGGTTTGAGTAATTTAAGAGGATTGCGTGTATACAACTTTTGGGGGGGTTTTGCTTAACTTTTGAGTGGCAATTGTGATTTTATTGTGCTATCTCCTTATCTTATCTCTACTATTGCGCCACTTCAGACTTGTCCTACCAACTATTATAAAGGTGATGTAATGTAATTCACTAAAATTGTGGTCTCCCTGACTAGATCCCGTAGTTTCTGACACGACACGAAAATGACACGAAAATAACGGGTTTCGAGTTAACACGATAACTAATCAAGTGACCTATTATGAACCTGTTAATAACGGGTTCTTAACAAGTATACACACGGATAACACGTGAATAACTCGTTTCGACCCGTTAAGAAAAAAATTATTTTGATAATTTTAAAGTTTAATTACTAAAAGATTTATTATAAAATACAATAGCCATATTAATATATACAATATATTCTATATTAAATATATAGTTTGTATTATTATTCTATATAAGTTAAAAGAAAAAGTTTTATTCATTATTTATTTTTATTATGAGAGTTCCTTATTATCATTACTAGGATAAATTTTACTTAACATGTTGTTGTCCAAAATTAAAATAAACTAGTATAGTATTTGTATAGGCAAGGATTAAGAAGACATACATACAAGTATGAAAAATATGAAAGAATATATAAACACTCATGATTCATCGTTATTCCTCCACGAGTAGATAATGGACACTTACATTATCGTTTAGATTTTTAAAATCCTCCACACCCTCATGAATAATGTTTTTTATTTGAGGGAAAAATTAATAATAATTATTGTAGAAGTGTAAAAAATGTAAAAAATATATAAAATCACTCATAATGACAAGCTTTACAACTTTTATGAAGGGGTCAGCTTTGAAATCCAACACTATAATTCATAAACCTTAAATTTATATTTAACCGTCGATTGTCATTTACGCTTTATTTTTCTTACTAAATTTCATTTTTAAAATATTCTTTTTTGAAAACATCATCATCTGGCGGATATAAGAAGATGAACGGTTCAGATCTTTGATATCACGTTTCGATATTTAAGATTAACTAAAATATGAGTCGATGTCGAAGTTAAGTTTAACTGAAAACCATGAAGCGTAAATGTAAACAACAATCAACGGTTTAATTTTATGAGAACAAAATTTGAAAAACAAAATTTGAAAAAACAAAATTTGAAAAAACAAATTTTGATGAGAACAATGAAGCGTAAATGTAAACAACAATCAACGGTTTAATTTTGATCTATGATTTATATAATTATAGTGGCGAATTTCGAAGTTAAGTTCTTCATGAAAGTTGTAAAGCTTGTTATTACGAGCGTTTATATATATTTTTATATTTTTTACACTTCTACATTAATTAAAAAACTATTAAAGACTTTACTTAAATACATTTTTATTTTGGGAACTTTAATAAAAAGGGCTTGGACTAAGTTTATTTTAACAAAAAACCATGCTATAAACTTTATTTAATGAAAAAAAATTAAATTTTAATGAAAAACCCTTAAATTTTAATAAAAATGACAAAAAAATTTAATTTTTAACGAAAAGGACACAATTTAAAAAAAACCAAAAAAAAAAACAAAAAACCTGACGCGCGCGCAATACATGTACACTGTTTATTAAACTGAACACCGTTTATAAAACTAAACACTATTTATGAAACTGAACTATTTATGAAACTGAACGGTACTATATTATTTATTGGTTCAATTTTATAAATAATGTCTAGTTTTTTGTCCACTTTCATAAAATGATGTCTAGTTCTTGATCATGTTTCATAAATAATGCCTAGTTATTGGGTCCATTTTCATAAATAATGTATAGTAATTGGTACAATTTCATTAATAGTCTCTTTCTTAGTTTGGTTTCATAAATAGTGTCTAGTTATTGGTCCACTTTCGTAAATAGTGCCTATTTCTTGGTAATAATTCATAAATATTGTCTAGTTCTTACTCCAGTTTCATAAACAGTGTATAGTCCAGTGTTCAAATTATGCCTAATTCTTGTTTTCGTTTCATAAATAGTGTCTACTTATTGATCCAATTTCATAAATGATGTCTACTTATTGGTCTAATTTCATTAATAGTGTCTACTTATTAGTGAAGTTTTATAAATAGTGTTTAATTCTTGGTTCAGTTTCATAAGGTTTGAAACTTAGACTCTTATTGGTCAAGTTTTATAAATAGTGTTTAATTCTCAATAATTATATTTAAAAAGCTGTTTTCAATTACCAAATTAAAATTTCCTCACTTTTTTCATATACCTACAATAATAGATGTAGCTTTCCATCCAATTTCTTGAGCTTAGGTGTCATCTTCGAGAAAATTTTCCTTGTGCCCGTAACACAAATGATATACCACATGTTATTATATAAGTGTGGTGGAAAATTTTATTTTTTTAACACAAGATTCTCACAACTTGTATGGAGTGTACCATCCCGTGTTCTGGGCACATTGAAAAGTTTCTCATCATCATGACTACTATTAGAAAACAATACCACAAAAATAAAACAGGAGAATGTAATTCAATTCGAAGTTTTTATTTTATTTTTAATTCTATGCAAAAAAAAAAAAAAAACTATTAATGTAGCTGAATGATGAGACAAAAGGTAGGAGAAAAAAAGTGGACTTAGGGGGGGGTATGCGCCCAGCACTAGTGGGTTTGTTATGTTTTTTTTTTTTTTTTTAGTCTTTTGTCCTTATTATTAAAATAAAGTTAATGGGTGGTTTTTGATTAAAATGTAAAGATTTGAAGCCCTTTTTCATTAGTTTTCTTTTTTATTTTTTGGATGTGACAATATGGTATGTATATACTTATTTAATATTATGTTTTTCATTTGATTATTTATTGGTTTAAAATATATTTTCCTTAACGGGTAACAGGTCGGGTCATATTACCTGTTAATATTATCGAGTCGATTTCGGATCGGGTCATTTTATCCGTTTATTTTAACGGGTGTTACACGACACGATCCGTTAAGATATTGGGTATGACACGAAAATAACACGAATACAAAAAACACAACACGAATGCCAGGTCTATCCCTGACATTATCCTTTATGAAAACACTATACACTAGGATTGTTATATTAACTACAGTAAAGAAGGTATGAAACTATCCAAATCATAGTGAAACATGAAAGATGAAGAAGATGAAGGTCAGCGCCAGCTTTGTGTGTATGTTAAGGGGCATTAGATAAACCTATGCCTTCGCAAAAAGAAAAGCATAATTGTTTGTGATCAAATTAACATATGCCTTATGGGATTGATCAGACAAATTAATTGGATTATGTTTTGTATGTGACGCGTTTAACGTCAGCTCTACGTGTATGTATTACCAGAGTGCACATTATTACACTTAGTTTGTTCATGTAGCCACTTTCTATATGATTTGTATGTCTGCATATTTTGATGAGCATACGATATTACCTATTGATGAGATATTGTGATTTATCATACACTAGAAATATTTGATTTTTACGGTAATTGATTTTCATACTATTATGTATTATGATTTCGTGATGAGCATATTATTTACAGCTATTTAGACATTATGATTACCCGTATAACACTGAAATGACGGTTTTATGTTGATATTGGGTTTTCATACTATAGATATTATGATATTTTAGAAACTATACATTTTTTACAGCGAGTGATTAATATTTTACAAAAAACAAAGGTTTCTTATTAAACCTTTATTTTTGTCCACGCACAACTCTCTGTTTTATGCCTCTTCAAGTCTTAGCTGATTTACTTGGCGAGCAAAGGTTCTTTGGCAGTTTTGACATCCACACCAATCAATATAGGAATTTTAAATTCCTATATTTTCTTTTGTAGTATTATCCATCCTACCCACGATGAGAATATTCATACTGTTTTTGCACTTCCATATATACTTTGACATTACATTTATGTAATGTTGGTACACCCGCAATCAGCACTCTCACTAATAGTTTTATATCTTGTTTTAATTTATTCACATTTTACCCAACATTTCTATAATATGGCTTCATCACCTTCCAGATGTCAGCTAACACTCCTTTACACTGGATGTTCAATCGCGGTGTGTCATCCTTTTTTTTTTTAGGTTAAGTCTCAGTGTGTCATCTTGGAAGTCCATTATCAAAAACTCAAACCATCAAAAACTAACTGTTTCTATCATTTTGACACATGAACGGAAAATTGCTAAAAAGAATTTGATAGAGTATAATTTGAGCCTCTTCCAATTGCTTTACTCACAACAACTTTATGTTTTCATCCTTTTTAAAATGTCTACTAAAGGCCACATCAAACTACATTATTATGGCTAGTCCAGTGTGAGGCTTAGCTTACTCCCCAATCCCTTAGTGTAGATAATATTGTTTGTTCAAAAAATGAAATGTCCATTATAGAGCTTTTATGTCTTATACATCAATAATGCTCTTACTATGATACATCCAAAGACAAGTTTATTCTACAAATAAAATTTTGGATTAAGTACCTAATACCCTTAAATATTTTAGTGTTGTTTGTACCATACTTGACCAATTCTGAAACTACCGAGCACCGGTCAACGTCATACCTTTAAGGACCCACTGAGGGGTTCATGTTGAGGCAACCCTGCCGAAGCAGAAGAGTTTCCCTCCAACCAGGAGGCCAATCACAGCTCGACACATGTCAACATCAGAATAAAGCTCATAGAGTACCACATCGACCACAAACAAAAGCTAAAAACTCTCCTCAACTATAAAAGGAGACCATTCTCCTACAATGAATCCCTAATGTCATTATTGTACTTAAACTAGTCATTAGAACTCACTAATGATGATTATGCTTGAACCTATGTATTTGTGTAAACCCTTCACTATTAATGAGAACTCCTCTACTTCATGGACGTGGCCAAACTTAGGGTGAACCACGTACATCTTGTGTTTGCTTCCCTATCTTTATCTCTTTACATATTTATCCTCACCAGTGACCGGAGCAAGCGAGCGAAGGTCACAAACTTGATATTTTACGTTGTTCCAAAGTCTTCACTGATTTTGTGTATCAACATTTGGCGCCATAAGTGGGAAAAGACACTTATTCCTACTCTCTTCAGCTTTGTCAAGCTGGTTTCCATCGTTCGTACACTCTTCTTTGGCCAGGCACCCCTCTCCAATATGGGGAGTGAAAGAAGCCACAACACATAGAATGACACTCCCCTCGTGCCTAGTGTGAGGCAGCTAAAGAATGAATGAAAGAAGTTTGCTCTTCAAGCTAAAGTCGAAGAACTGGAGGCTTAGAACAAGAAGATAGCAATGAAGAACGAGATCCTCTAAGAGCAGTATGAGAAGCTCTTCAAGATGCTCCACGAGGCTAGGCATACTCAGTTATACAAGCTCCTTGCCCCTATGGACGTCAACCATCACCTGGGTGCCCCTCAACACGGAGGGTCATCGATTTTCAACATGGATATTCCTAATGAGGAGCGAGCTACTCATCAATGTGTTGATCAACATGAGACTTCTCTTAACCTAGCTGCTTCGACCCAAAATAGGAGAAGTGGAAGGAGGCAACTCCTTGTAGAGGGAGCAAAAAGATTGAAAGGTGTTTATCGCTACTGTTGAGACTTCCTGAGGCAACATCGAGATAACCCCATCCATCTAAGCTCAATGATCAATGACCCAAGGGTTTCTAAAAGACTCGGTCCTCTACCACGGCTCAGGCCATCTACTAATCTAGGGAAGGAGCAACAAGTCCTAGAGAAACATAAGGGTATAGAGGACTCAAAGGTGTTCCGATAGACACGCCCTTTAAGCTAGTACAATGAATCCAAGGAAAGACCACATGCCCTTGATCAAACTTCCCTACTTCTAAGAGGTGATGGAAACTTACGAAGGAAAGCTCCAATAGTACATGACTCCAATCACGACCCTCTTGTCCTACAACTCCTTGAGGAAGTAAACAAGTTGAAGGCGAACGTCAAGTCGAGATACCTGAATGGAATCAGCCAAGGCCCGACCCTCTTACAAGGAGGATCCTTAACACACCCCTTCAAGCAAAAACAAAGCATAAGCTCGACTTATAACTCTATACTGGAAATGAGGATCCAATCGAACACCTTAACCTCTTTGAGTCCACCATGGCATACCATATACATACTGATAAAGAACGATGTATTCTCTTCCCCTCCACTCTTTCTGGTAGAGCTTTGAACTGGTATTGTCACATTCCACCTAAGACAGTAAATTCCTTTGAGGAGCTGAGGAAACTGTTTGTTTCTCAACACATTTTCCAGACCGATCGTTTGCACTCTGCATATGACTTGTACACTATTCGCCAGAAGCCAAACGAGTCACTACGTGAGTATGCCGGCCACTTTAGCCATGAGTATTCTCATTGCATTGAGGCAGATGACAAGATTGCCCTTAAAGCCTTCACAGTGGGCCTACATGAGTGTTTCTTCAAGTACATGATCAATGCCAACACTTAGAAGACTTACTCTAAGGTGATGGCATAAGCTTACAACCATGCATTCGCCGAAGCAAGGACATATCAAGGGAAGCCCCCTATGGCTATCCCCTATCAACAAGTGGGAAATGGGAGCCAAATCCAACCAAATGAGAAAACCTTGACCTTCCAGACGGTAGTTACATCTTCCCTTGCCTTACCTAGCGCGTCGCCGAGACAATAAACATATCAATCTCAAGGCAAGAGGAAGGATTTCCATCCTCAACAGTCTCATTTTAATAAGAAGAGTAAGGGACACTATCGAGATAACCAAGGTTATTGATATGATAATGCCCACTCTCAAGCAGTCAATGCAGTAGGCCAAACACAAGTTAAGATAAGCCCTACCCTACGGTATGAGACATATACACCTTTGAATACCACATGTGTAGCCATTTACCCCAGTATAGCTCATTTGATACCAAAGCCAAAGCCGAGGCATCCAAATTATAAGTCCACGAAGAACACGGGCATGTTTTGCTGTTACCATGAGTATAACGGCCATGACAACGAAAACTGTATCACCCTCCATGACCATATCGAAGCTTTGGCACGCGAAGGGAAAATTGATCAATTCCTTATTCACCCTCTAAGGGATAACCGTTAAGAGCGCCAGGTAAACGTGATATATTCTATCAACAGTGGCACACCCCTCTCTGAATCTTCCAACAGGGTCATGAAAAACAGTGAACAATTTTTTAGATCTGGCCAGCCAGGTGTTTCATGTGAAAGATATCAAGGGAGACAATTATCAAAAGCCTAATTAGGATCCGATATATTTCTACCTTGAAGAGGAAAGAAACATCATCTACCCCCATAATGGCCCACTGATCGTGGAGGCTCACATAGCCAACTTTGATGCGCGACAGATCTATGCAACCTTTAGGGAGCATACACTTACCACTCACCATTGGTACAAGCCCTTACACAGCTATTATTACCACTAATTTCTTTGTGGTTGACTACTCGACGGCGTATAATGTCATCTTTGGGCACACATGCATCAATGATCTTAAGGCCATGGTATCCACACATATGTTGTTGATGAAATTTCCAACACCTTCTAGCAATGATTACATCAGATGAGATTAACTTAGTGCACGATCATGCTACAACACTTCAGTCAAGCAACAACATTTTCATGTGCCCAAAGAGACATTCTCTATACATGGCCAAGTCATAAAGACTAGCCTGAATGAAGCTAACTTGGCTCTTCGTGATGGCAACAGTCAACCCGACAATCCACGAGATGACTCATTCACCCAGCAAGCACAGTCTACTAAAGAATTTGAAAAGGTCTCTATCTCAAAAAACTATCCGGATCGCATGGTGAAGATTGGCACCACCTCTTCGATTAGAAAAGAACGTCAAGGTCTTCGCTTGGTCATACGAGGACATGCCAGGCATCTCTCCTGACATCATTTGTCATCGCTTGAGCATTAATCCTAAGATCAAGCTGGTGAGACAGAAGCGAGGATCTTATGACACTGAACGATACGAGGCAATGAAGGTAAAAGTTGAAAAACTCAAAGACATAGGCTTCATCCGTGAAGTCAACTATCCAACGTGGGTAGCAAAAGTTATCCTTGTTAAGAAAAATCCGACCAAGGAAAGCCTCATGCTTCAAAGATTGTGTGAAGAATGTGTGTTGACTACACTAACTTCAACAAAGAATGCCTGAATGATAGCTTTCCCCTTCCTCTCATTGATAGATTTATCGATGCAACGGCAGGGTGTGAACTCTTGAGCTTCATGGATGATTACTTAGGGTATAACCAAATCCTCATGTACCCTTCGGACTAAGAACACACAACTTTCACTATTGATAATGGACTATATTAGTATAAAGTCATACCTTTTAGCCTCAAGAATGCAGGCCCAATTTATCAAAGATTAGTCAACTCAATGTTCGCCAAACAGATTGGCAAAAGCATGGAAGTTTATGTTGATGATATGCTAGTCGAAAGTAAGCATGTTGACCAACACATCACCAACCTGTTTGAAACCTTCACCATCCTGAGGAGATACCAAATGAGGTTGAACCCTAACAAATGTGCCTTCTGTGTAGGCTTGGCAAATTCTTAGGCTTCCTAATTAACCAAAAAGGAATTAAAGCTAACCCTAAGAAGATCAAAGCAATCCTTGACATGAAAGAACCAGTAACTTCAAAAGACATCCATAACCTTACTAGCAAGGTGGCAGCCTTGACCATGTTCATCTCTAAGGCCACAGACAGATGTGCTCATTTCCTCAAAGCGCTTAAGGGAAGTAAGAAGTGCATTACATGGACTGATGAATGTGTTGAAGCATTCAAGAACCTCAAGGAGTATATAAGTAAAGCCTCTTACTCTCCAAACCTGAAGTTGGTGACATTCTCATTATCTATTTATCTATTTCGGCTTCAACAGTCAATTATGTTCTCATTCGAAATGATAGTAATGTTGAATGACCCATCTACTATGCTAGTAATGCCTTACAAGATACAGAGACATGATACTCTAACATTGAGAAATTGGCTCTAACATTGTTCATGTATGCTTGAAAACATCGCATTTACTTTCAAGCACACTTCATCATCGTGCTTAGTAATTACCTCATTCAATAGATACTCCAGAGTCCTGACACTTTGGGACGAATGATTAAGTAGGCAATAGCATTGGGTGAGTTTGACATCTCTTACCAACGAAAGCCAGCTGAGAAGGGTCAAGCAGTTGCAGACTTCATCGTCGAATTCACATATCCAGTTGACATTTCTCCTACACCTGAGGCATTGGCTTTGTTACCCTCAGAAGCTCATAAAGTAGAACCAACCTTCCTAGTATGGTCTCTATATGTTGATGGCTCATCTAACCAATAGAGGTGTAGAGCAGGACTAGTTCTTACTACTCCCTGAAGGAAATTTTGTGAAAAACATGTTCATTTAAGCAACATCTATAGCATGCAATCAAAAATTAAAAGGCGGAATCATGCTTGTATGCACTTAAAAACAAAACATTAACCATGAAATTCAAAGCCTAGTAGATTGGTGAACCTTGACTCAACTTAAAACAACATTTGTTAGTTGAGAAATTATACCTTTGTAGATTCCTCTTTGCATAAGCAAAGGCTAATCACCCAAAGAGAGGACCTTCATTCCTTGCATCTTAGATCTATGGATTTGGATGGATGAAAATGGTTCTCCAAGTTCCCAAAATTGAGAACCTCTAAGTCTCTTCACCAAGGTTAGATTGGAGAAGAAATGAGTGACCTTGGAGTAGTAGGATTGCTAGCTAAACCCTCCAAGGAAGCCGGCCACTTTAGAGAGAAATGAGAGCTTATGTTCTCATCCTTTCCCCAAAAGAAAACCCTAAATGAATTTTGGCTATAAAGTCATATTTATACCTTAAATCATTGGAGTGGCAAACTTGTAAATAAGTCCAAAACTCACTCCATCTCTAAATGGCCGGCCTTAGGGTATTATTGGGCTAATTGGGCCTTTGTGAATCATTATTCATTAAGTTGTCATACAACTTAATTCAATGGGCTTGACGTTCGAAGCCCATTGGGCCTTAAGGTCCAAAACTATCCCGAGGTCTTTAACGAACTTATTCGTTTGATTAATTAACATATTAATTAATCATTGCCATAAATAATTAAACCATTTAATTATTCTTACTCATCTCCATTGTTTATTCAATCTCCACCTTACACGGTGTACGATCCATTAGGTTCCTTTTAGCGAGGCAGTGGGCGATTAAAACCATTTCAAATCGATTGTGAATTGAAACTTACTTTCAATTCTCCCTTTAGTGATTATACACGTTTAGGGCTTCCACAAACCATGAGTGACACCTAGCAGCATATCATGGTTACCCAAGCTAATCAGAAGAGGTGGAGAACCTATTCAGTTTAGGATTACAAATGCAATACGGTCTTTCTCTAATACAATACTCTTGACCACATTGTTTGGTTTGATAGTTTATTCATGTCTACTATCCAATGTGATTCGTGTGCTTATATGATTACCTTGAATGTGATTTGGAAGGACTTCCTAAATCTCATTCATACTCTGGCCAGAGATTCTTAATCATATCATAGAGTATTCTCCCCCAAACGGTTTGAAGGTTAGAGATCCCTTGTTGCGCATTCACTTGCCTCCATGGCTAAGTGGCTTAACCCCGACGATGTCGTGGACACCCTCCTGATGGAGTGACTTTGACATAATCAAAGATCAAGGACTTAACCACAAGACAACTATGATGCCTCAGGTCAAAAGACTACTTTGCATTATCCCAACCATGAGTTCTCATGTGACATGAGTATGAGAACTCCTTGTTGATCGTGTTCAGTGGACTTATTCATTATTGAGCACCTACATGCTTGTCTTGATGTCATACACACCAATGACTCGAGACTAGTCACTCTCCTTGAGAGAAGACACAGCACGTACTGATCTTAACAGACTGTCAATGCCCAATTGGCAATCCTATGATCAGGAACGTTTAGGATGTGTCTACAAAAGAATGGTCTCATGAATCTAACTTCTTTAGATCGCATTCTCCCAATCACATATTCCTTGGACTTATCGTTTAAGCGTATAACATTTATATGAGACGGCTCAAACAATAATCTTTGCCCTTAATATTAAACTAGATTAGTTTAACATGTGAAATGTCCGTAAAGTATCATCATATGATTGGTTTTAGGGCACATTTCCAACAATCTCCCACTTGTACTAGAGCCAATCAGCTTGGTCATCAGTGATGATACCTCTTCTGTAGTCATTTCATAAATGGCTGAGTAGTAGGCCTAGACAATGGATATCTATATGTTATCCATAGAAGCAACCTTGAGAATAACGATGTCACCATTATACATGATTCTCAATCATGTGGTTCAGTCTCTCATATGAGTTCAAATCTTGATAAGACCTTGATTCCCTGGCTTGAGCTATCACCCCATTAGTGTCGTAGTGTCGATACACTAGAGACACTTTCTGGTTGGAACCGAATAGAGAGTTCATAAATGAACTTTCCCATCCAAACAACATTGTTGTAAGCTTCTATATGGCAATATATTTTGCATTCATAATGGAACACACTAAAGTCATTACTTTTAATGTTTCCATCCAAATATCTCTTTAGTCATAATAAAGAGATATATGTTTATCTCTTCATTCATAATGAAGAAACATCCAATGATGGATTAGATTCATAATCTAATACATTTACGCTTCCCTTACGTTACTCTAATTCTTCCTCATTCTTTGAGGAATCTATCCTTTAGTATTTCTTAAATACTCAAGGACTCACTTGACAGTTGCCATGGTTCTGATCCTGGGCTTGCACTGATATCGTCTTGTACCTATCTAGGTACAATTCATATCAATGTTTTTCATACAATATGAATACATAAATCACCTTTCTGCGTATGCGTAAAGGATTCTATTTACGCATTATTTCCTTGGGAGTCAAAGAGTACGTTCTCTTTGAGAAGAGCAACTTCTTAGTCTCACTAGAGTTGTCCTTTTTGATTGAAGTTCATCATCATATGAGAAACTTCTTATCATCTTTTGTCTATATTTAGGGCTTGATATAATCCAATTATATCCTAAAATCTATCAATATAGATTTCCATCCCATGTATATAGACTATGTCTCCCATATACATTCTATCTTCATATAATGTTTTAAAGTCATAACTTTAACGAAGAAGTATTCTTTTCATTTCCAAAATCAATATATCATATATTTGTATATATACATATATATATATATTCAAATTTAGGAACATGATTAACTCCCACTAATCTTTTGTAAACCTAGTAAACAAAAGATTCATTTACATCTTTATGAGAAATCAAACGTTTTGATCTTTCTCTCATAAGACGTTTACAGCTCCCACTAGCTTACTAAGATCCATGATGGTTGGATCTCTACAACTTACATATCTTGTGATTCATAGTTTTAGACATATATTATCAAGACTATCTTAATAATGGTTTCGGAAACCTATATTATGTCTAAACATTGAATCACCATTTAGTTGCAGCTAGCAATCTTCGAATTAATTGAAAACAAGACTACGTCAAAGATGGTTTCTTCAAAGTCAACCATTCTCTTTGATTGTAGTCACCTTAAGCTACCAATTAGCTATTTAAGGTTTCATTATTTCGGGTCAAATGGTACTTTACCATTTCCTTGAGTATATATCGTATATAGACTCAATGTAGTCATAAGGATTTTCATTCTTATTTCTTTCGAATTAAGAGGTGTAACTCTATGACATAGTCATAAAGTTCAAACCATTCAACTGAGACGGTTTATAAATCCTTCTCGACTACCTTGGAGCTTGTGGTATAGGAACTAGGTTGTTATATTTGTTGATCACTATCTTGTTTCTTAAAGAACCATTCTTTGAGTTCTATCCCTCGTTCATTTGCTCTATCTTGGGCAAATCCTAGTGTAGGATTACAATGAACTACCCAACAAACAACATTTGTTAGTTGGTTTATAGAAGTGATATCCAAATGTTAATTTAAGGATATCCACAAGATAATTCTCAAACAAATATTGCTTATTAGCACACAACCCCAAATCTTAACATGATTAAGATTTGTCTTTCTTTCCAACTACATCTTATGGAGTCATGAAAATTTTGGAAGATCTTCTAATTGACAATCATATTGTCTTAGAAGCATATATCCTATATATCGGTAATTGATAACATCCAACGAACTAAATCTTATTCAAGTTCGTTCTTCTCCTAATGGAGAAATCCATTATCTTTTGATGCTTCTTTCCTTGATATTTTTCAAGGAAACTGTTCTAAAGTGTTATCTTTCCTTGGATCAAATCTAAGGAGGCAAATACTTTAGACGTCTTACTCATCAACTTACATTTCTTGAGTTCTTTGAAACCTTTTGCAAAGTATTCGGACTTGTGTTTATTCAAAATAAACTATAGTCCAACCAAGAGTGATCTTCGATGAATGTCATACAACATGAGTAGTATTATGTTGTGGACAAGTGCCACTAACATCTAAGTGAATTAACCTCAACAACTTTGTGATTCTTTCTTCTTTCCAAAAGAATAAAGATTCGAACATTTCGCCTCTATACAATTTTAATAAGAAGGTATTGGATCTGGATCTAACGATCCAAAGCATCCATCTATGACCAACTCGTATTTTATGTTTTTGAGGTATCACAACTCAATTGGGATTAGTCACTACCTTGCAACCTTTTGGGTTTTAAGCATCGTTATATTCGAAACAGTTAACACTACCATATCATCTCTACTATAGAGACAATCAATTAGATTACTATAATCCAATCATTGACTAATAAAGAACAATGTTTTGTCAAACAAAACATTCATCCATCTCTACTATAGTGACGGAATTAAGTTCCTTAAAATTGGAATGTAAAGACAATCTTTGGTTTTTCCAATTTCTTTGGTAGTTCATATGAGGAAGTAAGTACTATCTGCTTTCACAGAGATCTTTATTTTATTCACGTTCCGAATGTGAAGCACCTTTTTCTTCTCTCATATATCTTCTACTTCTTATTAGTCACACTTTTACAACGATTGTAAAACATAGTTACTAATACGGAATCAAGCATTCAAGTAGAAGAACCAACTGTTTTGAACTATTCAAGAACAATTTACAACACCTTCGAAAGGTGTGTTCTTGACACTTGCAAGACTTTTCTTGCAAATACCCCTTCCAATGTCCATCCTTTCATAAAGAAAGTTTGTTCCCTTGGAGTTATTTCGCTTTCTTCATTTGACTTCTCCTTTGACTACAATAGTCATGGTCCCTAAACTCCCACTATCTCTCTTGAAACTTATTTCAATTGTGTTATACACATCAAACATTTTGGAGAGTATGTGTTTATTGTTCACTACATAGTTTACAATAAACTTAGTGAACCATTAGGATAGGGACATAAAGGTGAAGTCCTAGCCTAGTTTCTAGAAGTGGTTTAACACTTCAACACTCAATGATTCAAAATCATCATAAGTCCATGTTGATGGACTATTTTTGTCAACCAACCATTATGTTCTAAACATAATTACAAACTTTCAAGAGTTGTTCAAGGCAACTCTCATTTCTTCATACAACAATTTGTAAGTGAAGAATCATGGCACATAAAGTGTCCATGCCTTTGTGCTTTCTTCTTAAGTTCCTTGTTCATGTAACAAAGAAACAAGCACTAATGTTTGCGTTAGTTAAGGGTTGTTCAAAGCAACTCTTATTTCTTCATACAACGATTTGTAATTGAAGAATTATGACTTTAAAAGTGTTGTCCTCTTTATGATAGACTTATCTAACATGTTCTTCCAATGGTACATTATCAATAGGAAGATTGCGAGGATGAGACTACTTAGGTACATATACAATCCATTTAAGACAATCTTTGGGATTGTTGTACCAAGTCCGGAAACTAAAGCATTCGGCTTTTCTTTGTCAAGTTTTGGATAGCGTTTGCAAATATATTGGTAAACAAATACATAACGAATATAAATTGATTGATTTTAAGCCATATGATCCGGGTCTTTAAATCAAATAGCACCACCCACTATTTTTAGCAAATTCCATATCCCTCATTGGAATTCGAGAGTTATGGAGGAAACTCTTAGTAGGGTATGGGAGACTCACTATTACCAAGCCCACCTCACAATGATATGATATTGGCTAGCATTAATAATAATGAGAGAGTACGCTTACTCATTTGCATCTCTTGCAAGTACCCATCTTATTTGGCCTCTAGAGAATGTAACCTCACAATGATATGATATTGGCTCCATTGCACTTAGTTAAGTCATTCCCACCATGAAAGTTCGGGTAGGGGTTCAAGAACAACCTCACAATGATATGATGTTGGCTATTCTCGTTGCCTACCTTTCATAACATCAAGTATGCATATAGACTCCTCCTGAGTGTAAGCACGCACTTTGTACTCCCCCATGATAGGGTGAAGCCGGTGTACGAGTCACAAACGATCGGAGCCTACCACAGTGGAAGGCCACGAAAGAGTGTTCAAAGCACTCTCACGCTTCTCAACTTAATAATGGTTTGGTTGAGGGTTTTTAGGTCTCATCACATATAAATATTCATTTTAATCTTTATTAAAACAATTTTGGTCCTATTACAACTATTGGTCCATTTGATTGAATTTAGTTGTATATAATACTCCCACTATGCTTATAAAACGGTTTTTAAAGTAAGAGTATATGATACTACTAACATAAACTTTGCATTCATTTGATGGACTATATAGTTGCCTTAGGGCCTTAGGATGACTATGAACCTTTGTTTAGATTCAACACGAGCCTAGTGTTGAATCTCGGTCTAGGGATGGTGATTGATTTTAGTTACGCGTTTAATCACATTAAGGTGTGTTGTCTTAGGGGCGTTGGACCCTCTACTCCATTTTCATGCATATCAAATAATACAAGAAAGGAGTACTTCAAAGTAAAGATGAGCTTATGCTCTTTACAACAATTGAATAAAACAAATTACTTTAAATTAAAGAAGAGCTTATGCTCTTTTACAACATTTGATCAAATCAAATTACAACCAAAATCTAATCTACACATTCCCATGGTTCAAACAAATTTGAAACGGCCTTTCACATAGCTCAATTATCGTAGGCTTAGGTTCATAATCACCCTTTAATTAATTAACACTTTAACTAATTAAATTGAATGCAACATTTTCATTTGGTTTTTGCATCCATAAAATTGATTTAAATGGAGCTAAATGAAATGAAAATCCAATTCTCATTTAAAGAGATAAAACAATTTTGTTCTCAACTTAATTTGGGCCAAAATGCAATACCTCAACTTGTGGGCTATATTGCAAAAACATAAACTTTTGGGGTCACTTTGTAAAAACAAAAAAGTCCACTACTTCATGTAATTACAACTAGAACCCAAAAATTTCAACAAATGCAAAACTTCATTAAAGGAGCAAAATAATTTGTCCTTTAGCGTTTTTGGACCTAAACGTAAAAACGTAAACTTTTGGGCCAAAGTGCAAATACACAAAAGTATCAAAACTTTATGTAATTGCATAAAAGCCCCAAAAGTACTCCCATTGAGGGAGTGGCCGGTTTTGGAGAGGTGAAAGGAGTGATGTGTGTGTTGATTGGTAAGTTTGACATAAAGCATGCAAGTGGTGCAAGTGGTGTGTGTGAAAGGGAATTAATCCTTACACACCCACCAATAATTCCATCACATTTCTAAACAAATATCTAATACATTTAAACATATGAAAAACATAAAACATAAACTTTATGAAATAAATCAAAACTTTGAATCAAAACACCAAACTTTTTGTTCTTGGCAAAAATGTCAAGATCAATGAAGAACACTCATGAAAAACTCAAAAAATTTCCATGAACATTTTTTCACCCAAAAACATCCCAAAACCATTCAAACTTAAGGGAAATAACATATAACCAAATTAGGGTACATAGGGGTTCCAAAAGTCACTTAAAAAACACTTTTAACAAGTCAAACATGAACCCAAAAATCCACCCTTTGGATTTGGCCGAATTTTCCCAAAAACATGGCACCAAATTTTAGCTCCAATATTCATGCTCATATGAACTACATCTACAACATTTGAGATGGCAAATTTTCTAACAAAATTTACATTCAAAGAAACAAGAATAAAGCTTGTAACATATTACAACTTTTAAATCAAAGACTATGAACTACAAAACCCAAAAGGATTCACCAACTACTAGACCTAGGCTCTGATACCACTTGAAGGAAATGTTGTGAAAAACATGTTCATTTAAGCAACATCTATAGCATGCAATTAACAATTAAAAGGCGGAATCATGATTGTATGCACTTAAAAACAAAACATTAACCATGAAATTCAAAGCCTAGTAGATTGGTGAACCTTGACTCAACTTAAAACAACATTTGTTAGTTGAGAAATTATACCTTTGTAGATTCCTCTTTGCATAAGCAAAGGCTAATCACCCAAAGGGAGGGCCTTCATTCCTTGCATCTTAGATCTATGGATTTGGATGGATGAAAATGGTTCTCCAAGTTCCCAAAATTGAGAACCTCTAAGTCTCTTCACCAAGGTTAGATTGGAGAAGAAATGAGTGACCTTGGAGTAGTAGGATTGCTAGCTAAACCCTCCAAGGAGGCCGGCCACTTTAGAGAGAAAGGAGAGCTTATGTTCTCATCCTTTCCCCAAAAGAAAACCCTAAATGAATTTTGGCTATAAAGTCATATTTATACCTTAATTCATTGGAGTGGCAAACTTGTAAATAAGTCCAAAACTCACTCCATCTCTAAATGGCCGGCCTTAGGGTATTATTGGGCTAATTGGGCCTTTGTGAATCATTATTCATTAAGTTGTCATACAACTTAATTCAATGGGCTTGACGTTCGAAGCCCATTGGGCCTTAAGGTCCAAAACTATCCCGAGGTCTTTAACGAACTTATTCGTTTGATTAATTAACATATTAATTAATCATTGCCATAAATAATTAAACCATTTAATTATTCTTACTCATCTCCATTGTTTCTTCAATCTCCACCTTACACGGTGTACGATCCATTAGGTTCCTTTTAGCGAGGCAGTGGGCGATTAAAACCATTTCAAATCGATTGTGAATTGAAACTTACTTTCAATTCTCCCTTTAGTGATTATACACGTTTAGGGCTTCCACAAACCATGAGTGACACCTAGCAGCATATCATGGTTACCCAAGCTAATCAGAAGAGGTGGATGACCTATTCAGTTTAGGATTACAAATGCAATACGGTCTTTCTCTAATACAATACTCTTGACCACATTGTTTGGTTTGATAGTTTATTCATGTCTACTATCCAATGTGATTCGTGTGCTTATATGATTAACTTGAATGTGATTTGGAACGACTTCCTAAATCTCATTCATACTCTGGCCAGAAATTCTTAATCATATCATAGAGTATTCTCCCCCAAATGGTTTGAAGGTTAGAGATCCCTTGTTGCGCATTCACTTGCCTCCATGGCTAAGTGGCTTAACCCCGACGATGCCGTGGACACCCTCCTGATGGAGTGACTTTGACATAATCAAAGATCAAAGACTTAACCACAAGACAACTATGATGCCTCAGGTCAAAGGACTACTTTGCATTATCCCAACCATGAGTTCTCATGTGACATGAGTATGAGAACTCCTCGTTGATCGTGTTCAGTGGACTCATTCATTATTGAGCACCTACATGCTTGTCTTGATGTCACACACACCAATGACTCGAGACTAGTCACTCTCTTTGAGAGAAGACACCGCACGTACTGATCTTAACGGACTGTCAATGCCCAATTGGCAATCCTATGATCAGGAACATTTAGGATGTGTCTATGGAAGAATGGTCTCATGAATCTAACTTCTTTAGATCGCATTCTCCCAATCACATATTCCTTGGACTTATTGTTTAAGCGTATAACATTTATATGAGACGGCTCAAACAATAATCTTTGCCCTTGATATTAAACTAGATTAGTTTAACATGTGAAATGTCCGTAAAGTATCATCATATGATTGGTTTTAGGGCACATTTCCAACACTCTCGACAAAGTTGCAATAAAGTATGCTTTTCGCTTCAAATTCAAGGCGTCAAACAATGAGGCCGGGTATGAAGCGCTCCTGGTAGGCTTATGTTTGGCCAAACACCTTGGAGTTAAACAACTTGATATCTTCAGCGACTTTCAGTTGGTGGTTAACCAAGTCACGAACAACTTTGATGTTAAGGATAGCTCTATGGCAGCATATCTTGTGCAAGCACAACTTTTGCTCAAGCACTTCCCCTACCAAATTACCCAAGTCCTTCGAGCGGCAAACAACCATGTAGATACCTTGGCTCGCCACGCATCAGCAGTGGAAGACGAGATTGGAAGAAACATTTATGTCGACTTGTTGGCAGCACCAAGCACCATAGCCATGGAAGTGTGCAACTTACAACAAGATGATAGTTGGATCACCCCAATTTATAAATTCTTTTCTCATGGCACCCTCCCAGATGATAAAGTCCAAGCTAAGAAAATTCGATACAAGTCTACCCGCTACCTGATCATTAATGATAACTCTACAAGTGAGGTTTTACCCTGCCATACTTAAGGTGTCTTACACCTGTTGAGGGGGAAATTGTCCTTCGAGAAATAAATAAAGGGGTCTGCGGAGATCATGTTGGATCTCGGTCCCTAGCATATAAAGCTTTTTGCCAAGGATATTATTGGCCAACACTTCAACAGGATGCCATCAAAATATCTCGCTCATGTGACAAGTGTCAACGCTACGTAACTATTCTTTACTCCCTTCTTAAGCCTCTCACTCCTATGATTAGCCTTTGGCCCTTCGCCCAATGAGAACTTGATTTGATTGACCTAATGCCCGCGGGGAAGGGCAAGGTCCATTATGCGATCTTTGCAGTTGACTACTCCACAAAGTGGGCCGAAGTAAAACCATTGGCAACCATTATTGAGGCAAAGATAGAAGACTTTGTATGGAAGAACATCTTTTACCGATTCGGCATTCCTAATGCAATTGTCACAAACAATGGGCAACCGTTTGACAACAAGAATTTCAGGATTTTATGCTCCATGTTCAACATCAACTTATGTTTCGTCTCCCTAGCTCATCCTCAGGCTAATAGACAAGTTGAGGCCATTAACAAGATAATCAAGCACACCTTGAAGACTAGCTTGGACAAGGCTAAAGGTTGTTGGCCATAACTTGTACCCCATGTTCTTTGGTCATACCGAACTTCATATCAGATTTCAACAGGAGAAACTCCATTCTCACTTGCCTTTGGTACAGAGACAGTTGCCCTAATTGAGCTTAAGCAAGCAACATACCGAGTTAAGAACTACATGCAAAGAAAAAATGACAAACAATTCACCCTCAACTTAGATCTAGTCGAGGAACATAGGGACCAAGCTCACTTGAAGAACATCGCTTACAAGCAGCGCATCTCCAACTACTATGACTCTAGGGTCAAACCTTGCTTTTTCAAATTGGGGGATTGGGTATTGAAGAAAATACTACTTTGTGATAGTCTTAAGCAAAGGCAAACTTAGTCCAAACTGGGATGAACCATTTGAAGTCGTTGGCATCAATCGCCCTGGCTCCTACAAACTCAGAAGTTCCGATGGCAAGACCCTTAGCCATTCACGGAATGCTGATCACCTAAAGTACTATTACAAGTAGACTCACATTCTACAAATGTTGAGCTATAGCCATTCGACATCTTTTGTAAGGAAAGCCATCTGGCACAAACTTAATAAAAAGGTGATTCAGACAACTTCGTCTATTCCTAGCACTAAAACACTTGGTCTCACCCTAACATGATAAAATTTTAACTCAAAAACTTAACTTAAATGACACCGCATACTCGAGTTCGAAGCTTCAACATGAATGCTTTCAACATGAAATAAAGTCTAAGTATCTGTCAACAAGACTACACAAATAAACAAACATCTTCAAAGTGTATTCATTCAATTATACCTAAGTCATAGATTGTATCCAAATTGGGGATCTATTCGAACATAGACAAGTACTAATAAATGATAGTGCAAATACTTGGCACTTAACATCAAAATAAATGGTGCAATGTTGTAAACATTCGTACACAAAAAGCCCTTAGGCACCTAATTTAACACACAACATCTATACAACAAACTAGTGCATGTAGGAAGTGAAGGTATTACTAATCATCCTTATTTGAGGTCAAACTTTCCACAATATCATGTTGTGTCTCGCCTCCATCGCCATCACTGCTATCCTTGGCATTTTCGGGACTATCCTCACCCTGCTGAGTCTGCTCATCAGCACAGGTGTTATCCTCAGACTCCTCACCATTACTAGGATCGAGTTCGAGGATGAAGGGTTCACCCGTTAATCGATGTTCCTCCATCTCTTCACGGTACTTGTCGAGAATGCCTTCGTCATCGTATCGCTTAAGGATGGTCATCTGTTTCCTTTTCTCAAGTTAAATCCCCCGAGCGCAATGGGGCCCGATGACATAATGAAAAGCTTGGATGTCTAAGAACTCATGCACATCAATTTCCCTCTCAGCTGGGAGACTCTTCTTCAGCTTTTCAACCTTAACCAAGGCACTATCCTGCTTCCCTTTGACCTTGGAAACCTCGAGAATAGTCGCCTTTAAATGCTTTTTGGGCCATAAGTTCTCATCATTCGGCCTCTTCAACCTCTCCAAGGATTGGTTCTTGAGCTAGACAACCTCAGTCCAAGCTTTACTCTTCTGCCTAACTTCATCCACAAGCTGCTTGTTCTCTTGAAGCTTCACTTTGTATCGTTCGACCTTTCACCGTCTATCATCGTACTCAGTCATGACCTACACGACAAGATGATAGTCAATACCAAAGGAAAATGAAGACAAAGGAAAAAATAGGAGAAAGTAAGGAAATAACAAAGTAACACTTACATAAGCATATAGCCTCATCATCCGATCACGATCTAATTTGTTCTTAATTAGAGGCTCATCGAACTAGTTAACAGTGGCTCGGCGCCCTGCAAGGCAATTGTTGATGAACCTAAAACTATTTGGCTACATGGCAAACTTCAAGTCCTTTTAAGGGATGTTACCACCCTCTTCCTTGTACTTCCTTTTGCAGCTAGAGCTAGGGTCACCTTCCTGGCCAGTGCGCTCCATGACTGGAGGAAATATGGGATCGATGTTAGGAAGAGGAAGTGATACAAAAATTATCTTAACACACAAATTTAACCCTCTTTTATCAATTGTAGTAAAGAATGTAAGTAGGGATCGTTCTGGACCGGGGATTAGGAGGGCTTGCTAATAACCTCTAAACTGACTCAAAAACATAAAACTAAACTTAAAAACACTTAACAAGACTCACAAGACTCAAAGCAAACTTAAAATACTCAAAACAACTTAAAACAACTAAATAAACTTAAACTAGACACTAGGAATGACTTTGGACAAAAATTGACTTTTATTGAATCAAAACACTTAAAAACACAAACTAAAACAGATTTGAAACACTTTGAAACAAGAAACTAAAAGGGGGGTTTTGATTTGTATGAAGTTGTAACAAACAAACAAGTATGAAAAACTAGACATATTGTAAAACAAATGTGAGAAATAAGATGATGGATGGGATAGCTAGAGGCTTTTTCTCCACACATGACATATATGCAAATAATTCAATTTCCAGTTACTACTTCATTGAATTATGAACGACAATGCTCCAAATTAATCGTGACATCACTAGTTAACTCTCAGATTTTCCTTGTTTTATTGGATTGGATGACATCATTCGACAACCCAAAACATTCTTCAAAAGTTCCCTACATGACATCATAATAGAGATACAATCAAAGATCATTACATTTAATGAAAATCATAAGCATTGACAAAGCACTTGCAACTATGACATCATGTCACTTATGCTAGGAATTGAACTTAACGCGATCGTTTATAAGCGACCTTCAATACATGTGAATATAAGTTTGTAACGATTATGTGAAACTTCCTTATATTCTAGCAACGGATTTATGCATGCCAATTAAGTGTCGACTCTTAATTAGCAAATACAAATAAGTTATCAATCAAATAGTTAAGCCAATTGCATTTACGATTCAAGAGTTCATAACTAGAATTTATCAAATCATATTACACACATAATCATGGCTTTGAAATCACCCCTATCCAAGAGGGGTTTAGCCACTCATATTCACAACAAAACAAAAGAAAATGAATTTAAACATTGGAAACAAAAGAAAGAAAACACCTAAACGCTTCAACGATCCAAGTTGGACAACAAGCACGTCCAAGCAATTTCCTTCCCTTCCTTTGCTACGGCACAAGGTGTTGGTAAGTGTTTGAAGGTTTGTTTGTATGGAGGAATGGATGTGAAGATGCATGGATGTGTTTGGATGAAGGTTGTATTGAATGTGGCAAAGAGTGGAGAATTATGTAGATGATGTGTGTGTGTTTTGGATTGATCTCTTTTTTTCTCCCTTGTCATGGTGAAAGGTGGATGTATTTATAGGCTAGGGAGAGGATCACCATCTAATTAAGGTGGTAGTGGTGTATGTTGTGGTAATGAGTGGATGTAATGGGTGTAGTGGGTGAATGTTTGGTAATGAGTGGTAATGAGTGGATGTAATGGGTGTAGTGGGTGAATGTTTGGTAATGAGTGGATGTAATGGGTGTAGTGGGTGAGTGTTGTGGTAATGAGTGGATGCAATGGGTGTAGTGGATGGATGTTTATAGTTGTAGGTCAACACACTTGCATACATACATGCTGATTTCTAGCCTTCAAATCTTCAAAAACGTCCATCCTCATGTCTCCATGCTTGCACTATCCAATCTTGGCCCAAAAATGCTCCAAAATGCTCCAAATAGCACTTTGTTGCTAACTTTGTTATTTGAACCTACAAACACACGAAAATAGCTTAAAGTACTAAAATAACTAGAATTAAACTAAGTAAATGCCAAGAAACAAGCTAACTAAGTTGCATAAATATGCTCATATCAGGAAGCAACTGTCGCCTTTCATTCCCTGCAACTATGGCAGCAACACATCCAATGGCCTCAGTTTCAGCCCTACTGGAGGTGGCAATCTTGAGGACCTCCTCTTGAGACATAGGCCTAGGGACTGGTTTCACCCTGTGCTTGCGAGCTCCCTTGTGAAGCAGAATGTTGTCTACGGGAACTAACATAGCTGTTTTCCCTTTCTTGGTGCTAGTCTCCCCTTTCTTGCTCACCTTCTCCATTAAACAAGGAAAATCAAATTAAGGAATACAACTTTGTTTGAAGAAATACAACTTTATAAAAAATAAATAAATAAAAAAAAAGAGGCAAACTTAGGATATGACTTACTCGCTTGTCTCTAGCACTCGGACAATAAGGGCTGGAAATTGTACTTTTGAAACAAGGGTCGTAGCTTGCCCAAGTGACTATCCTCTTTTGGCCGCTCAACACTTTCTCTACATCGGCAAGCTTCTGTCCAGACAATTTGATAGCCTTATTCGACACTACATAAGGCAAAGTGTTAGAAGCAAGTAAGGATCACAAAAAATAACAAAGTATGCAAACAATGGATGCATTAGAACCTATGGTCTCTAAAGAAGAACTTGACAGCTCAAACCTAGAGCCAAAGCTAGAAAATCCCTCATCACTAGAACCTTCATACATCTACAACAAACAGAAACACACACCTCTATTACTACATGGAGGATTGAAGTCTAAAATGCTCCTAAGTCATGATGGAAATTCAACTAGTTCGTCATGTTCCTAGCCAAATGCATAGAAACTCAAACAGTTTAACAATAAAGGATGCATTTGATCTAAAGAAAGGGCTACTAACTGGAGAATGGTGTCAACTACCATCAAAACCTCTCTCAACCAGATAACACTATATCTTTAAAAATCACTACACAAGGAGCAAAAGAAAGAAATGTAAGAAGTGGAAACTCATCCTTCGTATATAGTCCAAAATGGACAAAGAAATTCAAACTCAACCCTTGAGAAAGCCCCACATGTCAAGCCTTGGGACTTCCACATAAGCTAGGAAAATTAAAAATTAAAAAAAAAATCCCAAAAAAAAATCCGAAATTAATTAATTATTAATTACCAAAATTTGGACCCACATGTCAAGCCTTGGGGGGCAATGTTTGGACCCAAATTTACACCATCGGCTCGTATAATCAAGGCCGTTGAGTAAGCATAGTTCTCGACCTTCGGATGGAAAAGTGAAGATATTTTTGTTAAAGGATAGTATTATGATTTTTTATCATAATAATTATTTTTTAATGATGAATTATCTTGATATTTTCTTATACGAGATAAATGTGAAGCAAACTATATCGAAGTAAGCAGAACAGGTCAATTTAATTTGCGATTCTTAGCATTCAACCCAGGGATTGAGCATCATGCATTATGAGAAGAGTCCTAGCATGTAGTGGCATCAGTTGGTAACCAAGGTGGAGTCCAACTTGGAAGATTAGTTACGCCAATGTGATGCATGCATGGGATAATTATTATCAAACTCGTGGCTGCCAAATGAAGTGGATAAAGCCTGATTTGCCTAGGCTTTGGAAATGGACAGAACGACAATGCTTATCTTTAGCAAAGATGGAATTGGCATGCCATCATTAGTTACGTGGTTTGGTTGAAAAGTGTGGTTAGCACCAAAGACGTCGAGTGCGATGACTCTTATTGGATAATCATCTTTGCATAACGATTATTATTTGTTGTTATTGATGGTCACGGCTGGATTTTGCGCTAAGTGAATGCTATAAATACAAGGTGCGTTGCAACAAGCAGAGATCCTTCCAATTCAACATACAACTGCCCTGCGCAAACTCTCTCAACAACTTTGATATTTTTATTTTCTCTTTTCGCTGACACATCTTCCGTTGGCATCAACAGCACTGTGAAAGTAACCGGTGACATCTTCAGTCAGCATAGATAGCTCTATTGCTGTAGAATTAGCCGATCTCGCAGTATCTTCCGTTGGCATCATCAGCACTGCGGCGAGGACGGTTGGTTACCTATCCAAGTCTCGGTCAAGAAGGATTTCTGAATCCTTATTAATTGAGGTCATCTCGTTAGCCTTCTCGGCGAAGCGAGGTGTTACAGCCTACTGAGCTCGGCGCATTGCACGCCGAGTTATTTTATGATTGGATACTCTCAAGTATGATTCAGAGTTCGGCATTCAGACAGCCGAACCACGTTCGTTATTAAGACTCATATCTGCTTTGAGTATTTGTGCCCTTACACTTTGGTGTCGATTCGGCGTGAGTTTACTTTGACGAATACCATCAATGTGACCGAATTCAACGACGACGATTCGTGAACTTCATAAGAATAGTAGCCTTGTCTTCAGGTTCGAGAACCCAAGAGGCCGAGATGTGTTCCTTCCTCGATCACAATCGCGAGACTCAGAAGTCAACCGCGCACCCAACGCAACATCAACAAATTCACTCCTCGGCCGAGCTCGGCCGACGAGTTGGCACGCCCTGCATTCATCGAAGGACATAGTTAGCTTATAGATTACTCGGCCTGCGCGCCACGTAGGCTTGGTAGTTTTTTGGGTCAACAGAAGGTCAACAAAAACTTTAACACACACTACAACATGTAGATTGCCTTCCACACTCTTGCTCAAAAGTATGGAAGCAAAATCAACTTATGAGGTTCTATATAGAGATTCCCACACCCAAGGGAGAGAGCTTTCCAAACCCTTGAAGGGAAAGAGCTTATCACACCCTTGAAGGAGAGAGCTTCCCACACCCTTGAAGGAGAGAGCTTCCCACACCCTTGAAGGGAAAGAGCTTCCCACACCCAAAGGAGAGCTTCCCACACCCAAAGGAGAGAGCTTCCCACACCCAAGGTTATGAGCTTCCCACACCCTTGAAGGGAGAAAGCTTCCCACACCCTTGAAGGGAAAAAGCCTTCACACACTTTGAGAGAGGAAACCTCCCACACCTTGAAAGGAGGAAGCTTCACACTTTACCTAACAACAAAAATCCAAAAAGCCTTCCACACTCTTGAGCGCAAAATCTATTTATGTGCTCCAAAAATGTTCAACTGAAAGCTTCAACAACAAAAATCCAAAAAACCTTCCACACTCTTGCTCAAGAATATGGAAGCAAAATCTATTTATGTGTTCCAAAAAACTTCAACCGAAAGCTTCAACAACAAAATTCCAAAAAGCCTTCCACACTCTCAAGAGTGTGGAAGCAAAATCTATTTATAAGCTTCAAAAAAAAAAAGAAAAAAGATCAACCGAAGGCTTCAACAAAAATTTCAAAAAGCTTTCCCCACTCTTGCTCAAGAGTGTGGAAGCAAAACCTATTTACATAGTCTCTCCCACATTAAATCACTCAAAGTACAAGTTATACACATGAAGAAGCAAAAAGCTACAACCATTAACCTTCACCTAGTACACTGTAAAGCATAAACTTTTACATAAGAAATCATTTTTAAACCCTCCCAAGTCCTGAAACCAACCAAGCTACACTCAATTTAATCCTAAGACAATATAAACTCGAATACACAAGTATTCAACAGAATACAAACCATATAGCAAAAAACAGAATACAAAAACAGGGTACAATATTATACAAAAGTAGCAAATTAAGCAAAAATTCGAAGAACATAGTCTCAACCTTTCACTCATTTAGCTACCAATCAAGAGGTTTCAAGTCATATGGGTCCAAGGAAAAATCTCAGTCCTTAGAAGCAATAAATTCAAAACACGGAAACATCAAAATCAATAAATTTAAAACACGGTCCAAGGATTAATTGTGCCCCTTTTACTACACTTTGCGCCTCCACAACATTATACACCTTTGGAACTTAACGAAATCAAGGCTTTGAAATAAAAAAATTTGAGCTTTAGCTGGTCCCACTCTATCTTCAAACCCCAACTGCAGACCCTTGTTCTCAACTTCACCTCTGACAATCTCAATTAAAAGCCCAGACACACCTCTACAAACCAACACACTTATACCACTACCTCTCTCCCCTCATTCACCACTACGACCCTGTCGTGCCTCTGCGCAAGCCCATCTCTGCAACAAACAGCTCTAGACCCACAAAATTACCCAGAAAACGAACACATCACAAATTCAAACACTAACCTTCAAACTTTCCCAGCCGCATTATTGCACACAAGCTCCACCCTTAAACCCTTAGCCCACTTGTGAACCCATCACTAACCCTCATGTGAGTTCGCAGTAGCCTACGATACCACCTGAAGGTCCACCGCAGACCTCTGAACAGAACAGGATGGCCTAGTCGTGGGGGCAAGGTCGAAAAGGGTGGAGGACCAGGTTGAGGGCAATCGAAGGGACGTTGAGTGGGTGAAGTCAAAAGGGTTGGGGACAACGTGTTTAGAAGGCACAGCCTTGAGCTTGTTTTCTGGAAAGGCTAAGGGAAATGGGGAAGAAGGCAAGAATGGAAGGGTAGGGTTTCAAAAAAAAGGATAAGCCTCAGGCCGGTTTTAAACAAAAGTTAGGCCACTCTTCGCTGGGCCTCAAAATTTAGGCTGCCAGCTCATCATAAAAAAAAATTAAAAAAAATTAAAAAAAAAAAGAAAAAAAAAAAGAAAGGTTGCCAACAAAGAAAATGGGTGTAGGCCTCCTCTCCTACTTGGGCTTGGCAACTAAACAAAAAAAACAAAAAAAAAATTGGTGTGGGCCTCCTCTTCTTTGGGCCTAACAACCTTCATTAAAAAAAAACATATGAGAAGGGGTTTTGGGCAGCCACTTAGTAAAGAAAAGGGCGAAACTTTGTTATTTTGACAACTTGGACTAGCAAGACACCTCATTAGGTAACTTTCCTCACCCCGAAGACTTTTGGGGACTCCTACTATATGCTACTACACCTTGGTATTCAGAAGTTTCGTGATTACTCAATGACTTGGATTTGTCAAGTCCCTAACGAGAAGCTTTCCTCACTCGGGAACTTAGGGGAGCATTGTTTGTACCATACTTGATCAATTCCGAAACTACAGAGCATCAGTCAAAGTCATACCTTTAAGGACCCTCTGAGCAGTTTATGTTGAGGTGCCCCTGCCAAAGCAAAAGAGTTTCCCTCTAACCAGGAGGCCAGTAACAGCTCAACACATGTCAACGTCAGAATAAAGCTCATAGAGTCCCACATTGACCGTGGACAAAAGCTAAAGACTCTCCTCAACTATAAAAGGAGACCATTCTCCTACAATTAATCCCTAATGTCATTATTGTACTTAAACTAGCCATTAGAACTCACTAATGATGATTATGCTTGAACCTATGTATTTGTGTAAACCCTTCACTATTAATGAGAACTCCTCTACTTCATGGACGTAGCCAAACTTAGGGTGAACAACATACATCTTGTGTTTGCTTCCCTATCTCTATCTCTTTACATATTTATCCTCACCAATAACCGGAGCAACCGAGCGAAGGTCACAAACTTGACACTTTTACGTTGTTCCAAAGTCTTCACTGATCTTGTGCATCAACAAGTGTCCTTCCAAATTAGTCTCAACCTTTTTAAACATTGTAAATAAGTACCCAACCTATTAAAAATATCACATCCGTTAGTTTTTCAAACATAGATTATGTTCAAAATCCATCGATTGTGAATTTCTGGTCAACATTAATAGTAGTTGCCTCAAAATTCAAAATTTGAATTTCAAACATAGATTATGTAATATGAAACCCAATAAACAAATGGATATTGAATTGAATCGAAAATGGACCCAAATTGAAATTATATTAGGAGGGAAATTCTTAACAAAGGTGAGGGTTTAGAATTCAAATAAGATTTCAATGAGTTTGTTTCTGCTCACGTGATTTACTCGTAAAGCTTCCAGTTCTTCTTTGTGGGCGGTGAAGATGGTGGTGGCCGCATCATGACAGTTCATATATACAAGTTGGCAGCTCGATGTTGTAGGGTGGAAGCTATGCTTCCCTGACCTTCTTCTCGATGTTGACGGCTCAAGTTGTAGGGTGGTATGCTACCATGACCTTCTATTAATTTTGGAGACAAAGCAAAGCCTTAGTTAATTTAAAAGATTTTTAAATGAGGCTTAACGGATGTGACATTTTCAATAGGTTGAATACTTGTTTGGAATGTTTAAAAAGGTTGAAACTAATTTGGAATGATACTAAAAAGTTGGGGGGTTTTAGGTACTTAATCCTATAAGTTTGAATTTATATACTTAGTTAAGGTACATGTATTTACTTCACACGCTCACCTTCTAATAGTCAAATATGTAATAAAAATAGGCAATGTCAATGTCATATATGACTATATTCGGCCGTTAGATGATGAATGCTAAGCAAATATTTATTTACTATAACCAGTTTCCGAATTCACCTCATTCAAAGAGAAAAACTGAATTTGAATTCACTTAACAAAGACTCAAACTGGTAATTTAAAGCAACGTAACAGATGTATTAAGACAAGAAAGCATTACTTCATATCAATCAACATACATATGCATGTGGTCCAACATTTTAATGGGTAAAGTGTTGAGTTTCTATCCTCGAAACTCTCGTCCTATATTATTGTAATAGTAAAAAAGTTTAATAAAATATATATATACGACTTTTCTACGCACCTCAGCTAGTTTTCTCTCTATGGTAATACACATAAAATCCACTTCTCTCATCATCCAATATCTAATTAATCCATGAATTAATTAATTAATCATATAATTTTCTGGACGTGCTTGGCCAGCGATGCAAGTGCAACGTCCACGGCGTCCCCAAACCCAAGATTAGTCGCATTCGGATGCGCGTAAGTCAGACTTGGGATCAATTCTATAAGCTTTTCTCGCATCGCCGTCACCTTTTCTTTCGGAATCTTCAGCAGCTCCTCGTTGATTCTCTTACTCGCGTCGCTCTTCTCATCAATGTAAATCGAATACGTGCTCTCGTCACCAAGTAAAAACCACTTGTACTGAGTGTACGCCGTGTGCGACGACGAGAAAACCGGTATGCAGCAGGCGAGCACCGAGTTAAACGTCGACCGCCGGGTGAACGAGTCACCGGGCGCTTGTAAGCAGAACTGCGACTCGGACATCACCTTTAGCACCTCGCTGGGCTCGTGGCACTTGCCAGCCCCAGACCCACATTTTAAAAGCATGCAGCGGGTCGACTCACCGCATTGCCTTAAGAACTCGTCCCGAGCGGACGCTTTTTCTAACCCCTTTCTAGGCCCACCGATGAAAGAAAATAAGTAGGGTCGGTCCATTCCCCTCACTCTGTTCTGCCACGCCACTATCTCCTACCAAGTGGACGGGTGGAAATAAGAAGGGTAGGGCAAGCCGTGTTGGTTTGACCCTTTCCAAGGATGCCTCTCCACGGTCATTAACGGCTGGTAGGTTGAGGAGGGAGTTGGCTCCGAAATAAGGACCATCGGTGACCCTCATGAAATCCCACGCGGTCCTCCCAAGGGCGATAAAATGGTCCCTACCGTTGTGCTTCTTCTACCAAGGCTGGGACTGAACGTAGTCGACCAAGTCAAAGGCGAGCTCGTCGCGAGCGGTGAGGTTGGCTTCCTTGAACTTGCTGGAGGCGTGGAGGCCGCCGTATTAAGGAACGTAGAAGATAGCGGCACGTGTTGGATCAAGAGTGCGGCAGGCGTGATTCTCCACTCGTACGTGGAAGATCATCTTGGCAATGAGCTGATGGGTGGCGAACCACGAGGCGGCGAAGCCTAATTTGGGATGCGGCTGGCCGAGGCCGTTGTTCGCCACATGGGGACACATGTTGGTATAAAGGTTTAGAGCGTGATAATGGCTCAGCAATCCAAGGTTGAACTTGGCCGGCAAAGGGTATACATAGACGGACAGGCTTGGGTCGTACGTGGGAACTTTGAATGGGGATTTAGAGGTACTGGTGGTGTCGACGGTGGCGGTATTGGAGTATAAATGTATTTGTTGTGATAGTTACATTATAAGCAATGTGTAGGATTTAATGTGAACCGTTGGATCATATTCCAATTGGTATTTAGTTTAGAGTGTAATGAGTCATAGCTCATGACAAGTGTAAGCATCTTACATGATGGCTTAAGAATGAATAGTTGTGATTGCTTTGTAATAGAATGAGTGAAATTGTTCACACTCCTATAAATGTCATATAAGCTGTAAAAGGTTTTTAATGAAAAAAGAAGAAGAGATGGAATCAACATAGTACTAAGAAACATTTCTCTCATTCTTCTTCGATGTATTTTCACTGAGCTTTTAAAACTTCCATTGAAACTTACACAGAAACCAAACTCTAATATGGCATCAGAGCCAGGTTGGATCTCAATCTGGGCGTGAATCTGTGACAAGGTTCGCAGCTGAGGAATTCAACAGAGAATCGAGTTTGCTTCGATTGAAGAACGATCTGAAAATCTCTGGGTAACTCGATAACAAGTCTAATATGGCTGGATCGAGTGGTGTTGATCTTCGAGCACCGATTTTTAATGGAGAAAATTTTGATTTTTGTGGGATATGGATCACACTGGTTCACAAGTGTATGATCATACTCCTTTAAGGTTCAGAAGCTTGAATGATATCTATGAAATGTGCAATTTCTATGTAATAGAGCCTGAATTTTTTGAAGAAGCATCAGGAGATGAAGCTTGGAGAAAAGCTATGTCCACAGAGATTGAGATGATCGAAAAGAATGACACATGGGAGTTAGTCAAAAGGCCATTTGATAAACCTGTAATTGGTGTAAAATGGGTCTACAAAACAAAGCTTAATCTAGATGGTTCAGTGCAGAAGAACAAGGCACGGCTAGTGGCTAAGGGCTATTCTTAAAAGCCTGGAGTGGACTTCAACGAGACCTTTGCACTTGTGGCAAGACTTGATACCATTAGAACTCTAATTGCATTGGCAGCTCAAAAGGAATGGAAATTGCTTCAATTAGATGTTAAGTCTCCATTCCTAAATGGTACACTGCATGAGGAAGTATATATGGATCAACCACAGGGATTTGAAGTTCAAGGACAAGAAGACAAGGTTTACAAGTTGAAAAAGGCCTTATATGGTCTGAAACAAGCTCCCAGAGCTTGGTACGATGAGATAGACAATTATTTCAATCGATCTGGTTTTAAGAAAAGCCAAAGTGAAGCTAATCTGTATACAAAGTTCAGTGATGCAGGTGTGCTTATTGTATCTCTGTATGTAGATGACATTATCTATACAGGGAATTCTGATGAAATGATTCAAGAATTTAAGAAGGATATGATGAAGCAATATGAGATGTCAGATCTGGGACTGTTACATCACTTTCTTGGTATGGGCATAATTCAAACTGATAAGAGCATATTTATTCATCAGAAGAAATATGCCAAGTCACTACTTGAGAAATTTGGATTGAAAGATTGTAAAGCTGTGAAAACCCCACTTGCAATTGATGACAAGTTATCTAAGGAAGATGGGAGTGATGATGCTAATGAAAGTTTGTACAGGACAATAATTGGTAATCTGTTATACCTGACAGCTACTAGACCCGATCTAATGTATGCATCATGTTTGCTGGCAAGGTTCATGAATAAACCTACCAGAAAACACATGGGGACAGCTAAAAGAGTCTTGAGATATGTACAAGGCACATTGGATTTTGGGATTGAATATGTGAAAGGAAAAGTTGCTGTATTGATAGGCTATTGTGATAGTGATTGGGCAGGAAGCTTGGATGACATGAAGAGTACCTTGGGTTATGCATTTAGTTTAGGTTCAGGAATGTTTTCTTGGGCTTCTGTTAAACAATGCAGTGTGGCTTTATCTACTGCAGAAGCCGAGTATGTAAGTGTTGTAGAAGCTACAACACAAGCAATGTGGTTGAGGTTTGTTTTATCTGATTTTGGAGAAGAACAGGTGGAGGCTACGCCTTTTCTATGTGACAATACTTCTGCCATAGCTATGTCTAAGAATCCAGTGTTTCATCATAAAACCAGGCATATTAATCGGAGGTATCATTTCATAAGAGATGCCATTCAAGATGGGACAATTGAACTACACTATTGCAGCACAGAGGAGCAATTGGCAGACATCTTTACCAAGGCTCTTCCTAATGATCGATTCAAATACTTGAGAACTGCTCTTGGTGTGAAATCAGCAAAACATTTAGAAGGGAGTATTGGAGTATAAATGTATTTGCTGTGATAGTTACATTATAAGCAATGTGTAAGATTTAATGTGAACCGTTAGATCATATTCCAATTGGTATTTAGTTTAAAGTGTAATGAGTCATAGCTCATGACAAGTGTAAGCATCTTACATGATGGCTTAGGGATGAATGGTTGTGATTGCTTTGTAATAGAGTGAGTGAAATTGTTCTCACTCCTCTAAATGTCATATAAGCTATAAAAGGTTTTTAATGAAAAAAGAAGAAGAGATGGAATCAACACAGTACTAAGAAACATTTCTCTCATTCTTCTTCGGTGTATTTTCACTGAGCTTTTAAAACTTCCATTGAAACTTACATAGAAACCAAACTCTAATAGGCGGCAGTACTAATATTGATATTATTGGGATTTCGGCTTGTGCGGATGAGAAGATGGTGGACATTTTGTTGCTGCTGTGGTTTTTGGACAAGATCAACACCAACCTCAGCAGTGCGTTTGGTTTTGGGAGGGAACCAAAGGAGGAGGACAAGAAGCCAAAGAGAGAGAAGGACAAAAACCAAGGCACCAAATCGGAGGTAGGGATTGTTAAAGTGGGTGTCTTTGTTTTTGGAGTAATCGTAGTGTTTTTCTTTCTCGTCATCAGTCCATGGAGGACTCGGAGGACTCGGAGGACTTTGCTTTCTAGGAAACATGGCCGGGAACAAGAACAAGAAGACAACGACTTGGAATTAATGTTAGAAGAGAGAGAGAGAGAGAGAGAGAGAGAGAATTGGTTTAATGGTGGTGTGAATTGAAGCAGTGACAGAAAAGACTTGGTTTGATTTGGTGCCCTCTTTTTCCAAATCTCTAATAGCTCTAAGCTTAAATCATTCTCCTCCAACTTGGCTCTCACTCCAAAATAAATTAACCAAACAATGAATAGAGAGATGAACAATAACAGGTTTTCTTTTCAATTCCAAATCTCTAATAGCTTAATCCTTAACAAATCATCCTCCTCCATTTTTGGCTCTGACTCCAAAGCAAACCAAACAATGAATAGAAAGATGAACAATAACATGTTTTATACCCATTTCTAATTCTTTAATAGCTTAATTTTTAACAAATCATTCTCCTCCATTTTTGGCCCTCACTCCAAAGCAAACAAACAATGAATAGAAAGATGGACAATAATAGGTTTTGTACCCATTTTCAAATCTCTAATAGCTTTAAACCTTAACAAATCATTCTCCTTCAACTTGGCTCTCACCCCAAAGCAATCCAAACAATGAATAGAAAAAATAAAAATAACAGGTTTTGTACCTTAGTCCAAATCTCTAATAACTTTAAGTCGTAACAAATCATTCTCCTCCAACTTGGCTCTGGAGTAAACCAAACAATGAATAGAGAGATGAACAATAACATGTTTTGTACCCAATACCAAATCTTTAATAGCTTTAGTCCTTAATGAATGATTCTCCTCCAACTTGGCTCTCGCTCTAAAGCAAACCAAAAAATGAATAGATAGATGAACAGTAACAGGTTGTGTACCCAATAACTCAATTTTAATGACAATCAAACTAATTTATTTATTTTTTCTATTTAGATATGGTTGGAAGCAAATAATCAAAGATATTCGACAAGCATTGCCTTGAGGGGTAGCATTTCCCATTTTGGTACCGTAACATCAAGATTCTCTTTAGACTAGAGAAGATTGCTTACGTACTAGAGAAGGCTCCACGTCACATAGCTCATGGCACTGACGCCACTAAGAATGAGCGTGCTAAGTTTGACAAGAATGTTGAGGATGACATATAGGCCAAGTGGTATCTGGTAGCTTCCATGAATGTGAGCTACAAGGACATCATGAGGACGTGGACCATGCAAGCTCGATCATACTCCATCTTATGAAGTTATATGGTGAAATGACGCACAACCGTCGCTTTAGCACTGTCTGTGAACTTATCAAGACTAAAATGGTTAAAGGAGTCCCAATGCATCAACATGTACTGAAGATGATTGAATTCATTGAGCAATTAGAGAACTTAGGTACTCCTCTTGACGGGGAATTGGCCCAAGACTTCCTTTTGGCTTCTCAATCTGATTTGTTCTCACAGTTCGTCATGAACTACAACATGAACAGGATGGATAGTACTCTCTCTGAGTTACTAAATATGTTAGTAACCGCTAAGAAAACTATGAAGAAAGAGAGCATTGTAGTGACTTAAGTTGTAGTTCACAACTAGCCATTATCTTCCAAGGCCAACCCGAAAGGCACTGGAAAAGGTAAGGCAAAGAAACCATCAACTGCCAAAGCCCACAGAGGAGTGAAGAAGAAGAAAAAGGAAAAGAAACCCAAAGGACCTTGGTTCCACTGTGGAAAGGACGAGCATTGGAAGAGGAATTGCACGTCTTACCTCACATCTCTTAAGGGCAAACCTGCAGGTACAAGTTTGTTCTTATGTAAAATTCTAGTAAAAAAACTTACTACAATATACCCTAGCCATAATTTGATAATTTTAATTTTTTAAACTACCAAAAAAAAACTTACTATAAAATACAATATCCATAGTGTGTATATATATACTTTATAATAAATATACTATAGGCAAAGAGTGAGATTAAAAAATTATAAAGCACATTAAAAATAAAAATATCAAGTAATATAAAAATACCAAACACATTAAAATAAATTATAATAATGATTCACAAGTGGAAAAATGTGAAAAAAATATGCAAACGCTTGTGATCGCATTCTCTACGCTTTGAGTATGGGTACATCGTCGTTTGAATTTTTAAAACCATTCAAATCCTCATGAATAGTATTTTTAAGGGAGTCCAAAACAAATAAAATTCTTAATAATTAATGCATAAGTCTGAAAAAATATGAAAGCATATATAAACGTGCAAGGTTCTTCAACCTTGAAACGCAACTCTCTTCATTTTACATATCCTTGAACATTTGGTATTTCGTAGTAATGTACTAATACTTTTTCATTAGACTCTTATTTTGGAGTATGTAATACTTGAAAGACAAATGTTTTTTTTTGTTTTTGTTTTTTTTGTTGTTGTTGTTGTTGTTGTTGTTTTGAAGTAATATTTATGTGACAATATGGTATGCATATACTAATTTAGTATTATATTTTCCTTTTTTTTTGTCAAATTATGTTTTTCCATTTCATTGTTTATTGATTTGAAATATATTTTCCTTAATGGGTATCGGGTCGGGTCATATTACCTGATAATATTTACAGGTTGATTTTGGATCCCATTTACTTTAACGGGTGTTATACGACACGGCTCATTATTAGATATCGAGTATGTCACAAAAATGACACAAATACGAAAAACGCGACACGAATGCCAAGTCTAGTATATAGGCATTTAAAACAAACTTTAAACTTTCTTAATTTTGTTAAGAACTTATTATGTGGCTTCATATGATGGAAGACCCATTTTGGTACCTATGTGAAGGCATATAATTAGTCTCTAATGTTAGAGCTAATTATTTTGTATAAACTTATTGATGTTTCGTTAATCATATTAGTGTAATGTGATAAATGTCTTCTATTACATTTGTTCCTTAATGTAGTGTTGAGAATTGAATGTTGTCTTGAGGTATTCCAAATGGAATACAAAGTAATCTATCACTTTGATAATGTGATAAACAAATTTTGGATTTATCAATTAAAGATAGATCTGACACATGTTGTAGATGGATACAATGAATCTTTGGATTTGGTTCCAATTGCCTACATATAAGTTTTGTACGAATTGAGAAAGTCTAGACATTCATTTCTTGTAGGAAAGGAAGATCAAATTATAGTAAGTGTATAGTAGTAAGTAAGGAAGAGTTTCTTATATGGTTGTAACTCACTTGAACACAATCACCAAGATCACTCTTGGTTCAACTGGTAGTTTTGAACAACTAATTGGACACTCTTCAATTGCTTTAAGATATTTCAGGTGGGTGAGTAGTAATCAAACCAAGAATAAGCGTCTAAAATCTACAAAGAGTTTAAAGACCTTAGTCACTTAATAACAAGACATCCATATTGTGGAATTAAATGATAAGCTTAAAAGGTTTGAAGCTTCTCCACAATGTCCTCTACTCCTGTACTCCATAAAATAATTATACCCTTTGAATGTATAATGTACTTTCTCATTAGAGTCATGAGAAACATTGAGAAGAAAGGATATAAGCTTAAATATGATTAGTTTATAGTTGTCTAAAATTAAAGGTAAACTCTTCAATTGTTAAAGAATGTATGTTATGTAACATCCTAAGGGTAACCTATGGATGTTGGTTTCACCAACCTAATATAAAATGGTTATAAGTAGGGAAATGTCCGTCATTATCTTTTACAAGAACATGCTAAGATGGACAAATTGATGAAACAAAAGGGAATAACTTCAAAAGGAGTCACAACATAGTATTTAACAACTAGACAACCTGACTAATACGCACTATGTAGCTTTATGAAGAATTAAATCAACCACTAGAAGATATGGTTGAATTTATGTATACTGTGCTTCCACTAATAACTAGGATAATTCTTACACTACTTTAAATGTCGCACCCTAGATACGGAGTAAGTGGAAAAAAAAAAAAAAAAAAAAAATAACCCTTCTCCTATAAAATAAGGGAACTTTAATGAAAAGCTCCCGTTATTGTTCACTTTAACGAAAAACCATATTTTTACGCTAAAATGTCAATCCTGGTACTATTCACTTTACCCTTTATTTTGTCTTTATCGTCAAAACTCAAAGTTTTCAAGCCATTTTCATTAGTTTACCTAATAACTCCAAAATCTTTACAGAGTGTATAAATAATAAAATGAAACATTTAAATTTCTCATCTAATAGAACCTCATCTTGTCTACCTTTCTTTAATCTTATATGGGCCTGCAAGGTTTACAATGTATAAAGTGAGCGAAACCACAACTCAGTAGTGACATAAGTCTTATCAAGAATAATTGTCAAGGCTAAACTAAGTGTTAGGCAACACAAATCAATTAACTAATAAATCAATTATAACAAATTCTCATTTATCAACATTTAACTAATAAACCATGAATGCAGCTTAACTTCAATTACCCAACCCATTAATCTATATAGTATAGCATTGATAGGAGTATATTTATGCGACTTAGTTAGCTTGTTCTTGTGCATTTATGTTGTTATTTCTTAGTCAATTATGTATTTTAAGCTATTTTTGTGTGTTTGTAGGTTCAAATAACAAAGTTAGCAACAAAGTGCTATTTGGAGCATTTTGGAGCATTTTTGGGCCAAGATTGGATAGTGCAAGCTTGGAGACATGAGGATGGACGTTTTTTGAAGATTTGAAGGCTAGAAATCAGCATGTGTGTGTGCAAGTGTGTTGACCTACAACTCCAAACATTCATCCACTACACCCATTACATCCACTCATTACCAAACACTCACCCACTACACCCATTACATCCACTCATTACCAAACATCCATCCACTACACCTATTACATCCACTCATTACCAAACATTCACCCACTACACCCATTACATCCACTTATTACCAAACATTCACCCACTACACCAATTACATCCACTCATTACCACAACATATACCACTACCACCTTAATTAGATGGTGGTCATCTCCCTAGCCTATAAATACATCCACCCTTCACCATAACAAAAGGAGGGGGAAAAAGATCCATCAAAAGACACTACATTCACATCTTACAACTCCATACACTTACACTTTCATTCCTTGGCCGAGAGAACACAATCCACCCATCCACCCTTCACCATAACTCACTTATATCCATCCACCACCATAATTTACCACTCATCCATCAAACCACACCTTGTGCCGCAACAAAGAGAAGAATGAGGACCCTTGGACGTGCTTGCCATTCAAGTTGGATTGTTGGAGCGTTTTTAGGTGTTTTCATTCTTTTGTTTTCAATGTCTAAATTTGTTTATCTTTGCTTTGTGAGTATGAGGAACTAAACCCCCCTTAGCTAGGGGGGAATTCAAAATCATGTTCATGCTTGCAATATGATTTGATTACTTTCAGTTGTGATTTCATAAGTTGTGAATTCAATTTGTTTAACTGCTTGATTGATAACTTATTCGTGTATGTTTATTAAGAGTGCACACTTAGTTTGCATGCATGAATATGATGCTAGAGTATAAGGGAGTTTCACCTAATAGTTACAAACTTATATTCACAAGTAGTGGAGGTCGCTTATAAACGATCGCGTTAAATAAATTCTTAGCAGGAGTTTCATGCTCATCATAGTAACGAGTGCCTCGTCAATACTTATAGTTTTCATAATGCTTAATGATCTTTGATTGTATCTTTATTGTGCTGTTCACGTAAAGAACTTTTGAAGAATGCTTGAATTGTTGTATGCGCTTTCCCATCCAATTCAATAACTTAAGGAGAACTTGAAGGTTAATTTAAGCGGACTTAATTAACCTAGGGTGTTGAGTTTCATGATTGATCGAAAGAACAACTGAAAATTGGTTTATGTGCAAGTATGTCATGTGTGGAGAAGAACCTCCTAGCTAGCCTTCCATCCATTCAATTTACTCAAATTCGTGCAGATTTCATTAGTTCTTTAATTTACTTGTTTTGTTTTCAAATTCGTCAACACCAAAACCCCCTTTACTTTAAAGTGTTTTATTAGTCAAAATCTATTTTGATTTGTGTTTTTAGGTGTCCCAAAAGTGTGTTAGAGTCCAAATCTACCCAGTTTGTGTTTTTAGGCAGATTTGAGCGTTTTTAGCTTGTTTTGAGTCCTTTGAGTTTGTTTTAAGTTCTTTGAGTCTAGTTTAGTGTTTTTAACTTTGTTTATATGTTTTTAAGTCAGTTTAGATGTTTTAGCAAGCCCTCCTAATCCCCGGTTTAGAACGATCCCTACTTGCATTTATACTACAATTTGACAACAAGAGGGTTTAATTTGTGTGTTAAGAAAATTTTCGCATCAAGCATACGGACCTGCACGTCTCATACGATGCATTTTTTCCACTGTAGCGGTGGTCTGGATACTCTATTATAAAAATTAACCCCCATAACTCAATCATCCCAAGTACCCATTTTGTTAGTCATCGTGTTCTTCTCTCGGTCGCCATAGTCCCCACTACTTCATACCATGCCCATAATTTCATTTTTGCCACCCTTGTTGGTACCTACGAAAGTCGAACAACTACACAAAAGAATATTTCCATTTCCATATCTCATTCTCGAATAAACCAATAAAATTCATCTGCTTTAGTATGAAATGATATGCATATAATCAACATTATTTCAATATCCATATTATCGGCAATAACAGTAATATGAATATCATATTCTAAATACACATATTATCAATTATAAAGATACATCAAGTGTAACACATATTTCACAAGGTTTAAACAAAATAGATACCCCAATAATAATAAGTTTCTCAAGAAAACCTTACCTCGATTCCAAAGCTAAAACAAAGATATGCTACTACCGTAATAACTAAACTCCACGTACTTGAACAAATTCTTTGATCACTCCTAATGCCATGTATATTTCCAGTCATACATCTTCTGACTCCCTCTTTATATAAATTATATACATATACTTACATACATACATATATATATACACACACACACACATAAGCACAAATATTAAAACTAATACTTTGTATGCAAACTGCATGTCACGTACAAAATATTTTGGACAAATGGCAAAGAAAGGTAGGAAGCTATATATAGTAGGCAAAGGTCGGCTGTAAAGGAAGAAATAGGCATCTAGATGGGCTGAGAAGAAACTTTGGTGGAATTCTCAAAGGAACACGTGGCTGATGACTCATGGAATGCAAGGCCAAGTGGCAATTCATGATAACGTAAGTGACACATCATGATGTGTCGTACATTTCATATGGCTAGGTAGGAAACTGGATAAATATGATATAAAGATGGCTTATGTGTGTCAAGCTTAAAGGAACTGGGTGGGTGAAAGACGCCTAACCGCATGCAAATGATGAAAACATACACCTTAGTCATTAGACGTGGTGTAGTGACTTCAGGACATGGTGAGTCAACCACATGCAAAAATGAATAAATGAACAATAGAAAATAAAATATAAAGTCTCCTATTGGCTGGACAATACTAGTACAAATTCATGGTTTTACATGAAAAGTTTTAGTATGACTAAAACTTGAAGTATGGTATTTGACACCATATGTTTTAAATTAAAGGACTTGATAAAACAAGTCACAATTTAGTATTGGATGTAAATTTAATGATGATGGATTGCTAGAGAAGAAAACCTTTTGTGTATGTTTATCTAAACAATAAATAAGTGAATCTTGAAGATTGTCAATAGATCGACAAGTTAGTGGGAGCTATGTGCATTCAAATCAAGTAAATTTAAGTGTTAAGGTTTTCTTGAACTTTCGAGTGAATGCTTAGTTACAAAAAGGTCAGTGGAAGTAATGTTAAACTTTTGAGCAAACATAGTTTTCAAATGAAGACTATTTGGTAGACGTAGTGAAAACAATTGTAACTCAAAATGGTAAAAGATGACAGGGTTAGTTTTGCAGCATAAACTTAAAATTAGACTTAAAATAAATGAAGTCAATTAAGAGAGGACTAAGTGGTATAGTTTTCTGTGTCAAATATGTTGTATAAGGTAACAAAATCTCAAATGCTGAGGATTTGTGAAAGTATTTCTGTGTATGATAGAAAACTACGCCCATGATCATTAGAAAGAATATATCATAAAATCACAAAAGTACATATGTATGGACTTGTGATGTGATGTCCAAAAATGAATGACAATCATGGAAATCACTTTAGGATATTAATGAAGCCCATGATCAGAACCATAGTAACTAATAGAGTATTACCTTCGAGAAAGGAATGTTAGAGTGAAACTCTGGAAGTGTGCATTCACTTAGGTCCTAAACCAAAGTGACAATAACCTATTTTACAAATGGAACTTCATGTTCGATGAAGTATTAATCATATGAATTTATTGTTAGTATGGTACTACAATGGTCTCAATGTTGAAGCAAAGTTTGTATAAAGTAAACAAATGAAATAGATATTGATATTTGCATTAAGGTTTTGGAAATTGCTTCAGAAGGTGTTACAAATAGAAAGGGTTCATCTTGAACCAATGATTGAATCCAACTCATAAGGTCGTTAGTAGTACACTGCGATGTAATGAGGTGATAGTTCAAGCTATGGAATCAAGGTCTCATCAAAGCATTTGACACAAAAAGAGACAACATTATATGCTTCGGAAACATTTAATAGTAAATCTTTTTCTAAGCTAAAAGGATTAAAACATAACCTAGTTAACCTACAAGCAGAAGTTCACTCATTTAACATCTTCAAGATGCAGAAGCGATGGACTTTAGTGCAAGTGGGAGATTGTTGGAGATATGCCCTGAAAGTCAATCTTGAGAAGAAACCTTCAAGATAATGTCTGAATGTATAGTTATGTCTAATACAAGAAATGGACAAAGTCACTCAGATATCTCAATTAAACGATATATGTCCAAATAGGGAATCCATGGGAAATGGATTGGTGGAAGAAGTAATATAAAGAAGTTAGACAACTGAAACCTTCTTTACATAACCGTAATTTCCAAAAAGGTTCCTCTTCAACCACACTATCCAAAAAGGTTTCTATTCATAGGATTGTCAAAGGGACACTAACAATTAATCTGAATAGACAAATACGTACTATGTCTACTTCAATGGGAAGGATGGAAAGTCTCAAACCATTCGTGTAGGGACACTAAGACAAGTGTTTAGGTGCTCGTTAAGAGAATGGGTCTACTGAACACAATCAAATGAGAGTACTTTCATGGAGTTTTACATACAGCCAAGCAAGTAACCCAACCTGTAAGAATAATATAACTAGTCCGTTGACTTGAGACATCATAGTTGTCTTAGAAATACGTTGCTAATCATTTAACAATGAGACGTGACCGCATCTCATCTTGGATGTGTTCTATGCATTGTTGGGATCACTGATTTATTCTTAGAGACATGTGAATGTATAACAAGGAATTTATTATCTTCAGTATGAGAGGAAGAATACTCTATACGATTCGGGAATCTTTAGCCGAAGTATCAAACGTTATACTAAAACGCATTTCTATATGACACAATTGAATCATATAAGCTGGTATAATCACATTAGTAGTTTAACGTAAAGTATCTATACCTTGTTGTGATTAACAGTATTGAATTAGTAAAGGATTAAAGTATAATGTAATTCCAACTGGATAGGTTCTCCAACCAAATTCTACATTAGCTTGGGTAGTCACGATATATATGGTTAGATGTCACTCATGGCTTGTGGGCCCTTGATTAAATAAGTAATCATCAAAGTAGAGGGAGAATTAAAGGTAAGTTTTAATTCCCTATGTGATTGTATAAAAACTAATCAATTGGATTGATGCCAATCCTAAAACGATTGGACACTGATGCACTCGTGTGGTGAGATAAGTAAAGGATGATGGAATTAATTAATTAGATTATTAAATTAAAAGATGATGGAATTAATTAATTAGATTAGATTATATTAGATTAAGTAATATGATTAAGCAGAAAGTCTAAGTCAATCAAGGCAATGGGTTGTGGCGGTAGCAGTGATGACAATGGGTTGTGGTGGTAGTAACAATGGTGGCGACAACGGTATGTGGCGAGCGTGATGATAGTGTTGGTGGTGATGGTGGTGGCGGCGGTGACGGTGACGGTGACAAGGGTATATGGTGGTGACATGTGGCATACCGGTGTTGGTGGCCACTCATGGTTGAGTTTTTTGAACTTTTTTTTTCTTTTAAACTCACTCATGTAAATTTGAAAATGACAGCTATTTACATGGAATTTAAACTTGGGAATTGGAGGGTCCCAAATTCCATTTTTTTTTTCCGCATAAGAATTTTAACTCCTATGTTTGTAACTCCAAACGATTAATTAATGCGCATCAATTTAAAAATTCTCACATTTTTTCAAATCCTAAGTTTATTTTCTTTATCTAAACATAATGTGAGAATCCCTGTTAGTGCTATATATGTTACACATAATGTTTCCCATTCAAGTAATGTGACTTATTGTGTAGAAACTAACAGAAGAACTCTGCCAGCAAATGACCCCTATATAAAAAGATGAAAACTAAAACTAAAAACTAAAAATTTATCAAATGACCCCTTAACTTCTATACATTTGACATTGAAAAAAAGTGTTTGGTTGCATATGAATACACATGATGAGCATTTCATTTCTACAAGTATCGATATCTAACAAGAATACTTTTGTTCCCTATCTTTTGTTCTTAATTGATTCGAGGAGTTGGTAGGTTGGCTGTAATGTGATTCCTCTTTCCTACATACAACCAAAAGTTATGAGAACAAGTTATGGTAGCCTTCGTAGGACTTTGCCTTGTAGCAATTGTCCAGTGATATTTCTTTGCCGCATAAAAGAAATGTACGCGGCGTGGTCGCAGGCTCCCTCGTAATTTAAAAAGAACTACTACAATTATGAATTATCGACCTTCTAAGAAACAACCAGTTCTAATAACAATTCATTTCTTCATCTATAAATTGCGCTTCTTCTATCATCAATAACCCAATATCCCAAACTTAGCCAAGTACTAATTTCTTCTAGCTCCATCGATTTTTGTTAGCAAATATTCGTCTAGTTCAAGTAGTAATTCCGCCGTGGCAATGGCAAGCCCTCCCCCACCTTATTCAACTGCACCGGGTCCTTATTATGTGCAGGCACCGCCGCCTGCCGGTTATCCCCCAAGAGAAGGACCTTCGTATGCTCACGATTATCAGGGACCTGTAGAAACCAAGTCCAAGGGTGATGGCTTCTGGAAGGGATGATGTGATACCTTGTGTTGCTCTTGCCTCGTGGATGCTTGTTTCTGAAGTCACATATATATGTATACATTAACCAGGAGATTCTATATTCTTGAATAGGTTTTTATCACAAATGGTCTCTAAGATTAACCAAACTCATCATTTTGGTTCTTTACTTTCAAAATCAATCAATGTTGTCCTTGACATTCACTACCAGACATCAATTTGGTCCTTCAGTTTAAATCCATCAATTATTCTGTTAGTTTGTATGTGGGACCCACAAATCCAATAAAATGGTGACACGTGGATTACACAAAAGAAGGGTTTTTATCGCAAATGGTTCCTGACATTGACCAAACTCCTCATTCTGGTCCCTGAGTTTCAAAAATTGATAAATTTGGTTCCTGACTTTCACTATCGCACATCAATTGAGTCATCCCATTAAAATTTCGTCAATATTTTTTGTTAGTGTGCTGATGTAGTCCTAATCCAATCATATGATACCAAGTGGTTCAACTATAAGAACCATTTTTTTTAGGGTAAACCAACTGACGAGTATTTCGTGCTGGCATTTCTCTTGCATCCCACAATCCCAATTGGGAAAACAAAATTCAATCTAAATTCGATAAATCGAAGTCAATTCATTCAAATTTGATAGGATTATAACCAACTATAGAGAATGAGGAGTGAGTTCAAGGAGGCCAAGAGCTTTAGTTGTGTCATGGTGCCTTCATTTTCTTTTTTAGCATACCAAGATTAAGACAATGATGTCTTTTTTTTTTCCTTTTGGTTTTAGTTTTTAATTTCTTATTTTACTTCTAGTTTTAAATCTTAAAAAATAAATTTTTTATAGTTAATCCATGTGGCGCCATATGAGTGGATTAGTAGTGGGATCATATTATCACACTAACAAAAAATATTGACAAAATTTGAAATGACTAAATTGATGCGCAGTAGTGAAAGTTATGGACTAAATTTATTGATTTTTGAAACTCAGAGATCAAAATGAAAAGTTTAATCAATATTAGGGACTATTTGTGATAAAAACCATTCTTTTGTGTAATCCACGTGTCACAATTTTACTAGATTTGTGGGTCTCACATACAAACTAATTGAATAATTGACGGAATCTAAACAAAATGGCCAAATTGATGTACGACAGTGAATGTCAGAGACGACATTGACTAATTTTGAAAATGAGGGACGAAAATGATGAATTTGGTCAATCTCAGGGACCATTGGTGATAAGAACCCTTCTTGAATAATTGAATCCAGCTCGATCATCATATATTTTCTTTATTCATTTGTATACCCCTATTTTATACACGTTTTTATTTTGAGTAGTGTTACACTTACCATCTATTTGTACCATTTTTTATATCATTTCTTCAATAGAAATAAGCCCTGCCAATACGTGTGGGTCTCATATGTATTAGAGAGATGATACAAATTATGAGATAAATAGATAATAAAATAGTATTTTTGTTTTATTTTTTTTATCATATGACGAAAGACCACGTCCCAATACCTTGTAATAAAATAGAGATACTAGCACCTGCCCAATTCTTGTTGTATAATTTTTGTTATATTATAACACCTTAATTAATTTGTTGTCTGCAAAATACACTTTAATTTGAATACTGCACTGATATGATTTGACTCCCCATACCAATTGTCCAACACGTTGGACATGTTATTTTCTGGGCCGGATTAGGAGACGGCTTGGGCTGGGTGCCAGCCTATTAGGCTGGGCTAGAGGACTTTGGGAGGGTGCCTGGCCCATTTTGGTGCTGTGAGCCGACCTACCCCATTGGGGTGGCCTTGGTCTTAAGAAAACTCAAATCATTGTTCAACAATGTCCAGAAAGTCAGAATTTTCTATAGCAGCACGAAACAAAATGGTAATCAATGCATTATTTCACATGATATTTGAGCATCTCCAAATAATTCAGCTGCACAGACAACATTTGGATTCTAATTATATTTCTAACAAATATAAATATGTTTTTTTTTTTAGTGAAAGAGATGTAAATATTAAATATGTAAAAAAAAATGTAAATGTACATAAGTTTATTACAATTTTTCAGTTAAACATGTATGTTTGACGTCCATTAACCCTAAACGAAAATTGTATGTTTGCATCCATTTAAAATGTCCGCTAAAGAGCTTCTATGTCTTACACATCAATACCGATCAGTAATGCTCTTACTATAATACATCGATAGTCAAGTTTATTCTACAAAATAAAATTTCGAATTTACAGACTTAGTTAATGTATATTTATTTACCTCAACGATCACTTTCTAACTGTTCAAAAGAGAGAATGTCAGATATGATTATATTTCACCGTTTAAAACAGCGCAACGTAAGTATTAAGACAAGAAAGCATTACTTTCATCAGTCAATATAACATGCCACAAGAAAGCATTAATTTCATCAGTCAACATAACATGCCACTTTTTTCTACTACGTAGCTGATAGTTTTCTCTCAATGGTAATACACATAAAATCCACCTCTCTCATCATCCAATATCTAATTAATCAATCAATTTATTTATTTATCGTATATTTTCTGGATGTGCTTGGCCAACGATGCAAGTGCAACGTCCACGGCGTCCCCAAACCCAAGATTAGTCGCATTCGGATGCGCGTAAGTCAGACTTGGGATCAATTCTATGAGCATTTCCCGCATCGCCGTCACTTTTTCGTTCGGAAACTTCAGCAGCTCCTCTTCGATCCTTTTACTCGCGTCGCTCTTCTCGTCAATGTAAACCGAGTACGTGCTCACGTCACCAGGTAAAAACCACTTGTACTGAGTGTACGCCGTGTGCGGCGACGAGAAAACCGGTATGCAGCCGGCGAGCACCGAGTCAAACGTCGACCGCCGGGTGAACGAGTCACCGGGCGCTTGTAAGCAGAACTGCGACTCGGACATCACCTTTAGCACCTCGCTGGGCTCGTGGCACTTGCCGGCCCCACACCCACATTTTAAAAGCATGCAGCGGGTCGACTCACCTCATTGCCTAATGAACTCGTCCCGGACGGCCGCTTTTTCTAACCCCTTTCTGGGCCCACCGATGAAAGAAAACAAGTGGGGTCGGTCCATTCCCCTCACTCTGTTCTGCCACGCCACCATCTCCTGCCAAGTGGACGGGTGGAAATAGGAAGGGTAAGGCAAGCCGTGTTGGTTTGACCCTTGCCAAGGATGCCTCTCCACGGTCAGCACCGACATGTTTTTAACGGCTGGTAGGTTGAGGAGGGAGTTGGCTCCGAAATCAGGACCATCAGTGACCCTCATGAAATCCCACGCGGTCCTCCCCAGGGCGATAAAGTGGTCCCTACCGTTGTGCTCCTTCTACCAAGGCTGGGACTGAACGTAGTCGACCAAGTCAACGGCGAGCTCGTCGCGAGCGGTGAGGTTGGCTTCCTTGAACTTGCTGGAGGCGTGGACGCCGCCGTAGAAAGGGACGTAGAAGAGAGCGGCACGTGTTGGATCAAGAGTGCGGCAGGGGTGGTTTTCCACTCGTGCGTGGAAGATCATCTCGGCAATGAACTGATGGGTGGCGAACCACGAGGCGGCGGAGCCTAATTTGGGATGCGGCTGGCCAAGGCCGCGGTTCGCCACATGGGGACACATGTTGGTATACACGTTTAGAGCGTGACAATGGTCTAGCAATCCAAGGTTGAACTTGGCCGGCAAAGGGTGTACGTAGACGGACAGGCTTGGGTCGCACGTAGGAACTTTGAATGGGGATTTTGAGGTGGTGGTGGTGTCGGCGGAACCAGTAGTATTAGTATTGATGTTGTAGGGATTTTGGGTTGTGCGGATGAGGTGGTGGTGGACATTTTGTAGCTGCTGTGATTTTTGGACAAGAACAACCTCAACCTCAACAATGGGTGTGGTTTTGGGAGGGGAGGACAAGAAGCCAAAGAGAGAGAGACAAAAACCAAGGCACCAAATCGGAGGTGGGGATTGTTAAAGTGGGTGTCTTTGTTTTTGGAGTAATAGTAGTGTTTCTCTTTCTCGTCATCAGTCCATGGAGGACTCGGAGGACTTTGCTTTCTAGAAAACCTGGAGGACAAGAACAAGGGAATCAATGTTAGAGAGAGAGAGAGAGAGAGAGATGGGTTAATGGTGATGCGAATTGGAGCAGCAGTGAAGGAGAAGACTTGTTTTTATTTGGTGCTCTCTGAGTCTCTCTCTCCCCCAAAAGGAAAAGCAAAAGAAAGTAATGTTATTCATATCATATTTTTATATCACATTTCTATATCATATTAGGTGACTTAGGTGACATCTGATATGGCAGCCACATTAATTGAAAAATTTACAAAACTCAAGGAAATGAATAAGAAAGACTCATTGTATCCACAATCATCATTTAATTAACTAATTTTTCTTAATTATTAGTTTATTAAATAATAAATTAAATTTAAAAATCTGATTAATTCAAATGATGTGGTTATCCATATCAAATACTACCTAAGATGATATGAAAATATGGTACAAAAACATTGTATGAATAGAAATACTCTGAAAAGAAAAAAGGGAGTATTCAAAGCAATGTGATTGGCTTAATGCATGGCAAAAAGTAGTCGGCAACTATGGCAAGAAATTTATCACGAAATTAACAAACATCATGTGGGGAAGACCAACAGTGAAGTTAGCTTCTCTATTATTGTCAGAGGCCAAATTGAAGATCATATGTTGTTGCGATAATACTAGCATGCAGGGACGCATATATTTTTTTATTCTTGAATAATGTATTTTGATCGAATAAATTAACGATTAGCCGTTTAATTTATTGCCGTTTAATTTATTACCGTTTAATTTATTAATTGTCATTTGAAGATCAATAAAAAATCATTTGAATTGGAAATTGTTTAATCATCCAAAAGTGTTAAATAAAGGGTTGTGATTTTCACACACTCTTAACTACTTTTCCCACACCCTCACTAATTTTTAATAGTTAATTGGTATCCTACTATTTAATCTTCCATATATACCCTTCTTGCTTTTTGATGGTAATTAATGAAAGATTAAATAAGGAGGGGTATATATGGAAGATTAAATAGTAGGATAGCAATTAAGTACTAAAAAATAGGGAGGGGTGTGGGAAAAGTAGTTAAGGGTGTGTGAAAATCACAACCCTAAATAAATTGACGATTCATCATGATTATATTATTTGGTACCTACATTGTATTTTTTTTTTTTTTTGTAAGATTGATCTTGAATTGAAGATTAAGAAATTGAATAGTTCCGATTGTAAAACTTATATCGTCAAGATATGTTATTCGTAAAGTGGGAATGAGTACATCCCCAAAAGAATAATGCATGTACTATCCTAGTATCATATAATGTCATAATCGAGGAATTGCCAAAACAAATCTTTTTAATATTTATGAATTATTGTTGGAAGAATGATGTATTTAGCTTAAATTAGAAAATGATTTGAGGTGACAGGGGGTTTTTCTATCAGGTAGTTAGTCATTTCTAATTGCTTTGAGTGATAAGGAAATAGCCTAATTGTTTTTTTTTTTTCTCCAAAAGTGAGAATTTTATTAAATTCGAATAGAGATGCTTACATTAGAAGCCAACTTATTAAATAACCATTCAAGCTCATGACCATTCCAACTATGAAAGCCCCCTTCCCTTACCACAAATGAAGCCACTAATGTGTTGCCTTGTTACAAGCCCAAGGAGCGAAGATAAATTCTACTAACCTCAATTGTTGCTTCAAAAGCTGAATACCGAAGAGGATCCCTTCAATCACAACATAAGGTTGCATTTTCCCATTGAGCATGTCCACGAGACATTTGGCGTTTGACTCAACCTGAACAACCTCAAAGTCCTTATCAATACAAGCCACTGTGATGGAGCTTAGATCAAGGAGTCAAGACAAGGTGGTTTTGGATGGGTGGCACGATATTTTGCGGGCTTTTTTAAGGGACGGGTGGCAAAGGTGGCTTGCTTTATGAGTCTAGCTTAATGGCGAAGAAGGAAGCGATACGAGAGCTTGTATAATTGATGACTGTTCTTTGTAAGCCCCTTAGGTGTGCTAGAGAGTAAGGTGCTACTTAGTAGCCCGATGGCTCAAATCCTATTAGAAGTTTGACTCGTCTAATTCTTCAGCTTCTTCGTTTTTATCAGTTTTCTGTTGCTCATTTTTTGTATTGTTTTAGTTGCTCAAATAATATTATATCGATTGAGTAATTTTAAAAAATAAAAATAAAAATTATTTTATTTTAGTTTGAAAGACTTTCATGTATTTTATTTCTGATTTAGTATGTCATTACTTGTCCCTTTTAAATTTTAAATTTCAAAATGCAAAGGGCAATTTTGTCCTATGACAATATAAGAAATTTAAAATAATGTGTGGCAAAGAAAGTGTCTATTCCTGTGAATTATATAGCTCACCAACTTGATTGAGACGAAAGAGAAGGGGACACTTTAACACATACATGCGTGTACGTGTCCTCATCTTGTGAGAGGAGTTACTTAGAGTAAACACAGATGACGACAACTGTATAGTTCTTCCAAATAAAAAAAGAAGGTGAAAGATGGGGAAGAAGAAAGAATATGTTTTTTTTTTTAAAAAGAAAAAGAAAGTTGGTTTGTGGAACAAGTGGTGCTAGTTGTCTATCGATCTATGATTGGGAAATAATTGGAACGAGAATTACGAATGACATTCGAAACATCATCATAAAATTGTGATTCGAATAGAGAATTCACATGAACGTGTAATGATCAATTGGGCTGCGTGAGCAGCCAAATTCGTAAAGCCTTCGCAACTGTCTAACATGGCATGGACATGAAGGTTTGGTTTAGTGGATACAGAGTTGGCGTGACTAGGTTCGAGGCATTTAATGTTGGTTAGTGGCGTGACACATAATTAGGTTCTACTATAAATCTAATTGAATATTGTCCCATCTTTATCCCCACATAATACTTTGCTTATTCCAGCATTACTAAACCATCTTTTATCAGTTGGTCAAGTTACCGAACTATTGGACTGCATTGTGCAAATGTTTTCATTTTTTGTTTACTTTAGGATATCAAGACTCGGGAAATAAATGGGCGTAGTACTTAAAGAAGGCGGTTATATAATAATGATGACGTAGCATCCGGTTGAGTGAATCCAGTTCGCAGTTGTGGAAGTGCAAAGATTTAAAAAATATGGTTGTCTCATACCCTGTGAGTTTTACTAGAAGAACAATTTCATTTGATTTAGTTCATCCAAATGTATGGGATCCTTCCCCTATCTCTACTCAACATGGCATACGGTGGTTTATTACTTTTATGAATGACTGTACCAGGATGACCTGGTTGTACACAACGAAAAATAAAAGTGATGTTGGATAGGTTATATGATCTGCACTCAATTTTCTCATCCTATCAAGGTTCTTTGATTAGATAACGATGGTGTATATGTGCATGGACAGAGCCAATGAAGGCTCACTAGGGGCAGATGCCCCCACTCAAGTAATTAATTTGTTTAGTTGCAGACTATAATTATATAATATACACGGGTTATCTTTGAAGAAAATATATGTATCTAATATCAAAACATACATTCATTCTACTTATACATCAAATATTATATGAGCAATAGTGCTCTTGTTCTGTCATTCAAACAGAAAAAACCCTCTCCCGTCTATCATGTACTTATATTTTTCTTATCACTTTGCCACTTTCCACTAACTATATTAAAATTTTTGTATTCAGGCTCCATCCCTGTATATGTGAACTCAAAGCTTTCACAATTTTTTCAAGAAAATGGCATTCATCATGGACTACCTAGAGTAGAAAAATATACACATTTTAGAAGTTGCACGAGCTTTTCTTATTTGTGCATCAGCTCTTCAAACCTGTTTGGGCTGATGCAGTCACATATATCATTTATATGATCAACCGAATGCCTACAAAGGTAATCGACTCCCGCACTCCTCTGGCGGTATTAGCAAATCATGTGTCATTGCTTTCTTCACTCAATCTTACTCCGCATATTTTTGTTAGTCAATGTGCATCTCCATAAGAACCAACAAAATAAGCCTGATCCCCGTGCGGTAAGATTTGTGTTTCTGGGCTTTGCTCCCCAACAGAAAGGATATTGATGTAATCCTCTGTTAACTCACCGTCTTTATGGCACTATGGATGTTACTTTCTCTGAGTCCGAAATTTTTCTCTCTACAAAAAACCTAATTATGCCCCTCAGGGGTGAGTAGTAATGATGGTCTTAATTGGTGTGTAATCCTGAATACAGTTGGTGCCGAATACAATTGGTGGTGGTATGGTTGCCAGTAAAACTTGTGAGGACACCGAGTCACCTACTAGCAATTTGCCTGCTACCGAGTCTGCTAGTGATCTCCCTGCCATCAAGTCACCCACTCCCGACCCATCTGCCTAGGAGGAACGATTCCCTGAAGCTGCCACTCCGGTTGTAAACAAAGATCATGATGAAGATGAACCTCCCATCTCAATTGACTAGTACTTTATCTAATCATGTTGGTGTTGAACAGTTTTATCGTCTCCCTCCAAGATAAAATTGTGGAAAGCCTTCTGTTAGATTCTCCTCAGAAAGAAAGACAAGGTATGCCATTGCTCAAAATGTATATACCCATAGACTTTCGCCAAAGTACCAACCTATGGAAAGAATAAAATTGCCGACAAAAGTTGAAGAAGCTTTAAAGGATCTGAAGTGGACAGAGGCTATACAGATAGAGATGGAAGCACTATTGAAAAAACGGGACTTTGGAATGTTGATGGAAGCACTATAGAAAAAACGGGACTTTGGAATGTTGTATCACTATTGAAGAAAAAAAAAAGCCAATAGGATGCAAGTGGTTGTTTACTATCAAACACAGCGCAGATAAGACCATCGATTGATACAAAGAGAGGTTTGTTGCTAAGGGGTATACACAAACATGTGGTTGTTTACTATCAAATACTTTTCTTGCATGGAGATTAAGGTGTGTCGATTTTGTGAAAAACTTTATTGTCTGAAGGACTCTCCAAGAGCATAGATTTAGGAGGTTTTCTCAAGCCATGAAGAAGTGTGGCTATCATCAAGGTAACTCTGATCATACCTTGCTAATTATATATGTAGATAATATGGCTATTACAAGTGATGATACAGAAGAAATCAAGAGATTCTAGGGATACTTTGTTTCGAAGTTTCAGATGAAAGACATTAGAGGACTAAAGTATTTCTTGGGATGTGGTGTTGTCTAATGGTGGCATATACTTGTCTCAACATAACTAAGTGCTTGACTTGCTATTAGAGACAAGTATGTTAGCTTGCTAGCCGACAGATACACCGACTGTTACTGTTCATAAACATCATTTGAGTATTTATCTGGATCAAGTGCGTACTAATATGGGCAGATATCAGAGGTTTGTTGGGATGTTAATTTATTTATCACTTACACGTTCAAATATTGTATATGTTGCCAATGCTAATAGTCAATTTATACATTGTCCTAGTGAGGAACATATGACAGCTCTAATGAGTATTTTGAGCTATTTGAAGTTTGGTCTTGGTAAATATTTGATTTTTAGAAAATATGGACATTTGAAGGTTAAAGGGTATACTGATGTAGGCTGGGCTGGAAATGTGACAGACAGGCGGTGTACTTCAAGATACTTTATGTTTGTGGTGGGTAACTTGGTTACATGACGGAGCAAGAAAAATGTTGTTGCTCAGTCTACGATAGAGGCTAAGCATAAAGGATTGGCTCACGACATCTATGAGCTTTTGTGGCTTCGCATATAAGGGACGAAAATTGGTTTCAAACCTCAGGGTACTATGAAATTTTATTGTGCTACATAGGCGGCTAGAGAAATAGCAAATAATCCTGTCAATATGATCTGACCAAACATGTGGAGGTGGACCGACATTTCATCAAAGAAAAACTAAATGTGAAATTTATAGGTATCCTGTTTGTGAGATCCGAAGAGCAGTTAACTGATATTTTTGACCCATGATATGACAGCAACGGTGTTTCTTGACTCACTCGACAAGTTGGGCTTAGGTGATATCTACGCACTAACTTAAGGACATATGTTGGCGTGAGTCAACAATTTTGTATTTACTATTGTTGATGCACAAAACCAGAGGTCTTGGAACAACGTAAATCTGACCGTGAATCTGCAAGAAAGTAAAGAACACAAGATGTATCGTGGTTCACCCTAATGTTTGGGCTACATCCACACTGATATTGTATTTCTCTATTTGTGAGAGGATTGTGAGGGAGAGAGAGCCTCTGAATAGGAGAGTGAGGCTTTGTTTTGAATCTCAGAGCTTGAGGATTGTGAGGGTGAGGAGGCCCTTTTATAGACTAAGGGCTCCTCACTTATTACATATTTGCCCCTCCATTTATTACATAATTACATTTGAGTCATCCGAGTATTTATACGAGGTCTAAATACGGAGGCCTTAAGTATGGTACAAACAGTAGTCCCCCCAAGTCTTTAGTCAAGATAGTCTTTTGGCTGAAGACTTGAAATTCAGTCCATGTGTGGGCCGAAGTAACTAGATGTTGTCTTGAACTAATACTCGATATGAGGCGGTGCTTAGTCTAAAATGATGCTCAACTAGAAGTAGCACATGTTGCGAGGCTACTTGGTTTGTGGCTTATGTTGCCTTGGTTGGCCCAGCTTGTAGCGTTGAAGGTGAGGGAGTCCCTTTTATAGAATAAGGGCTCGCTCCTCAATACGTGAATGATGGGCTAGAGTTAATGCTCTCTAATGATGGTGAGGGAGTCCCTTTTATAGAATAAGGGTTTGCTCCTCAATACATGAATGATGGGCTAAAGTTGATGCTCTCTAATGATGGTGAGGGAGTCCTTTTTATAGAATACGGGCTCGCTCCTCAGTACATGAATAATGGGTGCTCTCTAATGAAAGTGAGGGAGTCCGTTTTATAGAATAAGGGTTCGCTCCTCAGTACATAAATAATGGGCTAAGTCCCCTAAGTATCTTTTATGAGGCCCAATATATGGTACATAGTGTAGTCCCCCAAGTCTTCAGTCAATAGAGGTTGTTGGATAGAGACTTGAAATTCAATCTATGTATGGGCTGAAGTGGCGGTTGTTCGGAGTTGGTCTTTGTAGACCCTGCACTGAAGCTTTGTAAGTGAAGCTTTGAAAGTGAAGCTTTGAAGCTGGAGCTTTTGTAAATGAAGCTTTTGAAGCTGGAGCTTTGTAAATGAAGCTTTTGAAGCTAATTGACATAAGTGATGCTCATGAATGTTTATGTTAATTGACATAAGTGATGCTCATGAATGTTGACATGAGTGATGCTCATGAATGTTGACATGAGTGATGCTCATGAATGTTGACATGAGTGATGCTCATGAATGTTTATGTATGATTGATATGAGTGATGTTCATGAATGTTTATGTATGATTGACATGACTAATGCTCATGTATAATTTGAAGTACTTAACGTACTTTTGATCACCTGATTGGTGATAATAGCGGCAGGCTGTCGAATAATTTTGGGAGTACTTGACGTACTTTTGATCACCTACTGGGTGATAATAGCGGCAGGCTACCGAATAATTTTGGAGTACTGGGCGTACTTTTGATCACCTGGTTGGTGATAATAGCGGCAGGCTGCCGAATAATTTTGGAGTACTGGGCGTACTTTTGATCACCTGGTTGGTGATAATAACAGCAGGCTGCCGAATAATTTTGGAGTCATAGGGCTTGGCTCTTTTGGGCTTGCCGTTTTTTTTTATTACCCTCTGATGGGGTTATACAGATCTCTCCGAAAGATAAAAAAAATAAATTACATCATTCAAAAATAAATTCGACCCTCTGCTCAATGGGTCACGCCCGTAATTCCCTTTTCTGCAAGCCATCACCACCGCAATTATGTCTGCTTCTTTTTATCTTCTTTTGCTTTCTGCGTTTGCTTTGTTTTTTTTTTTCTGCTTTGTTTCCCATTGCTTTTCTTTCTACTTTCTCCTTTCTGCTTTTACTTTGTTTTTCTGCTTTGTTTTTTTGCTTTTGGCAGATGGCAGGAATAATAATAGGCTGAGTATTGAAAAAGCTTATCTTATTCGTGAGTGTTTTTTTAGATAGTGGGATTGTGGACTCCCTGTGGCTGCTCATCTTTGCACCAAGCATCCTAAAAATACATACAAGTTGCAGAATTTATACCGAAGGTGGGCCTACCATCACTGACATCCATGTATTCATTCTTCTCATTGCTTGCGCTGCCCTTGGTCTTTGGTGGACGAACCGAGAGGACCGTCGGCACAACACACAGCAGTAGCGATGAGGGAGGAGAAGTGGCACCAGTTGATGCAGAACCTATTCGGTGATCAATATACTCCTTGTGACCAGCGAGGTTGATCTTCTCCTCGTGACGGCAATGACACCATGCAAGCTCCGAGAGCTGAGCCAATGCCGGAGACAATACCGCCGCGGGTAGCTTTGGCTCTCAGAGGGTTGATGGGCTTGGAGACGGCGGATGAAAACCCTAGATTGGAGGGAGCCACCTGGGTTTTGGGTGTTGACGATGACTTGGGAGTAGGGCAGTGGGTGGCGTTACCACCGTCGTCGACGATCAGATCTGATCCACCATCGGGGTCCCAGTCGAGGGCGCGCACAGTGCACCACCAGTAAATTGGCCTCGGCTCTGATTTTACGGAAGCGACTCAAGTTCGAGGGCCCAAGGAAAATACAGGCTTTAGGAAGGCAGTATCAAGAGCTTGAAAAACTAGTTCTCTCTGTTTTTCTGGATTAAACTTCCTGGATGCAACTGTTGTTGCCTCCACCAAGCTTTCGTACCCGCTCTTATTGTTTCTCAACGTTGTTGCAGCTTGGACATTCTGTGAAAGATGATTAATGGTCATTCAATTGAACCAGTTATCTTTGTAGACTCTCTTGTCTTTTACTACAGCACTTACCAATCTTGTATCTGTCTGTTAGTGTTTGCCTTTGCGTTTTGATCGGACAAAAGCAAGAGAGCAAGAGTGATGGATAGATCATTGTCCTTCATTGTTTAGAAGATGAAGCTTTACTGCTGAGGAGAGAGAGAGAGAGAGAGAGAGAGATCTAGTCTTGATGCATGCTGAGAGATCTCGATCTCCAGAAAAGGAAAAAGAATGAGGACTTTGAAAAAGAAAAAAGAGAATCTTTGGGGTTTTTTTATGAGTTGAGACAGAGAGAGAGGAGATGACATGGTGGCTTTATGTTAATGGGGGTTTTCTGGAAAAACCCAATGAGGTTCTGGGTTTCTGCTGATTTTGTAGTGTTAATTTTGCAAATTTTGTAAATTCACGGTAGAGGTAAAAAAAATGAAGGAGAACTGACATAATTTTTCATGTCGATTCCCATAGACGGCGCCAAATGTTGATGCGCAAAACCGGAGGTCTTGGAACAACGTAAATCTGACCGTGAATCTGCAAGAAAGTAAAAAACACAAGATGTATCATGGTTCACCCCAATGTTTGGGCTACGTCCACACTGATATTGTATTTCTCTGTTTGTGAGAGGATTGTGAGGGAAAGAGAGCCTCTGAATAGGAAAGTGAGGCTTTGCTCTAAATCTCAGAGCTTGAGGATTATGAGGGTGAGAAGGCCCTTTTATAGACTAAGGGCTCCTCACTTATTACATATTTGCCCCTCAAAACTTGTTTATGTATGCTGATTGAGGATGCATACTTAATTGGCATGCATGACTTTGATGCTAGAGTATAAGGGAGTTTCACCTAATCGTTATGAACTTATATTCATAAGTAGTGGAAGTCATTAGTCATGATTGTGTTAAGTAAATCTTTGGCAAGAGTATCATGCTTTTCATAATTACGAATGCCTCGTTAATACTTATGATTTTCAAAGAACTTAATGACCTTTGATATGTTTTCTAGCATGTTTTTCATAGTTAGGGGACTTGAGAAGGATAATTTGGTTGTGATGCGTATCCCGTCCAATTCAATGAAATAAGGAAAATCTGATGGTTAATTTCTACTATCATGGTTAACTTGGAGGTGTTGTCATTCATGGTTTAAAGGAATATGTTGATGCACAAAATCAGTGAGGACTTTGGTATAACAGAAAATGTTAAGTTTATGACCTTCGCTAGATTGCTCCGGTCACTAGCGTGGGTAAGTATGTAAATGGATAGAGACAAGAAAGCAAACACAAGATGTATGTGGTTCACCCAGATTGGCTACGTCCACGGAGCAGAGGAGTTCTCATTAATTGTGAAGGGTTTACACAAGTAAATAGGTTCAAACTCTCCTTTAGTGAGTACTAGTGAATGATTTAGTACAAATGACATTAGGAAATATTGTGAGAGAATGATCTCTATTTATAGAAGAGAGTTTCTAGTTTCATTCTGACATTGACACGTGTCGTGTTGTGATTGGCTTCTAATGTTGACACATGTCGCGCTATGATTGGCTTCTGATGTCGACACGTGTCGTGCTGTGATTGGCCTCCTGGTTTGAGGGAAACTCTTTTGGGTCCTTGATGGTATAACGTTGATCGGTGCTCAATAGTTTCGGGATTGGTCAAAACAGTGCTCCTCTAAGTTCCCGAGTGAGGAAAGCTCATCGGTTAAGTAATCACAAAACTTCTAAGTACCGAAGTGTGGTATCATTTTCACTTGCCTTATTTGTCTCATATGTAGATGTGGCATCTTCTCTGGAAGTACTTTTCCTCCATCCAGGGGTGGTATCTTTAACCGATGAAGATGCACAAGGTAATGTATCAATTTCACTTGAAGCTTACTTGTAGTTTCGGGCTTGGTTAAGTGCGATACAAAACCCTATAGTAGGAGTCCCCCAAGTCGCCGAGCTAAGAGATTTGCCAAAGAAGGTAACAGACAAGGTAAGCAATCAGATTTCCAAGCAGGCAACCTGGATCGGAGGTTCGACTTTTGCTTCCGATTGATTGTTCTCCTTCTCCTTGTGTCGTAAACAACAACAAGGATAAGGAGAAGCAAATGGAGAAGATATGATATGAGATACTTTTGCTTTTGAAGAAGTAACTTTCCACAGGCTTATTCTTGAACTGGCTGGAGGGTTTTCTGGTTTCCTCCAAAGTATAAGGCCAACTTAAGAATTTGAAGGTCAAAACAAGTTCATCAAATCTAGAGTACGTTTGACCCTGATGATATGGGATACTTTTGCTGTTGACAAAGTAGTGGATGTATCGGCACCTGTTCTATTACGTTTGTCTCCACATGCTTCCTTGTATCCTTCTCACTTGCCCTATCTGTTCCTCAGGCAGATGTGGTATCTTCTCTGGAAGCATAAGATATTGAAGATGAGTACTCAAGAGTAATGTCAGGTAAGTAATTAGGCAAGGGGTTCCAGGGAGTCAGTGTCTGACTGGAAGCTTGATTCCAAGTGCTGACGGATTGCTCTCTTTCTCTTTGTCTTGCAGGTAAGAACAAGGCCAAAGGAGAGGACAGGGAAAAAGCATGATATGGGATACTCTTGCTTTTAACCCTGATGATATGAGATACTCTTGCTCTGGTGTGGCTTGTTTGCAGAGGTATTATCGGAGGAAAAGAAGCTGAGTATTTCAAGAGACTCTGCTGAGAGTGCCCTCTTAGATGTGAAGAAAAGTTGAACATTTTTTTTTATTTGCAGGTCTGCCTGGCTGTGGAGGATGGAGGTCAACATATATAGGAGTCTCCCTAACAACAAGTAGTAGTGATGTTCCTTTACCCTTCTTGGGCATAGCAATGTAGTGGGAGCTGCAAGCTTCACGTGTTTTAACTTTCTCAGAGCACTTTGAAAAAGTGGTCTGTAGTATCTGGAAAGCTGATGTTGCGTGTGAAGATTGCAGACAAGCTTTATCCAAGGAAATCTGGCCCTCGAAGTTCGGAGAGCGGTGCCTCTTCGGTTTTCGAACAAGTAATCCTGTCGGGGATCTAGCTCTCGAGATTCAGATGAAAGTGGCTCTTCAATTTTTGAGAAAGCAATCCTGTTAGGAGTCTGACTCTTGAGATTCAGATAGCAGTGTCTCTTGGATTTTTGAGAAAGTAATCATGTTGGGAGTCTGGCTCTCGAGATTCAGAGGGTGCCTCTTCGATTTTTGAGCACGTAATCTTGTTGGGGGTCTGGCTCTTGAGATTCGGAGAGCGGGGCCTCTTCGATTTTTAAGAAAGCAATCCTGTTGGGAGTCTGACTCTTGAGATTTGGAGAGCAGTGTCTCTTCGATTTTTGAGAAAGTAATCATGTTGGGAGTCTGGCTCTCGAGATTCGGAGAGCGATGTCTCTTCGATTTTTGAGCAAGCAATCTTGTTAGGAGTCTGGCTCTCGAGATTCGAAGAGCGGGGCCTCTTCGATTTTTGAGAAAGCAATCCTGTTGGGAGTCTGACTCTTAAGATTCGGAGAGCAGTGTCTCTTCGATTTTTTAGAAAGTAATCATGTTGGGAGTCTGGCTCTCGAGATTCGGGCGGCGGTGCCTCTTTAATTTTTGAGCAACCAATCTTGTTGGGAGTCTTTTCTCAAATGTGAGTAAAGGTTGGGCATTTTTGCCAGTCTGCCTTGCCACGGAGCACGGAGGTTGACACATATTGGGACTTTCTAGTTATCAAGCAGTGGTGCTGTTCCTTTACCCTTGTGGGTAATAGTAGGGTAGCTAGACCTTCAAAATTTATGTGTCTAAACTTTGTCAGAGATCTTTGGCAAAGTTATTTGTGGTACCCGAAGAGCTGATGTTGCGTGTGAAAAGTGGTGCCTCTTCAGAATCGGGAGAATGGTGCCTCTTTGATTTTGGAACCAATGGCTCTGTTGCCCTTTCTTTTATAAGGGCACTAATTATGTGCAAGAAGTACATTCAGAGAGTTATTGCTTGTAGGAATTTTCCCCTTACTTCAGAGATTTATTGCACCTTATTTCTCCTTCATCATTTCTGAGAATGTGTGGCCCATCCGATCGTCGTTTTGACTTGAACTTTGGTGAAGAGGCAACCATGCCTTCTCAAGACAACATATGGTGCCCATCCTTCTTATCCCCTACTGGTCCTCTTACCGTTGGAGACTATGTGATGAAGAATAACAGACTACTTTCTAAGACAACATATTAGACACAGAACCTGCACACTAAACACTGAAAGCCAGAGAATCCTTAACAGCCAACTCATCAGACCGTTTGGAAAGTAGTCTGTTATCTTTGGGAGTGAGAAGGTTCCTGGCCACCACCGCAGCTGTTTGGACGGAAGCTAATTGACGTAGAGAAGATGTTGAGGGTGCCCAAAGAGGATAGACATTTGGGCAAGCTACGACCCTTATTTCGAAAGTACGGTTTCCAACCCCTAGTGTCGGAGTGCTAGAGACGAGCAAGTAAGTTGTGTCTTTCATTTCGCCCCCTCTTTCTTTTACAAAGTTGCATTCTTTACTTTGATTTTTCTTGTTCAGTGGAGAATGTGGGCAAGAAAGGGGAGACTAACGCCAAGAAAGGGAAAACACCCATGTTAGTTCCCGTAGACGACATTTTGTTTCACAAGGGAGCTCGTAAGCATCGGGTGAGGCCAACCCCTAAACCTAAGTCGCAAAAGGAGGTCCTCAAGATTGCTACCTCAAAGAAGGCTGAAGCTGAGGCCATCGGTTGTGCTGATGCCATAGTTGCAAGGGAGGAGGGACGACTATTGCCTCCTCTTCCTATCATCAATCCCATATTTCCTCTAACCATGGAGTCTACTGACCAAGAAGGTGGCCCTAGCTGTAGCCGTAAGAGAAAGTACAAGGAAGAGGTTGGCAGCATTCATTGGAAGGACTTGAAGGTTGCCATGCAGCCAAGTAGTTTTAGCTATGTCAATAATTGCCTGGCAGGACGTCGATCCATTGTTGATGAGCTTGGCGAGCCGCTAGATGATAACGAATCAGATCATGACCGAATGATAAGGCTATCTTCTTATGTAAGTGTTACTTTATCATTTCTTTACTTTCTCCCCTCTTTTTCCTGGTAGTGACGATTATCTTGTCATGTAGGTTATGACCGAGTACGATGACAGATTATGAGAAGTCGAGCGGTACAAGGTAAAGTTTAAAGAGAATAAGCAGTTTGTGAATGACGGCAGAAAAACGAGCAAAGCTTTGGCTGATGCCATCCGCCTTAAGGATGAAAACTTTGAGAGTTTAAAGAGGCGGAATGGTGAGAATGTGAGGCTCAAGAAACAATTGGAAACGACTAAGAAACAGTTTGAGACAACCATTCTTGAGGTTTCCAAGGTTGAAAGGGAGTTGGATAGTGCCTTGGTTGAGGTTTCTAGGCTGAAGAAGAGTATCCCAACTGAGAGGGATGCTGCTGTGCAGGAGTTCTTAGGTTCCCAAGCCTTTCATGATGCTTTTAGGCCTCACTGCATCCGAGCGGCTAATTTTGAGAAAAGGAAATGGATGGTCGTCCTTGAGCGTTACGACAATGGAAGCATTATCCGAAAGTACCGTGATGAGATGGATGAGTACTGACAAAAGGGTGAAGCCTTTGTCCTCGCAGTTGATCCTAGTAGTGATGATGACTCTGATAATGAAGCTAGTATCAGTAAGCAGTCTCATGAGAGTGAGGATGGTCCTGGAGATGCTGAGGAAGGTGGTGATAGCGATGGGGTTGAAATGCAGAGTGATATTGTCAGGGGTTCGGCCTCAGATGAGGATGACTCGTAGTGCTCTCTTTTTCTGCATGTACTTTGGATGTACAAGTTTGTTGTTTGTGTGGCATGTGCCATGTAATCTGGATGTACTAGTTTGTTGTTTGCGTGGCATGTGCCATGTACTCTGGATGTACTAGTTTGTTGTTTGTGTGGCTTGTGCCATGTACTATGGATGTACTAGTTTGTTGTTTGTGTGGCATGTGCCATGTACTCTGGATGTACTAGTTTGTTGTTAATTACCAAGTATTTGCACTATCATTGATGAATGTCTGGCTATGTTTGAGCAAATCCTTTGTTTAGATATAAGCCATAACTTGGATGTACTAGTTCTATCCAATACTGTATGTTTATTTGTATAGTCTTGTTGACATATACGTAGACTTGATTTCTTGTTGGAAGCATTCATGTTGAAGCTTTGAACCCGAGTGTTTCATTGTTAGGAATGTAAGAGGATTAGGACCGAGTTGTCTAAATCACCTCTTTATTGAATTCATGCTAAATAGTCTTCGTTACATAGGATGTTGAACGGCTTAAGCTTAACACTTGTACAATGTGAGTTTACTTGTAATAGTACTTCAAGTGATCAGCGTTCCATGGATGGCCAAGGGTCTTGCTATCGGAGCTTCTAAGCTTGTAGGACCCAGGGCGACTGATGCCAACAACTTCAAACGGTCCATCCCAGTTTGGACTAAGTGTTCTTTCACTCAGGACTCTATCGCAGAGTAATCTTTTCTTCAATACCCAGTCCCCCACTTTGAAAGAAGAAGGTTTGACCTTGGAGTCATAGTAGTTAGAGATACGCTGCTTGTAGGCAACATTCCTTAAGTGAGCTTGGTTTCTGTGTTCTTCGACTATATTTAAGTTGAGGGTAAGTTGTTTGTCATTTTCGTTTTGCACGTAGTTTTGGACTGGAACGTTGCTTGCTCAAGTTCAACTGGGACAACTGCCTCTGTACCAAAGGCAAGTGAGAATGGGGTTTCTCCTGTTGATGTCTGATACGAAGTGCGGTATGACCAAAGAACTTGGGGTACAAATTCTGGCCAACAACCTTTAGCCTTGTCCAAGCTGGTTTTCAAAGTTCGCTTGATTATTTTGTTGATGGCTTCAACTTGTCCATTAGACAGGGTATAAGCTGGGGAGGCAAAACATAAGTTGATGTTGAACTTAGAGCAAAACATCTTGAACTTATTGTTGTCAAACTGTCGCCCGTTGTCAGTGACTATCGCATTAGGAATGCCGAATTTGCAAATGATGTTCTTCCATACGAAGTCTTCTATTTTTTCCTTAGTAATGGTTGCCAAGGGTTCTACTTCAGCCCACTTTGTGAAGTAGTCAGTCATTGGGCGAAGGGCCAATGGCTGATTATAAGAGTGAGCGGCTCGGGAAGAGAGTGAGGAATAGTTGTGTAGCGTTGACACTTATCACATGAGCGGGATATTCTGAAGGCATCTTGGTGGAGTGTTGGCCAGTAATATCCTTGGCGAAAAGCCTTGTGTGCTAGGGATCGAGATCCAGCATGATCTCCGCAGACTCTTTCATGTATTTCCCGAATGATAGTTTCCGCCTCTGCGGGCGTAAAGCATTTTAGGTTTGATAGGTTAAAACCACGTTTATAGAGTTGGTCATTAATGATCAAGTAACAGGTAGCCTTGTATCGAATCTGCTTAGCTTGGACTTTGTCATTTGGAAGGGTGCCATGAGCAAGGAATCTATAAATCGGGGTAATCCAACTATCCTCCTGTTGTAAGTTGCACACTTCTGCAGCCATGATGTTTGGTGCTGCCAACAATTCGACCTGAATTTTTCTCCCAATCTTATCTTCCACCGCTGAGGTGAGGCGAGCCAAAGCAACTGCATGACTGTTTGCCGGTCGAGGAATTTGGGTGATCTGGTAGTGGAAATGCTTGAGCAACAATTGTGTTTGTGCCAGATAGGCTGCCATGGAACTATTCTTAGCGTCAAAGTTGTTGGTGACCTGGTTAACCACCAATTGGGAGTCACTGAAGATATCAATTCGTTTAACCCCCAAGGTGTTTGGCCAAACGTAAGCCTGCTAGGAGGGCTTCATATTCGGCCTCATTGTTCGACGCCTTGAATTTGAAATGAATAGCGTACTCTATCGCCACTTTGTCAAAGGTCATAAGAACTAGTCCTGCTCTACAACCCTGTTGGTTGGACGAGCCATCAACATATAGACTCTATACTGGGGCTGTTGGTTCTATTTTCTAAGCTTCCAAGGGTAATGAAACCACTTCTTTAGGCGTAGAAACAATGTCAACAGGATATGTGAAGTCGACAATGAAGTCTGCCACTGCTTGGCCCTTCTCAGCTGGCTTTGGTTGGTAGGAGATGTCAAACTCACCCAATGTTATCGCCCATTTGATCATTCGCCCAGAAGTGTCAGGATTTTGGAGTATCTGTCGAAGAGGATGATTGGTAAGCACGATGATAGAGTGTGTTTTTCGAGCAAACATGACCAATGCTAGATCCAATTTCTCAATGTTGGAGTATCGTGTCTCCACATCTTGTAAGGCCTTGCTAGCGTAGTAGACAGGTCGTTTGACATTACCATCCTTTCGAATGAGAACGGAACTTACTGCTGAAGCTGATACCGACAGATAGATAATGAAAGTGTCATCAACTTCAGGTTTGAAGAGCAGAGAGGCTTTACTTATATAGTCTTTGAGGTTCTTGAATGCCTCAGCACATTCATCAGTCTATGTAATGTACTTCTTACTTCCCTTAAGTGCTTTGAAGAAATGAGCACATCTGTCTGTGGCCTTAGAGATAAACCTAGTTAAGGCTGCCACCTTGCCAGTAAGGCTTTGGATGTCTTTTGCAGTTACCGGTTCCTTCATGTTGAGGATTGCTTTGATCTTCTAGGGATTAACCTCAATGCCTCGTTGGCTTATCATGAAGCCTAAGAATTTTCCAGAGCCTATGCCGAAGGCACATTTGTTGGGGTTCAACCTCATTCGATACCTCTTCAGAATGGTGAAAGTTTCATATAGGTTGGAGATGTGTTGGTCAGCATATTTGCTCTTGACTAACATATCATCAACGTAAACTTCCATGCTCTTCCCAATCTGTTCGGCGAACATTGAATTGACCAGTCTCTGATAAGTTGCTCCTGCATTCTTTAGGCCGAAGGGCATGACTTTATAGCAATATAGTCCCCTGTCAGTAGTAAAGGCTGTGTGTTCTTAGTCTGGAGGGTTCATGAGGATATGGTTGTATCCTGAGTAAGCATCCATGAAGTTCAAAAGTTCACACCCTGCCGTAGAGTCTATAAGTTTGTCTATGAGAGGAAGAGGAAAGCTATCCTTCGGGCATCCTTTGTTTAAGTCGGTGTAATCAACACACATTCTCCACTAGACCTTTTGGAGCAGGAGACTTTCCTTGGTCGGATTCTTCTTAACAAGGACAACATTTGCTACCCACGTTGGATAATTGACTTCGCGGACGAAGCCTATGCCTTTGAGTTTTTCAACTTCTGCCTTCATTGCCTCGTACCGTTCAGCGTCATAAGATCTTCGCTTCTGTCTCACTGGCTTGGTCTTGGGGTCAATACTTAAGTGATGGCAGATGATATCGGGAGAAATGCCTGGCATGTCCTCATATGACCAGGCGAAGACCTTAGTGTTTTCTTGCAAAAAAGAGATTAATGCCAACCGAATTGGTGGTGACAAGGTGGTGCCGATCTTCACCATGCGATCCGAATAATCTTTTGAGATAGAGATATTCTCCAACTCTTCAGCGGGTTATGCTTGCTCGGTGAAATAGTCATCTCGAGGATCTTCGGGTTGACTGTTGCCACCGTGAAGATCCAAGTTGGCTTCGTCTGGGCTGGTCTTTATGACTTGGTCATGTATAGAAAGGGTTTCCTTGGGCACAGTCAGGTGCTGTTGCTTGACCGAAGTGTTGTAACATGATCGTGCACTAAGTTGGTCTCCTCTAATGTAACCATTGCCATAGGGGGTTGGAAATTTCATCAATAACATATGTGTGGATACCATGGCCTTGAGATCATTGATGCATGTGCATCCGAAGATGACATTGTATGCCGTTGGGCAATCAACCACCAGGAAGTTAGTGGTAATGGTAGCTATGTAAGGGCCTATACCAATGGTGAAAGGTAAGTGTATGCTCCCCAAAGGTTACACGATATCACCGGAGAAGCTTATCAGAGGGGAAATCGAGCGATCGAGCAAGTGTTCAGCTACATTAAGTGCCATGAAAGCTTCAGCAAACATGATATTGATCAAAGCCCCCGTGTCTACCAGGATTCGTCGTACTTCAAAGTTGGCTATGTGAGCTTCCACAATCAGTAGGTAGTTGTAAGGGTAGATGATACCTCTTTCTTCCTCAGGGTAGAAACATATTGGATCCCAGTTAGGCTTTTGATACTTACCTCCCCTGATGTCTTCCACGTGAAACACTTGGTGGCCAGACCTTAAAGCTCGTTCACCATTTTTCATGGCCCTGTTGGAAGATTTAGATATGGGTGTGCCATCACTTACAGAATATATCACATTCACTTGATGTTGGTTATGGTTACCCATTGGAGGGTGAAGAAGGAATTGATCAATTTTTCCTTCACGTGCCAAAGCTTCAATATGATTACAAAGGGTGATACATTTCTCGCTGTTATGGCCGTTATGTTCGTGGTAGCAGCAAAACGTGCCCGTGATCTTCGTGGGCTTGTAATCCGGGTGCCTCAGCTTTGGCTTCGGTATCAGGTGCTATGTTAGGGTAAATGGCCACGCATGTGGCGTTCAAAGGTGTGTATGCCTCATACCTCAGGGTAGGGGCTGTCCTGACACGTGCTTGACCCACTATGTTGACTGCCTGGGGTCGAGGATTATCATAGTGATACCCTTGGTTATCGCGGTAGTGTCCTTTACTTCTTTTACTAAAATGAGACTGGTGAGGATAGAAATCTTTCCTTTTGCCCTAAGATTGATATGTCTGTTGACTTAGCAAAGTATTAAGTAAGGCAGGGGAGGCACCGCTGCCGTTTGGAAGGTCGAGGTCTTCTCATTTGGTTGGATCTGGCTTCCACTCCCTACTTGCTGATAAGGGGTGGTTGTGGGGGGTTTCCCTTGATATGTCCTTGCCTCGGCGGAAGCATGGTTGTAAGCATGTGCCATCACCTGAGAGTAAGTCTTCCAAGTGTTGGCATTTATCATGTACTTGAAGAAACAATCACGTAGGCTTGCCGTGAAGGCCTTGAGGGCGGTCTTGTCATCTGCCTCAGCGCAGCGAGAATACTCATGGCTGAAACGACCGGCATACTCTCGTAGTGACTCGTCCGGCTTCTGGCGAATAGTGTACAAGTCATCTGCAGAATGTAAGCGATCGGTTTAGAAGATGTGTTGAGAGACAAACGGTTTCTTCAGTTCCTTAAATGAGTCTACTGTCTCAGGTGGAAGACGACAATACCAGTTTAGAGCTCCGCCAGAGAGGGTGGAGGGGAAGAGAAGACATCGCTCTTCGTCGATGTGCATCCGATCTGCCATGGTGGACTCAAAGAGGTTAAGGTGTTCAATTGGGTCTTCCCTTCCAGTATAGAGTTGTAAACAAAGCTTTTGTTTTGTCTTTACTTAAAGGGGGTGTCGAGGATCCTCATTGTGAGAGGGCCAGGCCTGGGTTGGTTCCAATCGGTATCTCGGCCTGACGTTCGGCCTTCAACTTGTTTACTTCCTCAAAGAGTTGTAAGATAAGGGGGTCCTAAGTAGAGTCATGTACCACTGGGATTTTCTTTTGTAAGTCTCCATCACCTCTTGGAAGTGGGAAAGTTTTGAGCAAAGGCGTGTGATTTTTCCTTGGACTCGCCGTATTGACTTCTAGGGCGACTCTATCGAAATACCTCAGAGTCCCCTGTACCTTCATGTTCCTCTAGGACCTGTCGTTCCTTCCCTAGATTGGCAGCTGGCCTGGGTCGTGGGAGGGGACTGCGTCTTTCAGAAACCCTTGGGTCATTGATCTTCGAGCATATGTGGAGGGGATTCTCTCGACGTTGCTTTAGGAAGTCTCGGCAATCACGATAAACGGCTTTCGATCCTTCCAACCCTTCTGCAAGGAGGTGTCTTCCTCCACTTCTCCTGTTTTGGGTCAAAGCAGCTGGGTTGAGAGATGTCTCATATTGATCAATGTTTTGATAATTAGCTCGCTCTTCATCAGGGATACCCATGTCGAAGGAATGTGACCCTCCATGTTTGAGGGCACCCAGATGATGGTTGATGTCCACAGGGGCAACGAGCTCGCGTGTTTGAGTATGCCTAGTTTCGTGGAGCGTCTCAAATAGCTTCTCATACTGCTCTTGGAGGACCTTATTCTTCATTGCTCTCTTGTTATTCTGAGCTTCTAGCTCATCGACTTTAGCTTAAAGAGCAACCCTTTTTCTTTCCTTCTTTCGTTGCTTCGCACTAGGTGCAAGAGGGGTGTCATTCTGTGTGTTGTGACTTCCTTCGCTCCCCATGTTGGAGAGGGATGCTGGTCAAAAGAGAGTGTACGAATGGTGGAAACCAACTTGACAAAGCTGAAGAAAGCGGGAATAAGTGTCGTTTCCCATAGACGCCACCAAATGTTGATGCACAAAATCAGTGAGGACTTTGGTACAACAGAAAATGTTAAGTTTGTGACCTTCGCTAGATTGCTCCGGTCACTAGCGTGGATAAGTATGTAAATGGATAGAGGCAAGGAAGCAAACACAAGATGTATGTGGTTCACCCAGATTGGCTACGTCCACAGAGTAGAGGAATTCTCATTAATTGTGAAGGGTTTACACAATTACATAGGTTTAAGCTCTCCTTTAGTGAGTACTAGTGAATGATTTAGTACAAATGACATTAGGAAATATTGTGAGAGAATGATCTCTATTTATAGAAGAGAGTTTCTAGTTTCATTCTGACATTGACACGTGTCATGTTGTGATTGTCTTCTGATGTTGACACGTGTCGTGCTATGATTGGCTTTTAATGTCGACATGTGTCTCATTGTGATTGGTCTCCTGGTTGGAGGGAAACTCTTCTGGGTCCTTGACGGTATAACGTTGACCGGTGCTCAGTAGTTTCGGGATTGGTCAAGTATGGTACAAATAGAATAATAACTGGAAATTGGTTTGTTAGCATATGTCATGTGTGGAGAAAGATTCTCTAACTAACCTATTTCACCATTCAATTCACCTGATTTTGTACCTAGTTTGCTTTAGTTTTGCAATCTGTTTAGTTTAATTAATTTCGTCCAAATCAATCCCCCTTTTTCATTAAGTGTCTTAGATTAGTTAGAAAAATGTTTAAACCTGTCCAATTCAGTGTTTTGAGTCTTACTAGTCTTAAATTCGTCCAAATAACTCCCAAGAGTTTGTTTTGAGTCTTTTTAAGTCAGTTTTGCTGTTTTGAGTGTTTTAAGTCAGTTTTGAGTCTCTAAAGTCTAATTTAGTGTTTTAAAGTTTAAATTGTGTAGATTAGCAGCCCTAGTTAATCTCCGATCTAGAACGATCCCTACTTACATCTTTGCTACAATTGTCAACAATAGGGTTTAATTTGTGCGTCAAGTAATTTTCACATCATATATTCACCAATCTTTCAATTTTCAAGAAGTTTTTGTTTCCTAAAAATCCTTAATATCTCATCAATGGGTGATAGAAGAAGGAGTAGCAAGGCAATGCAAATGGCATAATACCAAGCAAGGCTTGACATTGAGGATGAATAATTGAGCAACACCGAAGCTGAACTTGTAAACTCGTTTATGCAATATGAGCACCATGGCGAATATAGTCATCGTGGTTCTGTCACAAGGCGTTCATTTGTGCAGTGTGATAGAGAAGAGTGTTATGAGTAAATGATGAAAGATCATTTCATTGAGCGTCCGAGATTTCCTGCTATGGGGAGAAAGCTTTTTGAAAGCATCTTGAATGCAGTTGTTAATCATGACCACTACTTTGCAATGATTCTATCCCACAAAACATTTTTATTTTGATTTGTGCCAACTGCACCATCTTCGCTAACAGAAACTCATGCCAAGCATAAAACAACATCTTTCTCACAGGTCCAATTACGACCTCTAATATGCTCTCTTGCCATGTTGAACATTTTGGAAATGGAAAGAAATGGTAGAAAGATAAATTGGAAGAATTGTAGGAGAAAATTGAGTTTTGTGTGGATGTTTGAACAAATACATAGGTATTTATAGAGTTTTTGGGTGAATTTTGAGTTAAATAATTTTTTAATTATTTTAGCCATTGGATTTAAATTTGGGCCGTTAGATCTTTTTTTTTTTACCGTTAGATTTGATTATATTTGATCTCAGCCGTTGGATTCAATGTATTTTAAAATAACATATTTTTTAAAAAATGAAATTTGAATTTGGACCGTTGGATCAACCAACGGTCCTTAAATGATGGCCGTCAAATGCGGAAAATAGCTGTTGGGCTCAGCGAAGTGGCCAACAGGGCCCTAATAGTAGGCCCCCACGCTATCGGGAGCTGATTGGAAGCAGGCTGCGTGGGGTGTGTCCGCAAGTTGGCGGGCCGAGACTGGCCCAATTTGCAGCTAGTCCACGCGTTTAGGGGGGGAATTTGGCCCAGCTTTAGCATTTGGCTTTTAGCCCAATGTCTTAGCTTGGGTTGGATGGTGTTTGGGGGGGAATTTTGGGGGGAAATTTGGCAAATAGCACAGGGTTGGAGGAGGTCTTAGGGTTTTTCTAAACCTGGCATTCGTGTCGTGTTTTTCGTGTTCATGTCGTTTTCGTGTCATACCCGATATCTTTACGGATCGTGTCATGTAACACCCGTTAAAATAAACGGGTAAAATGACCCAACCCGAAATCAACCCGATAATATTAACAGATAATATGACCTGACCGGTTACCCGTTAAGGAAAAAATATTTTAAACCAATAAATAATCAAATGAAAAACATAATACTAAATAAGTATATACATATTATAATGTCACATCCAAAACATAAAAACTCATTTTTCTTTTAAGTATATTTTCACTTAACTAAAGTCTTTAATAGTTTTTTAATTAATGTAGAAGTGTAAAAAAATATAAAAATATATATATAAACGCTCGTAATGACAAGCTTTACAACTTTCATGAAAAGCTTAACTTCGAAATTCGCCACTATAATTATATAAATCATAGATCAAAATTTAACCGTTAATTGTTGTTTACATTTACGCTTCATTGTTCTCATCAAATTTTGTTTTTTTTCAGAATTTTTTTTTTGAAAACTTGATCTATTAGAGAATGTAGGAAGTTAAATGGTTTGGATCGTTGATATTATATTCAGAGTTTTACGATTAGTGAAAATATTGCTTGATGTTTATAAAGTTTCTACAAACTATATAACATCGACTCATATTTCAATTAATCGTAAATATTGAACCGTGATATCAAATATCTAAACCGTTCATCTTCTTACATTTGCCAGAGGATCATGTTTTCAAAAAAGAAAATTTTAAAAATGGAATTCAGTAAGAAGAATAAAGCGTAAATGGCAATCGACGGTTAAATATAAATTTAAGGTTTACGAATTATAGTGTTGGATTTTGAAGCTGGCCCCTTCATGAAAGTTGTAAAGTTTGTCACTATGAGTGATTGTATATTTTTTTTTTTTTACATTTTTTACACTTCTACAATAATTATTATTAATTTTATTAATTTTGCCCTCAAATAAAAAACATTATTCATGAAGGTTTGGAGGATTTTAAAAATCTAAATGATAATGTAAGTGTAACCATTATCTACTTGTGGAGGAATAATGATGAATCACGAGTGTTTATATATTCTTTTACATTTTTCATACTTGTATGTATGTCTTCTTAGTTCTTTTCTATACAAATACTATTTAGTTTATTTTAATTTTGGACAACAACATGTTAAGTACAATTTATCCTAGTAATGATAATAAGAAACTCTCATTATAAAAGTAAATAATGACTAAAACTTTTTTTTAAAACTTATATAGAATAATAATACAAAACTATATATTTAATATAGAATATATTGTATATATTAATATGGCTATTGTATTTTATAATAAACTTTTTAGTAATTAAACTTTAAAATTATCAAAATAATTTTTTTCTTAACAGGTCAAAACGGTTTACCCACGTGTTACCCGGGTGTATACCCGTTAAGAATCTTAACGGATCACTCGATAAGTTATCGTGTTGATCCGAAACCCGTTATTTTCGTGTCATTTTTGTGTCGTGTCAGAAACTGCCAGGTCTAGGTTTTTCCTTGTACAGTTAACTCCGAACCTTGTACATCTTTTTCACACAGTGGAGTTTGTACCCATGGTTCTCAACGGAAAGGAATTCCACCAACGTTTGAAAATTCCAGTGGTTGAATACAAATTTATCTCATGCCAAGGTGGATTGGATACTGATAAGAAGAAAAACTATATATGCATATACTACCCTTTTCTGTTCTGTAAAGAACATTCCGTCTTCAAATTCAACCCTTTGACCAATTATCATGGCAACTTCCCAATTACTTTAAGATCCAAAGCATGAACAATTGAATCTGCTTTGTGTTATACTATTAATTATACAAAAAAGCAAAGTGGGGATCCTGGTCTGTATATTCACGAGGATACAATACTCTCTTTTAATCCATTCCTTTTGCGTTGTAAAGTTAAATCTTCTTGCACTTTAGGATGCCAGATTTTGTTAAGCTTTTATTTGCCCACTTCAAGTTTGTGAATATAGGTTATGGTGCTTTATCGTCTACTTTTAGGTTGTTCATAGATAATTATTTAGCACCATAAGTTTCTAATCTTTTGGGCAATCTAAGGTGATCTTTCAAGTTGTCCATAACCAATGGCAAGAGTCTAGGATCGAACATTGAAAATATGTGACACTTTAAGCCCACTTATTTATATATTTTCTATTTTTGCGGTGGGGAGAAAGTTACCTCAACTTGCAATGCCACTTGTATGCAACGGTAGGTGTGGAGTTTTATACAAAATGTCTGCCTCACGTGAGACCACCACATTGTTAGCCACACGGGTACTAGCATAAAACGGTAAGTGTGGGGGTTTCATACAAGAGGTCTTATCAGTATTAGAAGTAGAACTCTACCCTTATGTATTGTACTTTATTTTCTTAATGTCCCGATGTGAGACTTGTATTCAACAATCAAATGACTAGAATCAAATTTATTATATCCGCAGATTATTATGATTAATTTCAATTTTAATTAAGAACTAAAGTTTTGAAACTTCTAGTTTTTATACATTATGTGCTTCAAATATGTGGAAAGTATAAATGAAAAAGAAGAAATGAAGAGTGGTATTACGATGGAGGAAAAGAATAAAGAAAAATCGAGGAAAACTAGATCTTAAAAGTAACAACAAACTTGAATTAATGTTGGATTTTTTGTCTTCTTTCTGTATACTCTTGAACATTTCTTTTATATCTCCCCGGCGATCAGTCCTCCATCTTATTCATCTCTAATTTCCACCATATACTAAAAATCATAGTTAAAACCAAATGATTATCAAACATGCTGTTAGCCTTAAGAGTTTTTTTTAACTAAAAGCAGTTGCTAAGCATGTTTTCCGTTTTCAAAAAGCAGTGAACAAAAATAAAAAACTGAAAACGAAATGATTATCAAATAATCCCTTCATAAATCTTTCAGTCTGGGGTTGCAAAAACAAAACGCAAGTTGTACATCAAAGTATTCCCATGTAAAAAGGTTCAGGATGAACAAAACATATAGAACAGGCACAGGCACAGGCACAGGCACATTCCATAATTTATATCTTTGCATGTATAATGTACACGTGGCAGGTCCAAAAGCGATGTAAGCCAACCCTAGTGATTGCAAGTAGCAAGAGGCAGCAAGCAAGCAAGGTTCGTTTATATGTAATCCAGCTCTTCAAGAATCTCAATGGGCTTATAATAACTCATCAAAATCTTCCACTCAATCTTTCATGATTCCCCAATATGAAGCCTAAAGCATTATCATTTATAATACTCCACTTCTGATCTTGCAAACTATTACTATTAATTAGACCTGGCAGTTTCTGACACGATACGAAAACGACACGAAAATAACGGGTTTCGGGTCAACACGATAACTTATCGGGTATACACGTGGGTAACACGTGGGTAACCTGTTTCGACTTGTTAAGAAAAAAAGTATTTTGATAATTTTAAAGTTTAATTACTAAAAGATTTCTTATAAATTACAATAGCCATATTAATATATACAATATATTCTATATTAAATATATAATTTTGTATTATTATTCTATATAAGTGTTTAGGCCCAAAATATTGGTTTGGGCCGAGAATAATATATACAATATATTCTATATTAAATATACAATTTTGTATTATTATTCTATATAAGTGTTTAGGCCCAAAATATTGGTTTGGGCCGAGATTTATTCTCGGCCCGGAAGGCCTTACGAAAAGGTTATCGTGGATCGTTTAGTTCATGGGCTTCCTAACCTAGGTCGGTCAAGTCATACTGCGAGACGAGTAACTGAATCTTGGCGCAATAAGGAGTCTCGGCAAGATATGGATATTGATAACCCGGAAGTGAATCCGGCTTGATAAAGGACTGGTTCAAAGTCATAGTGAAAATAGGACTGGTCGAGATGGTGTTTGATTAGAAGAAGAAATCCTAATCCAAGTAGGGTTTTAACTCGATCTAGAAAGTACCCAATGCTATAAATAAAAGAGGCTGTGCATCGTTCAAGCCCCCTTCAATTCAACACACAACTACCCTGCGCAAAGTTTCTCAACAACCTTGAGACTTTTTCCTTTTCTTTTTTTGCTGACACACCTTCAGTTTGGATAAACATCACTGTGAAGGCAACCGGTGATATCTTCAGTCGACATAGATAGCACTGTCACCATAGAACCAGCCGGTCTCGCAGCATCTTCAATCGACATAGATAGCACTGCGTCGAGGGTGACTGGTTATCTATCCAAGTCTCGGTTGAAAAGGATTCCCGAATCCTTATTGGTCGAGGTCATCTCATTATCCTTCTCAGCGAAGTGAGGTGTTACAGTTTATTGGGCTCGGCACATTGCACGCCGAGTTAGTTTATGATTGGATACTCTCAAGTGGGATTTAGAGTTCGGCATTCCGACGGCCGAACCACATTTATTGTTAAGACATATATTCGCTTTAAGTATTTATGCCCTTACACTTTGGTGTCGATTTGGTGTGAGTTTACTCTGACGAATACCATCATTGTGACTGAATCCGACGACGATGATTTGTGAACTTCGTAAGAATAGTAGCCATGTCTTCAGGTTCGAGAACCCAAGAGGTTGAGATGTGTTCCTTCCTCGGTCGCAATCGCAAGATGCAGGAGTCGGCCGAGCTCGACTGACGAGTTAGCACGCCCCGCATTCAACTGAATGACGTAGTTAGCTCATAGATAACTCGGCCTGCGCGCCACGTAGGCTTGGTAGTTTTTAGTGTTAACATTTTGGCACGCCCAGTGGGACCTAGTGCTAACTACGAAGTTCATGCCAATTGAAACACGATCGGTTAAAAAGAAAACAGCTATGGGAAAATCAACAACCGATTTGCCAATTCAGAGCATAGGACAAAGTGTATCACAGGCACAGAATCCCCTTAGTGCCGTGACACCTGAGTCCACAAGCGCGACTCGCCGAGAAAAGGAAGTTGGTCTCGGTGGTCAGCTTTGCAGTCTAGAAATCCCTAACAAAAACACCTGCGTTCTCAATGAAGGGATAGTGGAGGACTGTGATGAGGATGGTGGTGAAGGCTCTGATCCACCAACAAGATCGTTTCTTCGAAGATGACTTGACGAACAGTCTAGGGCGGTTGAACAGACGTTTAGTCGAGGAATCGATAAACTGCACGACGACAGGTCATTCGATTTTTCCCGATAATTGCCACCAAGGAATAATCTGTTGCCAATAGTACAGGCCGAGCCAATGCCTACTCGGCTCAAGCCAATTGACTTAGAAAAAAAAAGAGGATCGAGTAGCAGGACAGATGGACCCGACCAGAGAGTGGAAGTAACGTCCGTCGATATAACCGAGGTCCAGCGGATGATTGATTCGGCCATGAAAAAGGGGTCGAAGTTCCCTAAATTCATCCATCCATATCCAGCTTACATGGAACGGTTCGAATATCCTAAAGGTTTCAAAATTCCATATTTTAGTCTTTTCGCTGGAGAATTGTCTTTATCCTCGTTGGAACATGTGGCTCGTTTCACTGTGCAATGCAGAGATGTCAACAGTGATTTTCACAAGCTGCGGCTGTTTAACTTTTCATTGACAGGTTCAGCATTTGCCTGGTATATCAACCTTCCACCTAATTCCATCCAAAGCTGGGAGGAATTGGTCGAGAGATTTCACGAGCAATTTTATCGGCCAAGGATGGAAATGTCAGTTTCTTTGTTGGGCAAGATGGCTCAAGCATCCGATGAGTTACCAATGGATTATCTTACCAGATTTAAATCGGCCAGGAATTGGTGCCGAGTACCTCTCCCTGAAGTCGAGTTTGTTAGACTTGCTTTAAATGGACTCGATATAGAATACAAAAAGAAATTTTTGGGGGCAAACTTTCGGGATATGTATGAATTAGCCCAGCATGTCGAGCAATATGACTATTTGCTCCGAGAAGAGAAGATGTCGAAACCCCCATCTCGAGGGATGATTTACAAAAACCCTACGGTCAATTACGCATCGACCGAAGGTGAGGAATCTCAGTACGTCAGCATGGCCGCGACCGAGATAGTAATAGATAAACCATACGTGTGCAAGGCATTGACTCATTAATTCCAAGGAGGTCAAAACCCGCTCGGCCACTGAAGAAACAGTAAAAACATCAAAAGTTTATACCTTTGATATCACAAAGGCCGAAGTAATTTTTGATCAATTGCTATTAGTGAAGATCATTAAACTTCGGCCAGGGCATAATATTCCCAAGGCCGAAAAACTTAAAGGAAGGACATATTGCAAATACCATAACTTGACAAAGCATGCAACAAACAATTGTGTCATATTTCGTGATGATATCCAGAGCTGGATTGACAAAGGCAAGTTAAAGTTTCCTGAAAAACGCATGATGGTTGATACGGACCATTCCCTTCAACGACAATCGGCATGGTAGACACCCGTTTGCCCAAGAGCAAAGGAAAAGAGAAGGTCGAATTTGCCCAAATACAACACATCCGAAAGCAAAGCTCCCAGCCTCGACTCAAGATCGACCTATTTTCCAACGCGCCACCTACCGAGCTCTTAGAACCGGCCATAGTTGAACCAATGTCAAACTACAACGATAAAGAAAATGGCGGGCCAATAGTACCACATATCCTAAAGAAAGGTTCCCAACCTCGACTCAAGATCGACTTGTTTTCTAATGCACCAGCCATCGAACTTTCAGGACCTGCCATAGTCGAGTCCATGTCAGACTCCAGCGAAGATGGAAATGAAGGGCCGATAGTTTTGTGTAGCAATTGTAAGGCACGCGTTGTATTAACCGAGCCCAAGAGGAAACTACCTCCGATGCAGATGCCGACATCATAACACCAATTGGCGATTACAGCAAAACCTTCAAAGGAACCTAGTGAAGGCCAGCGCCAGAAAGTATTCGACAGGCTCGGCCCAAGGAAACAGACAGATGGTCTTACATCGGTCAGACGGCGCCTTGATTTCGACGCACCGTTTTACAATGAGGATTATTATTCTCGCAATTCCAGTAGTTCGAGCTCATCAACAAATCCAAAACCCTTCAAGCCACCTGAACTGTTGGAAATGTGCCCTAAAACCAATCATATGATGATACTTTACGGACATTTCACATGTTAAACTAATATAGTTTAATATAAAGGGCAAAGATTATTGTTTGAAGCCGTCTCATATAAATATTATACGCTTAAACGATGAGTCCAAGGAATATGTAATTGGGAGAATGCGATCTAAAGAAGTTAAATTCATGAGACCATTCTCTTTCGTATACATATCCTAAACGTTCATGATCATAGGATTACCAATTGGGCATTGACAGTCCGTTAAGATCAATATGTGCTATGTCTTTTCTTAGGGAGAGTGACTGGTCTCGAGTCATTGGTGTGATTGACAACAAGACAAGCATGTAGGTGCTCAATAGAGAATGAGTCCACTGAACACGATCAACAAGGAGTTCTCATACTCATGTCACATAAGAACTCATGGTTGGGATAATGCAAAGTAGTCATTTGACCTGAGGCATCATAGTTGTCTTGTGGTTAGGTGATTGATCTTTGACTATGTCAAAGTCACTCCGTCAGAGGGTATCCACAGCACAGTTGAGGTTAAGCCACTTAACCATGGAGGCAAGTGAATGCGCAACAAGGGATCTCTAACCTTTAAACCCTTTGAGGGAGAATACTCTATGATATGATTAAGAATCTTTGGCCAGAGTATGAATAAGATTTAGAAAGTCGTTCCAAATCACATTCAAGGTAATCATATAAGTAAGAGAATCACATTGGACAATAGACATGAATAAACTGTCAAACCAAACAATGTAGTGAAGAGTATTGTATTAGAGAAAGACCGTATTGCATTGTAATCCTAAGCTGAATAGGTTCTCCACCTCTTCTGATTAGCTTGGGTAACCATGACATACTGCTAGGTGTCACTCATGGTTTGTGGAAGCCCTAAACATGTATAATCACTAAAGGGAGAATTGAAAGTAAGTTTCAATTCACAATCGATTTGAAAGAGTTCTAATCGCCCACTGCCTCGCTAAAAGGAACCTAATGGATCGTACACCGTGTAAGGTAAAGATTGAAGAAACAACGGAGATGAGTAAGGATAATTAAATGGTTTAATTATTTATGGCAAGGATTAATTAATATGTTAATTAATCAAACGAATAAAGTTCGTTAAAGACCTCGGGTTAGTTTTGGGCCTCAAGGCCCAATGGGCTTCGAACGTCAAGCCCATTGACTTAAGTTGTATGACAACTTAATGACTAATAATTCACAAAGGCCCAAACAGCCCAATAAAACCCTATGGCCGGCCATATTGATAAAGGAGTGGGTTTTGGACTTATTACAAGTTTGCCACTCCAATGAAGGTAGGTATAAATGTGACTTTATAGCCTTTTCTTCATTAGGGTTTCTTTTGGAGAAAAGATGAGAACACAATATCTCTCCCTTTCTCTCTAGGAGGCCAGCCCCCTTGGAAGAGATTAGCTAGCCATCTTCCATCCTCCAAGGTCAGTCATCTCTTCTTCGAGTCTCTCCTTGGTATGGAAAAATTAGAGGCTCTCAACTTTGGGAACTTGGAGAATCCTTTCAACCATCCTCATCCAAGAAATCCATGGAGCTCAGAAGCAAGGAATAAAGGCCCTTTCCTTGGGTGATTAGCCTTTTCTTATGCAAAGAGGAATCAACAAAGGTATAAGATTTCTCAACTCACTTTGTTCTTGAGTTGAGTCTTGGTTCACCCTTCTACTAGGCTTTGAATTTCATGGGTAATGTTTTGTTTTTGAATGCATACAAGCATGATTCTGCCTTTAATTGTTAATTGCATGCCATAGATGTTGCTCAAATGAACATGTTTTTTCACAAAATTTCCTTCAAGTGGTATCAAGAGCCTAGGTCTAGTAGTTGCTGAATCCTTTTGGGTTTTGTATTTTCATAGTTTATGATTTGAATGTTGTAATTGTTACAAGCTTTATTCTTGCTTCTTTGAATGTAAATTTTGTTAGAAAATTTTCCATCTCAAATGTTGTAAATGTAGTTCATATGAGCATGAATTTTGGAGCTAAAATTTGGTGCCATGTTTATTGGGGAAATTTGGCCAAATCCAAAGGGTTGATTTTTAGGTTCATGTTTGTCTTGTTAAAAGTGTTTTAAAGTGACATTAGGAACCCCTAAGTCCCCTAGTATGGTAATATGTTTTTTCCCTTAAGTTTGAGAGTTTTTGGGGTGTCTTTGGGTGAAAAATGTTCATGGAGCTCTTATGGGTTTTCATGTATGTTCTTCATTGTTCTTGTTATGTTCTAACCAAGAACAAAAAGGTTTGGTGTTTTGATTCAAAGTGTTTGATGTTTTTCATAAAGTTTTGTTTATGGTGGTTGGTGTGACTTTATTGTAATAAATGGTATGACATGATTTGTCCTTTTTCAATCAACACCATACCAATCACTTACACCTTTTCCTTGTTTCAAGAAACCATGTTTTATGGAAATCACTTTTTCAAACCTCCCCATCACCTTTCACTTTTGTTGAAAAATTCAAAAGTTTTATGACACAATCTCTCATCCAAAACCGGCCACCCTATTAAATAAGGTACTTTTGGGGCTTTTATGCAATTACATAAAGTTTTGATACCTTTTTTTGTATTTGTACTTTGACCCGAAAGTTTACGTTTTTACGTAAAGGCCCAAAATTACTAAAGGACAAATTGTTTTGCTCCTTTAATGAAATTTTTGCATTTGTTGAAATTTTTGGGTTCTAATTGTAATTACATGAAGTAGTGAACTTTTGTGTTTTTACAAAGGGACCTCAAAAGTTTATGTTTTGCAATATAGCCCAATGGTTGAGGTTATTGTTTTTCAGCCCAAATTAGTTGAGAACAAAATAGTTTTGTATCTTTAAATGAGAATTGGATTTTCATTTCATTTAGCTCCATTTAAATCAATTATATGGAAACAAAAACCAAATAAAAATATTGCATTTAAGTTTAATTAGTTAAAACGTTAATTAATTAAAGAAAGGGTGATTATGAACCTAAGCCTACGATAATTGAGCTATGTGAAAGGCCGTCTCAAATTTGTTTGAACCATGAGAATGTGTAGATTAGATTTTGGTTGTAATTTGATATGATCAAATATTGTAAAAGAGCGTAAGCTCTTCTTTACTTTAAAGTAATTTGTTTTGATCAAATGTTGTAAAAGAGCATAAGCTCTTCTTTACTTTGAAGTACTTCTTTCTTGCTTTATTTGATATGCATGAAAATGAAGTAGAGGGTCCAACGCCCAATAAGAAAACACGCCTTAATGTGATTTAACGCATAACTAAAATCAATCACCATCCCTAGACCGAGATTCAACACTAGGCTCGTGTTGGATCGAATAAAAGGTTCATAGTCATCCTAAGGCCCTAAGGTAACTATATAGTCCATAAATGAATGCAAACCTTATGTTAGTAGTACCATACTCTTGCTTTAAAAACCATTTTACAAGCATAGTGGGAGTATCATATACAACTAAATCAATCAAATGGACCAATAGTTGTAATAGGACCAAATTGTTTTAATAAGATTAAAATGCATGCTTATATGTGATGAGACCTAAAACCCTCAACCAAACCATTATTAAGTTGATAAGCGTGAGAGTGCTTTGAACACTCTTTTGTGGCCTTCCACCGTGATAGGCTCCGATCGTTTGTGACTCGTACACCGACTTCACCCTATCATGGGGGAGTACAAAGTGTGTGCTTACACTCAGGAGGAGTTCTATATGTATACATGATGTTGTAAAGGTAGGCAACGAGAATGATCAACATCATATCATTGTGAGGTTATTCTTGAACCCCTACTCAAACTTGCATGGTGGGAATGACTTAACTAAGTGCAATGGAGCCAACATCATATCATTGTAAGGCTTCATTCTCTAAAGGCCAAATAAGATGGGTACTTGCAAGAGATGCAAATGAGGAAGTGTACTCTCTCATTATTATTCATGCTAGCCAACATCATATCATTGTGAGGTGGGTTTGGTAATGGTGAGTCTCCCATACTCTACTAAGAGTTTCCTCCAAAACTCTCGAATTCCGATGAGAGATATGGAATTTGCCAAAAATAGTGGGTGGTGCTATTTGATTTAAAGACCCTGATCAAATGGCTTAAAATCAATCAATTTATATTCGTTATGTATTTGTTTACCGATATATTTGCAAACGCTATCCAAAACTTGACAAAGAAAAGCCGAATGCTTTAGTTTCCGGACTTGGTACCACAATCCCATAGATTGTCTTAAATGGATTGTATATGTACCTAAGTAGTCTCATCCTCACAATCTTCCTATTGATAATGTATCATTGGAAGAACATGTTAGATAAGTCTATCATAAAGAAGACAACACAAACAACCAATGTTTATTCCTTCGTTATATGAACAAAGGAACTTATGAAGATTAGCATAAAGACAAGGACACTTTTAGTGTCATAGTTCTTCACTTACAAATCGTTGTATGAAGAAATAAGAGTTGCTTTGAATAATCCTTAGTTAATGCAAACACTAGTGCTTGTTTCTTTGTTAAATGAACAAAGAACTTGAGAAGTAAGCACAAGGGCATGGACACTTTATGTGCCATGATTCTTCACTTACAAATTGTTGTATGAAGAAATGAGAGTTGCCTTGAACAACTCTTGAAAGTTTGTAATTATGTTTAGAACATAATGGTTGGTTGACAACAAATAGTCCATCAACATGGACTTATGATGATTCTGAATCATTGAGTGTTGAAGTATTAAACCACTTCACGAGACGGAAACTAGGCAAGAACTTCACTTTTGTGTCCCTATCCAAATAGTTCACTAAGTTTATTGTAAACTATATAGTGAACAATAACCATACGCTCTCCAAATTGTTTGATGTGTATAACACAATTATGAGTTTCAAGAGAGATGGTGGGAGTTTAGGGACCATGACTATTGTAGTTAAAGGAGAAGTCAAATGAAGAAGGCGAAATAACTCCAAGGGAACAAACTTTCTTTATGAAAGGATGGACATTGGAAGGGGTATTTGCAAGAAATGTCTTGCAAGTGTCAAGAACACACCTTTTGAAGGTGTTATAAATTGTTCTTGAATAGTTCAAAACAGTTGGTTCTTCTACTTGAATGCTTGATTCCGTATTAGTAACTATGTTTTACAATTGTTGTAAAAGTGTGGCTAATACAAAGTAGAAGATTAATGAGAAAAGAGAAAGTACTTCACATTCGGAACGTGAATCAAATGCAGATCTTTGCGAAAGCAGGTAGTACTTACTTCCTCATATGAACTACCAAAGAAAATGGAAAAACAAAGATTGTCTTTACATTCCAATTGAATAAAAGAACTTAATTCCATATGAGAAATGGATAAATGTTTTGTTTGACAAAACATTGTTCTTTATTAATGAATGATTACATTATTGTAATCTAATTGATTATCTCTATAGTAGAGATGATATGGTAGTGTTAACTGTTTAGAATATAACGATGCTTAAAACCCAAAAGGTTGCAAGATAATGACTAATTCCAACTGAGTTGTGATACCTCTAAAACATAAATTATGAGTTGTTCATAGATGGATGCTTTGGATCGTTAGATCCAGATCCAATGCCTTCTTGTTAAAATTGTATAGAGGCAAAATGTTTGAATCTTTATTCTTTTGGAAAGGAAGAAAGAATCACAAAGTTATTGAGGTTAATTCACTTAAATGTTGGTGGCACTTGTCCACAACATAATACTACTCATGTTGTATGACATTCACCGAAGATCGCTCTCGGTTGGACTATCGTTTATTTTGAATAAACACAAGTTCGAATACTTTGCAAAAGGTTTCAAAGAATTCAAGAATGTAAGTTGATGAGTAAGACGTCTAAAGTATTTACCTCCTTAGATTTGATCCAAGGAAAGGTAACACTTTAGAACAGTTTCCTTGAAAGATATCAAGGAAAGAAGCATCATAAGATAATGGATTTCTCCATTAGGAGAAGAACGAACTTGAATAAGATTTAGTTTGTTGGATGTTATCAATTACCCATATATATGATATATACTTCTAAGACAATATGATTGTCAATTAGAAGATCTTCCAAAATTTTCATGACTCCATAGGATGTAGTTGGAAAGAAAGAGAAGTCTTAATCGTATTAAGATTTGGGGTTGTGTGCTAATAAGCAATATTTGTTTGAGAATTATCTTGTGGATATCCTTAAATTAACCTTTAGATATCACTTCTATAAACCAACTAACAAATGTTGTTTTGTTGGGTAGTTCATTGTAATCCTACAATATGATTTGCCTAAGCTCAAATGAACGAGAGATAAAACTCAAAGAATAGGTTCTTTGAGAGACAAGATGATAATCAACAAATATAACAACCTAGTTCCTACACCATAAGCTCCAAGGTAGTCGAGAAGGATTTATAAATTGTCTCAGTTGAATGGTTTGAACTTTATGACTATGTCATAGAGTTACACCTCTTAATTCGAAAGAAATAAGAATGAAAATCCTTATGACTACATTGAGTGTATATACGACATATACTCAAGGAAATGGTAAAGTACCATTTGACCTGAAATAATGAAACCTTCATAGCTAATTGGTAGCTTAAGGTGACTACAATCAAAGAGAATGGTTGACTTGGAAGAAACCATCTTTGACATAGTCTTGGTTTCAATTAATTCAAAGATTGCAACCTACAACTAAATGGTGATTCAATGTTTGGACATAATATGGGTTTCCTAAACCATTATTAAGATAGTCTTGATAATATATGTCTGAAACTATGAATCACAAGACATGTAAGTTGTAGAGATCCATCCATCATGAATCTTAGCAAGCTAGTGGGAGCTATAAGCGTCTTATGAGAGAAAGATCAAATCGTTTGATTTCTCATAAAGATGTAAATGAATCTTTTGTTTACTAAGTTTACAAAAGATTAGTGGGAGTTAATCATGTTCCTAAATTTGAATATATATATATACACACACACACACACACACATATATGATATATTAATTTTGGAAATGAAAAGAATACTTCTTCGTTAAAGTTATGACTTTAAACATTCTATAACGTAGAATGTATATGCGAGACATAGTCTATAAACATGGGATGGAAATTTATAATGATAGATTTCAGGATATAATTGGATTATATCAAGCCCTAATGATAGACAAAAGATGCTAGGAAGTTTCTCATATGATGATAAACTTCAATCAGAAGGACAACTCTAGTGAGACTAGGAAGTTGCTCTTCTCAAAGGGAACGTACCCTTTTGACTCCTAAAGAAACATAATGCATAAATAGAATCCTTTATGCATACTACATACACAGAAAGGTGATTTACGTATTTCATATTGTATGAAAAACATTGATATGAGTTGTACCTAGAACGGTACAAGACGATATCAGTGGCAAGCCCAGGATCAAAACCATGGCAACTGTCAAGTGAGTCCTTAAGTATTTAAGAAATACTAAAGGATATATTCCTCAAAGAATGAGGAAGAATTAGAGTAACGTAATGGAAGCGTAAATGTATTAGATTATGAATCTAATCCATCATTGGATGTTTCTTCATTATGAATGAAGAGATCATCAGATATCTTTTTATTATGACTAAAGAGATATTTGGATGGAAACATTAAAAGTAATGACTTTAGTGTGTTCCATTGTGAATGCAAAATATATTGCCATATAGAAGCTTACAACAATGTTGTTTGGATGGGAAAGTTCATTTATGAACTCTCTATTCGGTTCCAATCAGAAAGTGTCTCCAATGTACCGAATGAGAGACTAAACCACATGATTAAGAATCATGTATAATGGTGACGTCGTTATTCTCAAGGTTGCTTCTATGGTTAACATATAGATATCCATTGTCTAGGCCTACTACTCAGCCATTTTTGAAATGACTACAGAAGAGGTATCATCACAGATGACCAAGCTGATTGGCTCTAGTACAAATGGGAGATTGTTGGAAATGTGCCCTAAAACCAATCATATGATGATACTTTACGGACATTTCACATGTCAAACTAATATAGTTTAATATAAAAGGCAAAGATTATTGTTTGAAGCCGTCTCATATAAATGTTATACGCTTAAACGATAAGTCCAAGGAATATGTAATTGGGAGAATGCGATCTAAAGAAGTTAAATTCATGAGACCATTCTCTTTCGTATACATATCCTAAACGTTCATGATCATAGGATTACCAATTGGGCATTGACAGTCCGTTAAGATCAATATGTGCTATGTCTTTTCTTAGGGAGAGTGACTAGTCTCGAGTCATTGGTGTGATTGACACCAAGACAAGCATGTAGGTGCTCAATAAAGAATGAGTCCACTGAACACGATCAACAAGGAGTTCTCATACTCATGTCACATAAGAACTCATGGTTGGGATAATGCAAAGTAGTCATTTGACCTGAGGCATCATAGTTGTCTTGTGGTTAGGTCATTGATCTTTGACTATGTCAAAGTCACTCCGTCAGAGGGTGTCCGCGGCACAGTTGAGGTTAAGCCACTTAACCATGGAGGCAAGTGAATGCGCAATAAGGGATCTCTAACCTTTAAACCCTTTGAGGGAGAATACTCTATGATATGATTAAGAATCTCTGGCCAGAGTATGAATGAGATTTAGGAAATCGTTCCAAATCACATTCAAGGTAATCATATAAGTAAGAGAATCACATTGGATAGTAGACATGAATAAACTGTCAAACCAAACAATGTAGTGAAGAGTATTGTATTAGAGAAAGACCGTATTGCATTGTAATCCTAAACTGAATAGGTTTTCCACCTCTTCTGATTAGCTTGGGTAACCATGACATACTGCTAGGTGTCACTCATGGTTTGTGGAAGCCCTAAACATGTATAATCACTAAAGGGAGAATTGAAAGTAAGTTTCTATTCACAATCGATTTGAAAGAGTTCTAATTGCCCACTGCCTCGCTAAAATGAACCTAATGGATCGTACACCGTGTAAGGTAGAGATTGAAGAAACAACGGAGATGAGTAAGGATAATTAAATGGTTTAATTATTTATGGCAAGGATTAATTAATATGTTAATTAATCAAACGAATAAAGTTCGTTAAAGACCTCGGGTTAGTTTTGGGCCTCAAGGCCCAATGGGCTTCGAACGTCAAGCCCATTGACTTAAGTTGTATAACAACTTAATGACTAATAATTCACAAAGGCCTAAACAGCCCAATAAAACCCTATGGCCGGCCATATTGATAAAGGAGTGGGTTTTGGACTTATTACAAGTTTGCCACTCCAATGAAGGTAGGTATAAATGTGACTTTATAGCCTTTTCTTCATTAGGGTTTCTTTTGGAGAAAAGATGAGAACACAATGTCTCTCCCTTTCTTTCTAGGTGGCCAGCCCCTTTAGAGGAGATTAGCTAGCAATCTTCCCTCCTCCAAGGTCACTCATCTCTTCTTCGAGTCTCTCCTTGGTGTGGAAAAATTAGAGGTTCTCAACTTTGGAAACTTGGAGAATCCTTTCAACCATCCTCATCCAAGAAATCCATGGAGCTAAAAAGCAAGGAATGAAGGCCCTCTCCTTGGGTGATTAGCCTTTGCTTATGCAAAGAGGAATCAATAAAGGTATAAGATTTCTCAAATCACTTTGTTCTTGAGTTGAGTCTTGGTTCACCCTTCTACTAGGCTTTGAATTTCATGGGTAATGTTTTGTTTTGAGTGCATACAAGCATGATTCTGCCTTTAATTGTTAATTGCATGCCATAGATGTTGCTCAAATGAACATGTTTTTTTCACAAAATTTCCTTCATGAACCACGTGACCAACGTTAGTACAGCTACAATTCTCCCACCGGCATGTATACAGCGCTCTCCAAATCTCAGAAACGTCGACGTCAGCGTATAGATTGCTTGGCTCGAGGGCAAGCAGCCCAGCCTGTTTCGGCCACTAAATGGCAGCCGAAAGAAACGGCAAGAAGCGGAGATGATCGGCCAACCCTAACATTCATGATTGAATTACAATGGCAGAAAGAAACCAATCGGGACTTCGAAACTACCATTAAAGCAGCCGAGAAGCGCATCAAGCTTCTTCTTCGCCCCGAGGAAATGAAAGCTCGTTTCGAGCAATTTAAGAAAGAGGCCGAAAGCCAACTGCCCCTATTACCTTTGAAAGAACCACTAATTAGAGTTCAGAAGAATCTGCACCCCCCATTCCTCGACGAATCAATAGAATATATGAAAGAATTTCACAAGAAATATTCCGCCAATGACTTGTATGGGTTGCCCAAGGCCTGCCAAGAAGCTCTTGACATGGCATTAATTTGCCCCAATGCTGAGCAAATCATCCAAAAAACCACTGATCCAGCAATAAAAGCCAGATTCCAGCACATACGAGAGGCTAGGGTTCTCGGCTTAGAGGTTAACCCATACACAGATATTGACACAGCCAAACTCCCTTTTTCTCTTGAAGACCTTCAACACCTTCGATATCATTTCAAAGTTTTTTCGACCGTCTTCTTGTTCGGTTTAACGGCCGATGAGATAAAGCGGGTGGCACGTCTGGACGCTTACCTAGACACCAGGAATGCCCTGATCGCCTATGAGGAACGTGCTCGTAAAATACGGTAAGAGCAGAGTCCGACACCAGATGCATGCAAGCCCGAGGACGACAGTTAACAGGATACAGCGTCGGATTGTGTGGCACAAGCGCCTGAAGATGTTGAGACACATACCAAGCCAGCCACGAATGCTCCAACACACGATGATATAGTCCTCACCACTCCGGAAGATGACGACCAGGATCCAATGGGCCCTTCAGTCCTTAAAAATATGGAAATCAGCATGGTCCATGTTCTTCCTGCTGAATTTCAGCTGATTACGCACCAACCAAGTTCCTTGGACGGTGATGTGGTCGCCGAGGAGGCAACACAAGTTGATTTCGTCACTACTACTGAAGACGAGTCAACTAACGACGACGATAAACTTAAAACGACCTTGGACATTTTGTTTCCCCGTTCTTCCTCGACTAATCTTTAACATTTAAAACCGTTGTATGTCACGGCCCATATTGAAGGCTACCCAATCTCCAAGATTTTCGTCGATTGTGGAGCAACAGTCAATATCATGCCTGTATCCGTCATGAAAGCATTATGACGATCCACCGACGAACTCATTCCTTCAGAAATAACCATGAGTAGCTTTGTCGGTGACAAGTCTCAGACCGAAGGAGTACTCCCTCTAGAGGTAAACATCGCAGGTCGCAATTACATGACCGTGTTTTTTATCGTCAACTCCAATACCGAATATAATGCTTTGCACGGTAGGGATTGGATTCATCAAACGAATTGTATTCCTTCTTCTTTATACCAAGTCTTTATTTTTTGGGATGGTAAATCAGTCGTGGTCCACCCAGCTGATACACAGCCGTTTGAAACCAACATGATTCAGGCCCGCTATTATGATGATCACGTCGGCTATATTACCCTACAAGGTTTTAATGAAGATAGACGGCCGACTCGGATCTCAGTCCAGAAAGCCATCAAGGTAGGCGCCGAGACTGTCCACCAGGATTTGGCGAGACTCGGTTTAGCCAATTTACTGCCCACCACTGATGATTGACATCAAAAGCGAGAGGCGTCAAGCCGCGGTTTCATCAACGATGGAACGCATGCTGGCCCATTGGTATGCTATTTCTAAGCACCCGCATTCGAGCATCAACTTAATCGAATTTTTGGCCGAAGAGGATAACGACCCGGTACTATCGTTGGATAAAGTTTAGGCCACACCGGCCGAGCTCGACGAAAGTTGACCCCAAGTTAAGGATCCTTTAGAGGAAATAAATGTTGGAACGGTCGATGATCCTCGGCCGCTATTTATTAGTTCGTTATTACCCCATGCCATGAAAGTTGAACTCCATCAATTGCTTCACGAGTTTAAAGACCATTTTGCTTAGAGTTATCATAAGATGCCGGGTCTCGACCGGACCCTTGTCGAACATGAATTACATATCAAACCTGGTTGTAAGCCTGTTCGACAACCTCATCGTCGATTCTTGACCGAAGTACAGCTCAACATAAAAGATGAAATTGTTCGACTGTTAAATGTCGGGTATATCCGAACCACTCGATACGTCGAGTGGTTGGAGAAAAAAGTATCAGTGCTCAAGAAAAATGGGGCCCTACGCATTTGCATATATTTTCGAAATTTGAATCTGGCCACACCTAAGGATGCATATCCCATGCCAATTTCAGATTTGCTAATCGACGCCGCGGCTAATCATGACATGCTGTCATTCATGGATGGGCATGTCGGTTATAACCAGATATTTATTACCGAGGCTGATGTTCATAAAACTGTTTTCCGCTGCCCGGGGGCACTTGGAACTTACGAGTGGGTAGTCATGCCATTCGGTCTAAAAAACGTTGGTGTTACATATCAACGCGTGACGAATACCATTTTTCATGACCTGATCGGCATTACTATAAAAGTGTATATTGATGACATCATGGTCAAATCAAAAAGTCACCGAACGCATATTGATGATCTTCGGCAAGCTTTCCTTCGCATGCGACGACATAATCTTAAGATGAACCCGGCCAAATGCGCCTTTGGCGTGTCGGCCGGTAATTTCTTAGGTTTCTTGTCCACCATCGCGGCATCGAGGTCGACGCAAACAAAGCTCGTGCAATTATTGACGCCCCACCACCGACGACCAAAAAACAACTCCAATTTTTGCTCGAGAAAATAAATTTTCTTCGCCAATTCATAGCTAACTCCGCTGGCAAAATGACGACATTCTCTATGCTTTAGAAACTTAAGGACTTAGACAAGTTTGAATGGCATGAAGACCATCGAGCAGTTTTTACGCAAATCAAGGTTGCTCTTGCGACTCCGCCTGTCCTCGTACCGCCTCGACACGATAAACCCCTTAAGCTTTACATTTCAGTGGCTGAAGAATCCATCAGTTGCCTCCTCGCACAAGATATTGACGCTGGGTGAGAACAAGCTATTTTCTATCTCAACCGACACCTCAATCCTCCAGAGATCAATTATTCACCAGTTGAGAAGCTTTGATTGGCTTTGTTCTTCGCCACATCAAAACTCCGACATTATATGCTCCCATCCGTTACGCAAGTCATCACCCAGACAGATGTTATTTGATATATGCTTACTTGGCCAATAGTCAAAAGCCGAATCGGGAAATGGACACTTGCACTATCGGAGTTTAGTTTGCAGTACGCCCCATAAAAAGCCGTCAAAGAACAAGCGCTTGCTGATTTCTTAGCCTACCACCCTTCTCCATATGGGTTCGGGGGCAACGATGTTGAAATCAGAATGGTGGAAGCATGTGACAATTATTGGACAATGTATTTTGATGGTTCCAACACGTCAACATCGGTCGGTGTGGGGATCGTACTCCAGTCTCCACACCAACACTGTTGGTTCTTTTCCCTCAAGTTGGATTTCGATTGTACCAACAATCAGGCTGAGTACGAAGCCCTTGTTATTGGCCTTAGCATACTTCATAATTTGCACGCTGCTCGCGTCCTCGTCTTCGGTGATTCGGAGCTTGTGATTAACCAACTTAATGGAACTTTTCGGTGCATGAGTTGCACTCTGGTGTCCTATCACATGGTGGCCAGTTACTTAGCCGAGTCATTCAACAGTATCACGTTCAATCATATTTCCTGTGGACGAAACACCGTCGCAGACGAACTCGCTCAAATAACCTCCGGAGCACAACTCCTAGGGAGCAAGAGTGAACCAATGATATCCGTTTTACGGCAATCGTATCCGGCTTTGGTTAATTAACAAGTCCTTCAGCGAGACCAAGTCATCCGTACACAGGTAATGTCCTTACCTTCGTTATTGGAACAGGAGGATCCTGTAGATGTTTGCGCGGTCGAGACGCTACCAAACGACTGGAGAAGGCCAATTATGCAATACCTTGATAATCCCAGAGGCCAACACGATAGAAAGACAAAGGTCCATGCCACAAACTATGTCTTATACCAGAATGAGTTGTATCGAAAAGGCGAGAATGGTTTATTACTGTTATGCCTTGGCCCGCAAGAAACTGCCCAAGCAATCACAGAGGTACATAAAGGAATTTGTGAAGCCCATCAATCAGGACGCAAGATGCGTTGGCTACTTCACCAGCACGGTTACTTTTGGCCAAGCATATTGAAAGATTGTATCGAGTATGCACGAAGATACGTCCAGTGTCAAATTCATTGACCCATCCAAAGGGCCCCGGCCGAATTACTTCATTCGGTCACCAAACCTTAGCCGTTCAAATGATGGGCAATGGACGTGATCGGCAAAATCACACCATCCTCTGGAGCAATGAAACATGCATGCATACTCGTGGCAACGGATTATTTCACTAAGTGGGTCAAAGCAAAATCATACGCCGAATTAACATCCAATAAGGTTTGTGATTTTGTGGAGGAACATATTGTGACCAGGTTCGGGGTATTAGAAACGATCATAACTGATAATGGGACAGTCTTCACAGCTGAAACGTTCAAAGAGTATACGGTGAGCTTAAAAATTCGGCTTGAGCAGTCCACACCATACTATCCATAAGCGAAAGGACAAGCCGAAGCAAGTAATAAGGTTTTGATCGGTATTCTCGAAAAAATGATAAAAGAAATACCTGGCACGTGGCATTTAAAATTGAATGAAGCCTTATAGGCATACCAGACTTCACCCCGGTTGGCAACGGGAACCACCCCATATGCGTTAACCTATGGACATGACGCGATGTTACCAGTCGAGCTAAGTGTAAATTCTTTACGCATGATTGAGCATAGTAGTTTGTCCAACGCCGAATACAACAAGGCCATGTTACAAGAGTTAAAAGATTTGGAAGAAGATCAGCTTGACGCTTACAACCTTCTAATGGCACAAAAGAAAATTACCGAACGAGCGTATAATCAAAGGGTCAAACAAAAAATGTTCGGCGAGGGGGAATTAATTTGGCAAACTGTCCTACCCATGGGAATTAAAGACCCCAAGTTCGGCAAATGGTCGCCAAATTGGGAAGGACTGTTCGTCGTCCATAAAGTCCTCGGCAAGGGGGCATACCATCTTAGAGATCGAACCGGTGTTATTCACAGGTTGCCAATTAATGGAAAGTTCTTAAAGAAATATTACCCAGTCACATGGGAGATGCAAGAATAAAAACTCGTTTCATTTCATTAATAAGCTGGTTTACAGTCAAATCATTCTAGGGTGATGAAGGAAGAAGAGTTCCAATAAGGGTCTTTAGCTCCAGCCACCGCACCTCGCCCATTATGACCTCGGCCTGCCGGTTCTTCTTATCCATCTTCAACTGCTTGACTCGCTTCGCGTTCGTTGCATACTCGGTTAAACAATCTTTGCCGCCCGACTCGAAGTCCTTCGCAAGCTTAGAAGCAATAGCTGACCTTCGTTTTGCCAATTCGACCATTTGACGGTCGAGGTCAGCCAAGGCTTCCCCTTTCACCTTTAAAGCATCGATCTTCGGACGAAGAGTGTCTTGGACGGCCATGGCAGCTTTTAAATCATTATCAGCCCGAAGAGCGTTCTCGAGGACACTAAATGATTCCCAAACTCGCTCCAAGGCGGACGACACCTGAACGACAGCCTCGGCGTTCATTTGACCATCTGCTTCGAGGTCGTTTAGGCATGCACCCAACAAATCAAAACCTTTGCGCTCAAGGACTTGTGACGCCGAGAGAGACAAAACTTCTTGCAGCCGAACCAGAGCAGCTAAATCGGCAGGTTCAGTTGTAGTAGGCAAAGGGCCAGCCTCTCCAGAAGTGCTTGACAAGAGAGCTTTAAACTCGACTTCCCATGAAGGCTGCACACAAAAAATCAATTTAAGCACAAGGAAATCACGAAAGAATACAGCAAGAAGGTTTTTGTTTTAAACCTGCCGATAGAAGACTTCAGCCTTGTTTCCGGGTTCGTTGCTCGAACCTAAAGAACTTAATGGCCGAGCCCAGTGTCTTAGACTGCTTCTCAGTTCATGCGGCCGATGAAGGTTATCTACATTCGATGGCCCCTGCGGCAGCCAAGAAATATAGATAACACCTTTCGGCGTGTAGAAATTTCGATGAAAAGAATGGGTAGGCACCTGACATTTGGTATCTTCCTGGTTTAGAGTTCTAAGGCAGAAAAGTGGTAGGGGTACTTACGAAGGTCGAAGTGGCTTCTTGAGGAGGAATGTTGAGGTCCTGGTCTTGCGGATGAACAGGTGTTTCCGCCGTCGCTTCTGGCTCTACAGCAGGTATTTTGCCACGATCGACTGTAAAAGGGCCGACTTGGACAACCGCCTCGGACACAGGGGGAGGTGGATTACGTGGTTGAAGGCGACTCGTCAGGGGAATCTCATCGCTCCCGTCGCTGTCTTCTAGAACGACTGCCATGTGTTTTGGATTTTTGGGAAGATTTTTCTAGGCCAAGGGGGCCGCCCCTTCCAAGACAGACGCAACAGTTGGCTCCGAAGCTGCAGACGCCTTGACCAGTAGAGCAACAACTGGTCCAACGACTTGAGAAACAGGTCGTACATGGGCGGTTTCTTTGGTTGAAATTGGCCGTTTCTCTATCGAAGCTTAAACGACAGGGGTAGAAGGGGAAACATTAGGAGTTGTCGCTCCCGTAATTTGACTGGAGATAACATAAATCTCCCGTTCTCATTTCCTCGCCAACTTCTTGACTCGTTTTGCGGGTTGAGGGGGTTCGACGGCCGTCTCGGCCTCTTGACGAGGCCGTTTGCTCAGTAAGGCATGCGCGGTAGTCTTAGCCTTTGTAGAGATAGTTGATTTTTTCCCAGTCGCAGCGACCACTTCTACCTTTTTCAGTGATCGACTACCTGAGAAAGCAAAAGCAAATTAGTAAAGTTCAAAGTCGAAAGAATAAGGTAGAAATAAACTGTTACCTTGAGATTGGGGGGCAGAAGCCTTATTGGGTCGACCGCCAAAGATCTTGTTCAAGACATCTTTGACCAAAGCACCAAAAAAGTTTTGGGTATACTCTTTCCACCAATCACCGAAAGTGTCAGTGTTAAGGGATTCTGGAACGGTTGGTCGAAAGTGGAATTTTTAGCACCGTTCTTGAAACTTCTTTTTGGCACCCTTACACTCTTTCTCTGAAGAGCCAGATAGGCGTCATCGGATTAGCAAGGAGCGAGAGGTAAGAAGATAGCCGAGTTGCCGAGCAGTAAATTGGGGGTGATATACTTCCCAACTTGCTCGGTGCGTGTCACACCCAAAAGGAAGGTCGCGAGTAAGCACAAACGGAGATCAGCATCATCATCTGCACTCCATGCTGATGTGGGAAGTTTGATCGACAAAGGATATTCTCGACTACGGCAGATCAAGAATTCGTCGTCGGAAAGGGCATCAAGGCCGAAGAAGTATCTGAACACGTCTTCAACTTAGTGAGGAGGTACTGGTCGAGAAGCCACTTGAAGGTCGAGTGCTTCAGTAGTCGAGAAGCTGGCAAGCTCTGGCCGAATGATGACGAAATAAACCTGCAGCCAGAGTTGGAATACCCAGAGGGAGCCACTCTGGTGTGGGTCGATCTTGTGAAGGGTCATCTCGGCCAAACAGCACAGAAGATGAGCAAGAATGGTTGGACTGAGCGTCAGGGTGTGACCGTTAGCCAGAGTTTCGGCCACCGGCATGTTCTCAACCAAGCATTTGTTGGACTTGGTACAACAAATAAATTTGTTATACCAGTAGAAGAGAAAGGCTTCGTGTTCTCCCCGTCGTAGGTTCTCCTCACCTTAACCGGCAAAGTGGAGGTAAAGAGTGTTGTAGTTGAGGAAGTTCTTATAAAGTTTCTGAACTTCCTCCTTTGAGGGTTCTTAACCCTCTCCGCTTAGCGTTTCGATGGCCTGATCGTTGAAAAGTGCCTTCAGGTCAATAGTCGATGGGTACCCGGAGAGGGTAGCGTCAACTGGGATGCCAAAAGGGGAGGTCCCTAGGATTGCGGTAATGTTGAGGATAGTATGACACATGGGGCCGAGGGGAAAGACCATAGTGTTGGTGGCTAAGCACCAGAAGCTTGAGGCTGCCATAAGAAGCTCCTTGTCCACGACGATCTCCATAAACGAAAGACGAATGGCATCATAAATGCCAAGAGCTTTCCATTGCTCGCCGAAGATCTTTTCTATCCGTGCAACCCAGGCTGCCCAGGTCGCAGTGGTCGAGGGCCAAGAGCCTTGGGGTTTTGCTGAACCCCACCTCGACCATTCAAACCCTTGCAGTAGGGGTGTTAGACACTGCTCCTTGAAGAGTTCAGTGATAGCTGGTGGAACTGCATCCCGAAAAAGTGGACCAAGGATCTGGTAGGGGTGCTCATGTCGCTCTCAAAGCGCAGAGTCTTGATTGAGCGATGGTCGATGATTGCTCTGCATTTGTCGCATTCCTTAGAAAGCTTGGAGATGAAGGAGGCCATTGGAATGGTTTTGAAGGCTTTCTGGGAGAAAGTCAGGGGATTTTCTTTTAATCTTTTGAACAAGAGAAAGTTTGGAAAATTTGAAAACGTAAAGAATGAATAATAGAAGGCCGAGTATTTATAGACTCGTGGAATGGAAGACCAAACAGGGAGAGTGATCAGGAAGATCGTTAATAATTATGGAGTGATGGAGAATATTAACAGACCTAGGAGAAAGAACCAAAAAACTCGCCGATTAAGGGGTCATAATGATATCGTGGCGGCGTCCTTTTATGAAGAAATGACGTTTTGGTGTCTGCACGATCTCAAAGGTACCGAAAGATTCGCAAATCGAGATTGCATGATGACATACAGCGACAGGTATAATGATTTGAGGACGTTTGGTCTTGAGGAATTCAAAAAATCTCGCGGATCAATGGGGTAATGATGAAATGACACTTCAGGTCATGCCGAGAAGAGGATACTTGGCGAGATATCTGACGAGAGCAAGATCGTGCAATCGTGCTTCATAAATGCACCTCGGGAGACGGAGCCTGGTGTCGCTTCTTCAAGGTCAGGGCTCGGCTAGAGACTTCAGGTCGAAAAAGTCCTCAGAAGCGAGGGGGCAATGTTTAGGCCCAAAATATTGGTTTGGGCCGAGATTTATTCTCGACCCAGAAGGCCTTACGAAAAGGTTATCGTGGATCGTTTAATTCATGGGCTTCCTAACTTAGGTTGGTCAAGTCATGCTGCGAGACGAGCAACTAAATCCTAGCGCAAAAGGAGTCTCGGCAAGATATTGATATTGATAACCCGGAAGTGAATCCGGCTTGATAAAGGACTAGGTTCAAAGTCATAGTGAAAATAGGACTAGTCAAGATGGTGTTTGATTAGAAGAAGAAATCCTAATCCAAGTAGGGTTTTAACTCGATCTAGAAAGTACCTGATGCTATAAATAAAGGAAGTTGTGCATCATTTAAGCCCCCTTCAATTCAACACACAACTGCCTTGCGCAAATTTTCTCAACAACCTTGAGACTTTTTCCTTTTCTTTTTTCGCTGACACACTTTTAGTTTGGATAAACAGCACTGTGATGGCAACCGGTGATATCTTCAGTCAGCATAGATAGCACTGTCACTGTAGAACCAGCCGATCTCGCAGCATCTTCAATCGGCATAGATAGCACTACGTCGAGGGTGACTGGTTATATATCCAAGTCTCGGTCGAAAAGGATTCCCGAATCCTTATTGGTCGAGGTCATCTCATTAGCCTTCTCGACGAAGTGAGGTGTTACAGTTTATTGGACTCGGCACATTGCATGCCTAGTTAGTTTATGATTGGATACTCTCAAGTGGAATTTAGAGTTCAGCATTCCGACGGCCGAACCACGTTTATTGTTAAGACATATATCCGCTTTGAGTATTTGTGCCCTTACACTTTGGTGTCAATTCGACGTGAGTTTACTCTACCATCACTGTGACCGAATCCGACGACGACGATTTGTAAGCTTCGTAAGAATAGTAGCCTTGTCTTCAAGTTCGAGAACCCAAGAAACCGAGACGTGTTCCTTCCTCGGTCGCAATCACAAGACGCAGGAGTCGGCCGCACACTCAACACAACATCAACATATCTTTACTCCTTGGCCGAACTCGGCCAATGAGTTGGCACGCCCCACATTCAACCGAATGACGTAGTTAGCTCATAGATTACTCGGCCTGCGCGCCACATAGGCTTGGTAGTTTTTAGGGTTAACAATAAGTTTAAAAAAAAAAAAAAAAAAAACTTTTAGTCATTATTTATTTTTATTATGAGAGTTCCTTATTATCATTACTAGGATAAATTTTACTTAACATGTTTTTGTCCAAAATTAAAATAAACTAATATAGTATTTGTATAGGCAAGAACTAAGAAAACATACATACAAGTATCAAAAATGTGAAAGAATATATAGATACTCGTGATTTACACTTACATTATCGTTTAGATTTTTAAAATCCTCCAAACCTTCATGAATAATGTTTTTTATTTGAGTGAAAAATTAATAAAATTAATAATAATTATTGTAGACGTGTAAAAAATGTAAAAAAAAATATACAATCACTCATAGTGACAAACTTTACAACTTTCATGAAGGGGTCAACTTAGAAATCCAAAACTATAATTCATAAACCTTAAATTTATATTTAACCGTCGATTGCCATTTACGTTTTATTCTTCTTATTGAATTTCATTTTTAAAATTTTCTTTTTTGAAAACATGATCATATGGCGGATGTAAAAAGATGAACCGTTCAGATTTTTGATATCACGTTTCGATATTTACGGTTAACTGAAATATGAGTCGATGTTATATAGTTTGTCGAAACTTTATAAACATCAAGCAATATTTTCACTAACCGTAAAACTCTGAATATAATATCAACGATCCAAATCGTTCATATTCATGCATCCTCTAATAGATTAAGTTTTCAAAAAAGAAAATCTGAAAAAACAAAATTTGATGAGAACAATGAAGCGTAAATGTAAACAACAATCAACGGTTAAATTTTGATCTACAATTTATATGATTATAGTGGCGAATTTCGAAGTTAAGCTCTTCATGAAAGTTGTAAAGCTTGTCATTACGAGCGTTTACATATTTTTTCTATATTTTTTTACACTTCTACATTAATTAAAAAACTATTAAAGACTTTAGGTAAATGAAAATATGCGTAAAAGAAAAATGTGTTTTATATTTTGAATGTGACAATATGATATGTATATACTTATTTAGTATTATGTTTTTCATTTGATTATTTATTGGTTTAAAATATATTTTCCTTAACAGGTAACAGGTCAGGTCATATTACCTATTAATATTATCGGGTCGATTTCGGATCGGGTCATTTTACCTGTTTATTTTAACGGGTGTTACACGACACGACCCGTTAAGATATCGAGTATGATACAAAAACGACACGAACACGGAAAACACGACACGAATGCCAGGTCTACTATTAATTTATGCATAAAAGCAGCTTCCTCAAAAAGCAATGCCACCTTCCCTCCAATAAATATCCCATCCACCATATATAAACCACCTTCCCTTCACCAAAGAATCCATCAGCACTTTCTCTTTCTATCTACAACTCTCACACACACACAATGACTCCTTCAAAATTTTCTTCCCTTGGCTGTGAACTGAGGATCATACAAGCAAGAAACACCGAATTCAAGACCACGGGAAACCTGTTTGTTCGATGCTCTCTTTCGGCACGAAACAACAGAAGAATTATGCTCAACACCAGAGAAATCTCCGCCAAGTCTAACCACATTTGAAATGAGTCCGTCTCTTTGGAGTGCTCTGGAACCGAGATGTGCTCCATGGACAACATCCTACAGCAAGAAAGTGTGGTTTTCGAGCTCCGCTGGGGGAGCACTGTGCCGGTTTTTGGACCAAACATGGAGTTAGACTAGTGGGTCACGGTGCTTCCAACAACTAGGCATGGCCTTGAAGGTATCAAATCGCCTCAACTGCAAGTAGGAATCAAGATTCGAGTTCAAGCAGATAATGTGGAAATGGAGAAAAAGAGGCAGAAAGACAGAAGGCTGAGTAAGTAGATGGGATGAGTGTGGTTGTGAAAGCGGTCATTGTCACGGTTGCACTTGTCCAGATTATGAAATTTTTGCACTAGCAGCTGCACTAGAGGCTTTTTAGGCACACAAAAAATTGGCGTGTGTGCACAAAGAGGGATTTTAGTTGGTGTAAACATTCTTTGCTGTTTTTTTTATTTTGTTTTCCTACTAGTATCGTACTCACCCATTTTCTTGTAGGACTGAAATGATTGTCGAAATTTATCTTCTAATTGTATATGTGAATCAAACCATGAGAGGAAAAATCCAAAAAGACATTTGACAAAATAATGTAACGAAATTGTTCCATCAATCACAAAATATTACTGTAGTCTAGGCAATTGTGGACAATATTGACTCAAACCTTAGTTGTGAACTTGTGCCTTCAAAAGCGTTGTGCCAAAACACATCTTTTCCCATGGAGTTTTCTCTAAAGAAATTTTCTTTTTCTGAAAAAGCTTCCATCTTGGCACAGTTTTGTTTAGCATATCAGTAACAGGCATGACTAAGACCGCAAACTAAGAAAAAAAACAATGACTCTAACCAGTTTTTTTTTTTTTTTTTTTTTTTTTGAAAGATTCTCTATTTATTTGTTTGGCAAATCAATTTCAACAATGGCACAGTCATTTACCAGTTCATCAGATTCCAATTCTAAGTTTTCTTTCTAAATTCCTAATGAATAGAAGAAAATGAAATATATATAAATATCACTAACCTATAAACACTGACGGCCGTATGTAGCTTCCGTTGCTTGAGCTTCACATATGCCAAACCAGAAGTGCAGATGAACTTGTCACCTTAAAACTGCAGCATGAAGGATTGTTCAACCGCATGGTCAACAATGCAGCTCTTCATACAGTTACCAAACCATCTCTCCAGATATAATTTTGAAGAACCCCAATCCACGTACTTTCACGTTTAGCCTACTCCTTGATTTAATCACATCTCCATGGGTCTCACAACAGCCCAAAACGGTTTCGTGTAATTTATACCGCCCATCCTTAGTTAACCATCACACTCTGATTAGTTGTGTTGATGCCTCAGAAAGCCTCAGCAAAATCAGCATATCTGTTAAGTTACTCCAAATGGTAGTAGAGAGCAATTCCAATAGATAAAAGAGGCATGACGAGATTTGTTTCCTGATCAAATCCCACTAAAGACTGATCATATATCATAAACGTACTTGGTCATCAACAACATGAGGGACAAAAAAACCTCACTTGACCAGCAAAATTACTCAACAAGCACTTACTAGTCTCTTGGATTCTTCAGCAGTCCCATACACCTTTGGGTGCCCCAGTCAATACCAGTCTCCAACACCTTTCACAGGCAGAGAGGTTTGTGCTATAGCATGAAATATTGAGCCTAAAAGCAGGCCCCTAGTAACATTGCATCGTTCATTTATGTTTGCTGCATTTCCTTAGTAATAACATTTTTTGACATTAGGCCTCTCTTTACCATATGATCCCAAAACAGGCGTATGCTATCATTGTCTCTGGCATAAGAAGCACTGAAAGATCTATAGATCTTGCGTGTCACCATCAACCTCCTCTTGTACATTTCATCTAGCATCGCTGAAACTACACAGGACTTTCCTGCTTTCAAGTAAGCATATGCAAGACTAGTATATATTACACTGTCTCCTGATATACCTTTCTCTCGCATAAGATTGAAAACCTTTTCCGCTTCATCAACCCTTTCACGTTTACATAACCTTCTTATTAATGCCCTGTACATAGAGACATCAGCACAAAGACCTTTCTCCGGTAGTCTTATAACTGCTGCTTCATTCCCCTGGTTACAGTAACCATCTATAATCCATGTATAGGTGCAATAACTAGGAGAAATTCCTGCACCAAGCATGCTAAATAAAATATCTTTAGCACTGTCCATTTCCAGAACCTGGCAAAATCCATGAATGAGTGCTTTATGTGTAAACTCGTCCAGCTTCAGTCCAGCTGCCAACATCCTGTCCTTCACATTGACAGCAGACCTCATATCTCCTATCTTACAATAAGCATTAATCAATGTGTTGCACGTGACATTGTCAGGTTCAACGTTCCTATCACTCATCTCATTCAAAAGTTTATTTGCATCCCTCATCCTGCCTTGTTCACACAACTTGCGAAGAATTGAATTATAAGTAACAACTCCTGGATACAGTCCTTTGGCCTTCATTACCTCGCACAACCTTAAAGCTTCTTCCAGGTCATTCACTCTACAATACCCATCAATTAATGTGGTGTAACTTATATGGTTCGGAGTAGCACCTTTGATTTCACGGAAAAGTCTTACAGCCTCCCTCATCCTACCTTCTCTACAAAACGCATACATAAGAGAATTGTATGTCACCATATCAGGGCTAACTCCTGCTCTTTCCATTCTATCCTGAACAGACAAAGCTTCGTAGTGCATACCCCTTTTGGAATACAGCGATATCAACGTATTATATGTGAAAAGATCAGGAAAGACACACTTGAATTCCATCTCACTTAGCAAACTCTCTGCCTTCTCTACATCCCCAGACTTGCAACAAGCATGAATCAACACATTGTACAAATGAACATTTGGCACAACCCCGGCCTTGATCATATTCTTGTAAACTTTCCATACCATATTAGTCATCCTATCTTTAACCAAAGAACTCAATAAGGCAGTACAAGCATGCAAATGGGGCTTAAACCCATGAATCCTCATAAGCTCCAAAACCTGAATTGCATCTTGGGTCATCTTAGAATTAGCATAAAAGATCACAAGCCAGCTCAAAACATGTGAATTCACATCACGGTCGTCATTGGTCCGAACCAAAGCATTCAAAACCGACGGAGAAGACAAGAAATCCTTAAGGGCAATTTTTTCAAGCAGTTGGTGTGCAGGTTTGAAGTGGGTGTGCTTGGTGAGGATGTGAGTCATAGTCCAAGAACATTGCAAGGAGTGCTTGCAAGTGGGAAGTGATTCGACCCATTTGAAGAAAGCCCAGGAAGGAGAAAGGCCATAGCCATGGAATGAGAGTTGCAGTAGTACCTGGTGAATGGTTGCCGAGCTGAGAAGAAAATCATTGTTGGGTTTCAAGAGGTTGCTCCACTGACCCTTTACCACAATTGCGCACACACTGTGAATGAACTGAGTCTCACCAGTCAATGAAATTAAAGCAGCCATAAAAAACTGAGAGGTTTCGGTGAAAGCTGTGGCCTCCGTGGGTTTTGGATCTAAATTTCTTCTTTTTAATTTTTACAGTGACATCTCCATCTGCGTTCATTCATCTCCAACTGAAGATAAAAAGAACAAAAAGGGTGAAAATAGTTGGTTGTTAGTTGTTAGGGTTAAGGGCAGTGGCAGAGGCAATACGACAAAACTAATTACACCCTCTTCTACTTCTAGTTTCTTATATTATATATATATATATAAACCTTGACAATCTTCAATATTACTCCACAATGTCCCGCATCTACCTTAGACAAGCTCTATAAATAATAGTAGTCGTCAACATATGTTGGCATAAACTTTCGGCATATATTGATAGGAATTGGTAGGTGCCTATTAGGTGTTAGACAAAATGGCCAAATAATATTTTTTTATTGATATTATGATCTCATTACTTGAAAATCCTGACTACACCACCGGTTAGGGTTGCAAATTCAATAAAATAAACTGTAAAAAAAAAAACATGTTGATAAAAAAATAATAAATAAATAAAGTCAACTTGGGTTCAAGAACTGAACTAAATCGTTCATACCAGTGTGGGTTCTAATTTTCATCTTGCAAGAACCACCAGAACCGGACCAAATCGTTTATTTTTATTTTTTTTAATATCTGATTCACTTAGCCCATTTTATATATAGACCCAAATATTAAGTCCAAGCCTAGAAGCCATAACTAAGGGATGATTTGGTATTGTTGTGCTTTGAAAAAAAACTGCTTCTGCTGTACTGTGAGAATAAGCTCATTTTTGCTGCTTCACGTTTTTAGTTTTTTTTTTTTTCACCCAAAACAGTGAAAATAAGTTGTTTTTAAATGTTTACCAAACACATTTGTTAGCTCAGTTTTTTTTTTATACCCACTTTTTATAAAAGTACATCAGTATCAAACCAATACTAAACCCTAATGTTTAAAGTTGGCATTATTGTTTCTTTATCATCTCCTACTCTCCTCTTCTTTTGTGCTGCACCACTTTCTCATTTTCTTCATTTCTCTTCTTCATTTTTTTCTTCCGTTCTTCTCCTCATCCATTATCCCAACACGTAGCCCCCATCTTATTTTACCCAAAACATAAGTTTTCTTTTTTATAAACTCTGCTTGATGTTTTATAATGGTTTATTAGGATTTATTTTATTTAAGAGTGTTGTAAGAAGTAGTATTGTTAGGACTCATTAGTGGAATTTCTATTTCATGTTGATATATATTTGTGTATGTATGGCATGCTCTAACTCGGTATTGGTAGAGTAAAACTAGCTAGGAGTGCTCTAGCTCGGATTTTCTGGCATTTTGATCGACATCTACTTTGACCGTGATTCCATAGTCACCTCCTTATGCCTGAAAGCATTCCAGTCAACCTTGAGTACGCATCTACCTTACTGCACTTCGTATTATCTCTGGGAGAATCGCTCGGACGTTGAAGTTTTATTTGTGACCATTAATTCCTCAATCACCCAACAAATACTTTGCTAAATGAATCCTTATCGTTGGTGATTGAATCTCTCAGAAGCTACCGTTGTAGCGAGATGTCATGCATTAATTCCAGTTACCTTGTATTCTAGATTTGATGGACTTGTTTTGACCCTCAAATCCTTGATTGTTCTTTTAACATTCTCAACATAATTTTTCGCCAAATTCGAGAGAAATTCACTATGAATCTGCTTTTTAAGGCGTTATGAACTACATTGTTCAGCTACATGGTGTGCATGTTGCTATTGTATTTCGTCATGATGTGTGATTTACTTCAAAGTCTTTGGAAGCCTACTTGAAGGTTATGAGTACTAAGTTTTTGTCTAGTACCACATTTCACCTTCAAACTAACGGCCAGTCTGAACGAACTATCCAGACCTTAGTGGACATGTTGCTTTTGTCCGTTCTACAGTTTTAGTATTATAATAGACACTTATCCCTGTTAGAGTTATGTATAACTAACGTTACTATTTTGATTTTTGGTATAGCTCCATTTGAGACGTGGTATAGAGGGTCTATGCATAATACACAATTGGCAGAAGAGTATTGCGAACAGGTATTCGAAGGATCGAGTTTATAGCATAGGAGATTACGTACTTTTGACGATGTCATCCCAGAAGGTAGTACGTGAGCACGATCAATGCGTTATTCGTTGATTTATGTGTATTTCCCAATGGGGGCAAGATGGTAATATTGCACCCTTGGAAATTATTTGCTTGCTTATCGTGACGACAACGAGTTGTTAGTATTGCGGGCTGCAGACTATAATATCGATAGCTTATTCGTTGGATTCGTTAATCAAGTGGATGAGTAGGCCCGTCTACGTTAGTATTTCTATTTATTTATTGTTTGGACTTGACCCAAGTTACTACACACATATCTTCAGAGTATGTGATGCTACAAGTGCATATGTGAAAAATCATTTCTATGTTCAGTTTTGATTTAAGTATAACTATTTTAATTTTACGTTATTATATACGTATTTTGACATTATGTTGTTGTTGTTGCTGTTGTTGTTGTTGCTGTTGTTCTTCTTATTATTATTATTATTATTATACAGGAAGTTTTTAAGGGAAGGGACCCAATTTTTTTTTAAATGGGGATTTGTTGTGGGGTCCACACCACATCGAATTTTAACGATCCGAACCATCCATTTTTCAAGTTGTATCTCATAGATCACCCTTGTAAAATATTAGCCTAATTGGAAATATTTAAGACATCTAATTGGGTTCAAAGAAATGAACAAATACTTTATTATATAAGAAATAATAAAATTTGATCTTGATAATTAAATAGGCATATGGTTTCGGATTGAATTGAATTTTTGCAAGGATGATCTTTGAATCGAGACTAACAAAATAGACGGTTCGGATCGTTGAAATTCGATGTGGAGTGGGCCCCACATCTAATCCTCATTTTTTTTCAAACAAATATTATATATATATCAAATGAGGCGGAACTAATGATAGTAATAACGATGAGGACAATTATACCAAGGGCAATCATGATTAGGGTTGAATGAACTGTTAAATGAATTATGTGGAATTTGATGTGGAAGATAACCATGATTAAAAATGCCATGAAACCAATTGTTATAAACAAATAGAAAGAATTAAACAAAAGATTGATCGGTGTTTACCTTGAACTTGAGGTATTCGATGAATTGACTGTGAGTAAGAATTTTATGCCATTCAAAATCAATTGTTATGAAAATATTCTTCATAATGAAAATAATGAATTCAAAGTAATGATGCAAATATAATTTAAAAATAAATTTTATTGCAAAACTTACACCGGAACTTACAATTGATTTACTGACGATTGAGTCAGCAAATAAGAAAATGACTGATGAAAAGGATATTGGTGCATGCAGGCATCCTTGACATTCTAAAATGAAAAATGTTTACAATTTTTTATTTCTTTGGTTACAGTATGAACTCAAAGAAACTTTTGATTGAGAAATTGTGGAAATTCCAAACTTGAAACCTTCTCATTCATAGTTCACTTCTTAAAGACTTGCAAAAAGGTCTTGTAAGACTTGCTTTCACTATTGATGAACTGTGAAATTTATTGGAATAATTGTTGTTTTTCCGTGGAAGAATATTTGATGCCATTACTGTGGAAGCACGGGATGGATGAATGAATGAATGACTCCAAACATTGTCAGAATCATAGGTGAGAATAATTTATGAATGCTTCACATGGCAAATGACTATGTTCACATGGTGACTTGACATGATGACTGAAGTTTTCACATGACTTTAAGCAAATGGGTCATGGGAATCCTGGTAGTTAGCCCACTTAGTTGGTTGTGTTTTTTGGCTTGCTGAGTTGAATGGTTGCTGTGAGGATGTGTCTGAAGATTCGGAGTCTACAGCTTCTTTGTCTACAGTATGAGCATCGCTGCTTCTACAAGTAATTGTTGTGCTAAATCTTCAAGCCGAGTGGCTTTATTTTTCTTTGAGCCTAACGATTTGGTAGACTTGACTGTTCCTTTGAGGGACGAAGATAGACTAATGTCTGATAATGATTGTTCTGGGATAACTAGCAGTGATGGTTGTGCAGAATGATTGGGAGTGGAGTAATGGGAAATTCGGTAAGGACCTGACTGATGGTCTTCTAATGGTTGAATTTATCCCACCACTTGACTGATTTGGCTCTGTAAACTTCACCTGTTTCAACTTCATAATTCCACTTCAAGATCTATGAGACTTTCTACTTGGCCATGAATATTAGGAGAAGTGTAATTCTGTAGTTGAATCAACTTCTGTCAAATTTTTGTTGGAAACTGGCTGAGAGAACCTGCATAAGTTCTTCTGGTAGGAGACTGGCTGTTGGGCCGTGAGTTGACCACCATTTTGGGAACCATACAGGAAAATTCAATCTGAAATTCTTGTCAAAATTAATGAACCATGAATGACTAAAATCTTCTGTTTGATGGATAAAGATGTTAGTCCATGCATCAATGTAATCAAAATAATTGTAATGGTTGTTGGGAATATGGATATATTGGGTATGAAGAGGTTTGGTTTTGTAAAGGGGGATTTCCCAATTTGCTTCGGTTAAAAACCTTCCAATGTAAAGCTAGAGGATCTTGTTTTCATGGGTTTTTCTATAGAGAGGTTTGATTGAAATGGACTCAGTTTCACTGAGGATGGCTTGATAGTATTTCAGTGTTTTATGTGGTTCTGTAGGATGATAATGGAAATTGGGTGGAAAGACTATTTTGGCTAATTTTTTTGGTGCTTGTTCTTGATTGAGATTGAAAGGGATACTGAAAAAATATTCACTGGGGTTTTTCTTGACATATGGTGATGTTTTGGTATAACTGACTAGTTGGGATGATGATGATTGGTATGTTGGGGTTGAATAAGGATCATATTGACTGACTAATGCCGTTTGATAATTGAGACATGGTGATTGGTAGTTTTGCCTAAGGTTTTCTATTGTGGAACCTAAGGGATTGAATCGGTTAGTAATGGCTAAGGCCGATGAAGAATCTGGGCTTGATTCTTGTTTGACTGATGGTGGTGGTAATGGCTGGAAGCCTCATCTGATCAGGTCTTCTTGCTGTCATTCTTCTCCTGCAGAACTTCTCTGGTTAGGAAATCAGGGATGCAATTTTGACTACCTTTGATGTATTCGATTTCAAAATAAAAAATACTTAATATAGCTTGTCATCATGCAAAAATATGTTTTGATGCAATGTTTTGAACATCTTTTTGTAAAACATGTTTTGCATATTTGCAATCGACTCTGACTAAAAACTTGGGAACTTTAACGAAAAGCACCCGGTACTATTCACTTTAACGAAAAACCACATTTTTACACTAAAAAGTCAATCCTGGTACTATTCACTTTACCCTTTATTTTGTCCTTATCATTAAAACTCAAAGTTTTCAAGCCCTTTTCATTAGTTTTCCTTAAAAACTTTTGAATTAATAAATCATCTTGAAATTTGCTAATGCATAATACTATAGATAATATTTTTTTCTTAATAGTACTATAATTACTTTGTGCTGGATTTCATACTCCTGAATGGAAACAAACAATTTGTACAGGAGATCTAGAAGAAATTGACTGTTTGAGAATACCTCAGTAACCAATTTCATCATCAGTTTTAACAATTTTGAATGAATTAGGAGTTGGAATGCCATGACAGGGCAAAGTCTTAATATGTGATTTGATTTATTTGACTATAGAAGTATGAGTATTGGACCATGATGAGGGATTTTCTTTCAGACGATCAAACAAGGGTTTGCATTGTTGTCTAAGATGTGGATAAAATTTTGCAACATAATTTAAAGATCCTAGAAATCTCTGTAATTGGGTTTTCTCAGTGATTTCATCTGGAAACTTATCTGCAAATTGAATTACTCTATCTATTAGTTGAATGGTTGACTAGTGGATATTGTATCCTAAAAACCTAATTTTGGTTTGGAATAACCTAATTTTGGTTGCTGAGACAACTAATCCGTTTGACTTAATTATCCTAGAAAACATGTTTAAGTGTTTCCAATGCTTATCTATTGATTTGGAATAAATGAGAACATCACTAATATAAACAATTGAAAAATGATTGCATTGATTAAATATTTCGTTTATGATATTCTGAAACTCACTAGGTGCATTCTTAAGACCGAATGACATTTCATTCCATTCATAATGACCAAAAGGAGTGACAAATGTTGTTTTGTATTTATCATCCTCATGAATTTGAATTTGCCAAAATCCAGACTTCATGTCAAATTTTGAGAAAATTACAGTTTGACTAAGTCTCTTAATTAAATATCTTTTGTTGGGAATTGGATACCGTATCCATTCCAAGACTTCATTAAGAGGTTTGTAATTAATGACTAACTTGAGAGTTCATCTTTCTAATTCAGCATTTTTCTGGACATAAAAAGCAGGACAATACCAGGGTGATTTGCTTTTTTTAATGATTGCTTTATTGAGAAATTCTTGGATTTCTTTTTTGCAAAATTCCATAACTTCTTAACTCATTGGGATTGGTCTGGCTTTTGTTGGTATTTTCTTTTCAATAAATTCTTTATTGTAAGGAAGTTTAATAATGTGTTGTTTTTTGTACCAAAAAGCGTTAGGAATATCCGAACAAATTTCATTAACAAGTTTCTTTTGAAAATTGTCAATGCTTTGTAACAAAGATTTATTTGTTAATTGTTCTTCAATTCTTTTGTAATTAATTTCTTCTTTTAAGAAATTAATTTGTTGTGATTTTTTGGTAACTAAATTGATGGTTTTTTAGATGCTTTCTTTTTGTAATTGTCTTCATTTTTTGAGATATGTTTCCGTGCAGAACTCAAATGTGATTTTTTTGTCCTAACATTCTGGTGGTTTGATATGATATTAACTAGCACTCAAATTAACCCTCTTTTTATCAATTGTAGCAAAGTATGTAAGTAGGGATCGTTCTAGGCCGGGGATTAGGAGGGATTGCTAAATCACTTGAAAACCGACTCAAATACGTAAAAACAAGTTTAAAACACTAAACTAGACTCAAAGAATGCAAAACTAAACTTTAAAACACCAAAACAAACCAAAAGACTCAAAACAGCAAACAAACACTCAAAACTGCCTTAAAAACACTTTCTGGGCAGTTTCTGACACCAAGGAAGAATTTGGACGAAAATTGGTTATAACTTGACTCAAGACACTTAAAAACACAAACTAAATTGATTTCTAACTAATATGACTCAACAAAGTAAAAGGGGATTGATTTTGGACGAATTTAAAAACAAAACAAGTAAACTAAACTAAACAGATTTTAAAACGAAATTGGTTAAAGTGAATGGATGGAAGGCTAACTAAGGGGTTCTTCTCCACACATGTCACACTTGCATACAAAACGATTTCCAATTGCTTCTCAATAAACCATGAATTCTCAACGCCCCAAGTTAATTAGGTCCGCTTAAATTAACCCTCAGATTTTCCTTAAGTTATTGAATTGGATGAATTGCATACGACAACCCAAAGCATTCCCCACAAGTTCCCTACATGAAAGCGCATAATAGAGACACATGCAAGAATCATTAAGTTCTATGAAAACCATAAGCATTGACGGGGCACTTGTTACTATGAATTGCATGAAACTTATGCCAAGAATTTACTTAACACGATTGTGATCAACAACCTTTACTACTTGTGAATATAAGTTTATAACAATTAATTGAAATTCCCTTATATCCTAGCATCAAATTCATGCATGCAAACTAAGCGGGCCCTCTTAACCAACATACACAAACCAGTTTTAATTCATATAGATAAGTAAATTGAATTCACAACTTATGAAACGCAATTAGAAGTAATCAAATCATATAGCAAGCATAAACATGGTTTTGAATCCCCCCTAGCCAAGGGGGGGTTTAGTTCCTCATATGCACAAAGCAAAGATAAATAAGTTTAAACATTGAAATCCAAAGAAAGAAAACACCTAGATACTCCAACTTGGACAGCAAGTGCATCCACGAAGTTCCTTCCTTTCTCCTTGCTGCGGCACAAAGGTTGTGGACAGGTTTTGGGGTTATGAATGGTGTAGAATGGTGTAGAATGGATGGGGGATGTGTGGTGGTGTCTAGGGTTGATGGGTGGTGCAGCTAGGGATGATTTTGGGCAGAAATTATGGAATATGGTGGTGGAAGGGTGCGGCAGAGAGCAAGGGATGATTTCTGGCGTGAATTGATGTGTATGAGAGGTGGTAATTCAGCCAAAGGGTTAATATGAGTATATATAGGCACTTAAAACCCTAGGGGAATCAGATATGGACTTGTATAATTAAAACCCATCAGGAAATGGCTTAAAACAATCAGATTTTGAATGGGAAAAGGCATCCTAGGTGCGGTAGGTAAGGGATAGGGTGGATAAGGCTTCTAGAAAGCCTTGCAAGGCAAGGAAATCAGATTTCTAGAAGGGAATAGGTGCGGCACTAAGGGATAAGGCTGATTGTGAAGGGATAAGGTGTCCTAAAGTGTTTAGGACTCCTCTTTGGAGCTGAAATCTTTGTACATTAGGATTAGGAAAGTTTGTCTTTGTCAATCCTTCATCATCTTGGATTCCTTTTCCTTCATTTGGACTTGGAAAACTTCTTTGTTGCTGAAACTTGATGCCATTTGGATTTAACTTTCCTACTTCAAGTAGGAAACCTTGTTTGAGTAGGAATCTTCATCTTCTAGGAATCCCAATTCCACTAGGAAACCTATTTCAACTAGGAATCCTAATTCAACTAGGATTCCATCTTCAATTAGGGACTTTCCTACTTCAACAAGGAAACCTTGTTCAAGTAGGAAACATCATCTTCAAATCTTCAATTTCGTCCATCCTCTTGGCTCCAAGTATGTGATGTCCAATCCAAGCTCAATTGTGCTCTAAAAGGTTCCAAAATGCATCTTTTTGTATGATATGCCCTTAAAACCTGAAAACACATAAGACTACTTTAACTAAGGAAAAACAATGTAAATGCACAAGAACAAGCTAACTAAGGTGCATAAATATGCCCCTATCATGGTTATACGATTATGGTGTACCTTAAAAGGATATAGGAGAGCTATGAAGGGGAGACCTAGAATGAATGGGTTTGAAATATTTTTTATCAAAACAAATGGAGTTTTAAAGCAAACATTGTTTTGACAAACATGGGCTTTTGAGATTTCATATTTTAATTGCATCGGTGACTGATTTGTAGCACTAATAATTTATGTTGATTTATGAAAATACTAAGTGGGAATTAAACCTTTTTTGATACAATTCAAGTTTGCACCTGAGTCAATTAAGGCAATTGTTTCTAACTAGAAGCCTTCAATTATTATTTTTATTTTAGAATACCATTTTCGGATCCTAATTTTTTGTAGTAATCCTAAAATTAGATGTTCTGTTGGGTTTTCTATGGATTTGGATTCTGACACTTGGTTGGAGGAAGAACTATTATATTCTTCATCATTATTGCCAATGAGTGCTTATGTTTGAATGCTACTGAGATGTGAGTGAATTTCTATATTTTCTAATTTTAAGGACTTAATTTCTTCCTTAATTTTATTGACTTTTCTTTGTAAATCTTTGACTGTAATTTCTTTCTTAGCCCTATTAAACCTTTCTAGGGTTGTGCTAAGACATATTTTTAGGGCCTCTTGGGATTGACTAGTACTGTCTTCTTCAGGGGAGATTAACTTCTTAAGTTTCTTTAAATAAAATTACTTTAATTCATGGTCATCTACTTTGCTGATTAATTCGATAAGAAGATCTTCTTGTTCTTCTTGTTTATTGAGGACTGAAATCTTTTTACAACAAGTATCAGTGCACCCTATTTTAATATCGGGGGATGAAAGACTACTGGAGGAATTATTGGAAGAAGATGAATTAGAACATAAATCATCTTCGGATTGACTATGGTCTGTGTCTCTTAATTCTAAGACCTGAATTAACTGGATTTTCTCATTGTTTTCTTGACTCTACATTTATTTGCATAATGACCGAATTTACCACACCTGTAGCAATTTCCTTTTCGTTCTTGGTTTTTGAAGTGGAATTTTTTTTAGGGTTTCCTCTTCCACTTGTTGGGCTTGGGTTTCTCGTAAAATGTATTTGTTTCAAAATTCTTATTTTTATATTTGGGATGTCTCTTACTTGAGTACTTATTTGGGTACCTATTGTAGGCTTCTGATTTTTTTCTTTTTGTTGGATGGGTCAACCTCTGTGCTCCGTGGCAAGGTAGACTAGCAAACAGTCCTAACCTTTACTCACATTCGAGAAAACACTCCCAACAAGATTGCTTGCTTCAAGATCGAAGAGGCACTGTCCTCCGAATCTCGAGAGCCAGACTCCCAACATGATTACTTTCTCAAAAAGCGACGAGACACCGCTCTCCGAATCTCGAGAGCTAGACTCCTAGCAGGATTGCTTTCTCAAAAATCGAAGAGGCACCGTTCTCCGAATCTCGAGAGACAGATCCCCGACAGGATTGCTTGTTCGAAAACCGAAGAGGCACCGCTTTCTCAACTTCGAGAGCCCCTTAGAAAAAGCTTGTCTGTAATCTTCACACGTAACATCAGCTTTCCAGATACCACAGACCACTTTTTCAAAGTGCTCTGACAGAGTTAAAACACGTGAAGCTGGCAGCTCCCACTACCGTGCTATGACCAAGCAGGGTAAAAGAATAGTATTACTCCTTGTTAGGGAGACTCCTATATATGTCGACCTCCATCCTCAACGGACAGGCAGACCTGCAAATATGCTCAACCCTTCCTCATATCTGAGAGGGCACTCCCAACGAAGCCTCTCGAAATACTCAGCTTTCTTTCCCCCCGAGAATACCTCTGCAAACAAGCTACACTAAAGCAAGAATATCTCATATCATCAGGGTTAAAAGCAAGAGTATCCCATATCATGCTTTTTCCCTGTCTTTTCCTTTGGCCTTGTTCTTACCTGCAAGACAAGGAGAAAGAGAGCAATCAATCAGCACTTGGAATCAAGCTTCCAGTCCGGAACTGACTGCCTGGAACCCCATTGCTCTCGAGTACTCATCTTCAACATCTTATGCTTCCCGAGATACCACATCTGCCTGAGGAACAAATAGGGCAAGTGAGAAGGATACAAGGAAGCATGTGGAGACAAGCGCAACAGAACACGTGCCGATACATCCACTACTTTGTCAACAACAAAAGTATCCCATATCAGCAGGGTCAAACATACTCTAGATTTGATGGACTTGTTTTGACCCTCAAATTCTTCAGTCGGCCTTATACTCTGGCGGAAACAAGAAAACCCTCCAACCCAGTTCAAGAATAAGCCTGTGGAAAGTTACTTCTTCAAAAGCAAAAGTATCTCATATCACATTTTCTCCTTTTCTTCTCTTTATCTTTCATGCTACCTGCAAGATAAGGAGAAGGATAACAATCAGCCGGAACTCGAAATCAAACTTCTGATCTGGGACTGATTGCTTGGAGCTCTGATTGCTTACCTTGTCTGTCACCTCTTTCAGCAGATCCCCTAGCTCGGCGACTTGGGGGACTCCTACTACATGGTTTGTATCGCGCTTGACCAAGCCTGAAACTACAAGTAAGCGTCAAGTGAAATTGATACATTACCTTGTGCATCTCCACCAGTTAAAGATACCACCCCTGGAGGGATGAAGAGTACTTCCAAAGAAGATGCCACATCTACCTATGAGACAGATAAGGCAAGTGAAGACGATACCACACTTCGGTACTCAAAAGTTTCGTGATTACGAGATCATTCTTCCACAATATTTCCTAATGTCATTTGTACTAAATCATTCACTTGTACTCACTAAAGGAGAGCTTGAACCTATATACTGTGTAAACCCTTCACAATTAATGAGAACTCCTTTACTCCGTGGACGTAGCCAATCTGGGTGAACCACGTACATCTTGTGTTTGCTTCCTGTCTCTATCCATTTACATACTTATCCACACTAATGACCGGAGCAATCTAGCGAAGATCACAAACTTAATATTTAAGATGATATTCTTTGGTGTATGCTTTTCGCAAACGATATAGTGTTGATAGATGAAATGCAGGAAGGGGTAAACGCGAAGCTTAACCTTTGGAGAGAAGTGTTGGAATCTAAAGGTCCTCACCTAAGCCAATCAAAGACAGAATATATGGAGTGCAAGTTCAGTGCAAACAGAGGCCAAAATGAGTTAGGGGTGAGGATCGGAGATCAGGAAATACCAAAGAGCGACCGTTTTCGCTACCTAGGATCTATCTTGCAAATGAACGGAGAATTTGATGGAGATCTCACCCATAGAATACAAGCTGGATGGATGAAGTGGAAGAGTGCATCCGGCGTGTTGTGTGACCGTCGTAGGCCACTGAAGCTCAAGGGAAAATTTTATAAGACGACAATAAGGCCGGCAATGCTGTATGGCATAGAATGTTGGGCGGTGAAGCATCAACACGTAGGTGTAGTGGAGATGAGGATGCTTCGTTGGATGTGTGGGCACACGAGAAAGGATAAGATTAGGAATGAGGATATCCGAGGTAAAGTAGGAGTAGCCGAAATTGAAGGAAAGAGGAGAGAAAATCGGTTACGGTGGTGTGGACATGTGCAAAGAAGGCCTACTGACGCTCTGGTTCGAAGATGTGACCACGGGACAGAGGTTTAGGGCCGAAGGGGTAGAGGAAGACCTAGGAAAACTTTGGAAGAGACCCTAAGAAAAGACTTAGAGTACTTGGATCTAACGGAGGACATGACACAAAACCGAGCGCAATAGCGTTCTAGGATTCATATAGCCGACCCCACTTAGTGGGAAAAGATTTTGTTGTTGTTGTTGTTGGATGGAGCAATAGAAGGTAATCCATATTGCTCACAAAATGTTCCTAATTCATATTTGGCTATTGACTTGTCTTTGTTGACTTGTTTTGTAATTTTCATATCAATACACATTTTCAATCCTTCTTTCTGGATAATATTAATAATATTTTCCTAAGTAAGGGTATGATATGGTATGATACTTTCTTCATTAACTAAAACATTTCTGATTTTATGGGCAAATAGATTTGGTAATCCGTTAATGAATTTTTCTTTCCAAAATGGTTTATTACTATCCTCTCTAAGCATGACTCTAGACATGAAAATATCTTTGTACCATCTAAAATAGCTTAGGGTCGAACATCTAAAGTTACTAAGTTGGTCATGAATTCTGGAGGTAACATTACTGGGTGTCCCTATGAAATGTTCTATAATGGTGAAAAGTAATATGTTGACTGCATCTGGGACTCCTCGTCCTATATGCTCATCAAAGATGGGTATTCCATCTTTGTCTATTTTGACTGCATTTTTAATTTCATTTCTGGATTGTTCAGTGAGATGTTTTTCCCACCAGGAATGGAGCATTCATGTAAATCTAGTGACCAAAAGGTCGACAACTTGTGTTTGACTAAGGTTATGATTGGTAATATAACTATTAGCAATCATGGAGTTGTATTGTAATTTATTCAAAAGTTCTTATTCTGATAATCCATCTATGTTCCATTCATAGAGTTTTTCAGCTGAGATTGAGAATTGATTTTGGATGTTTTTTTCTTCAAATTGAATATCCGGAGATGTTGGCCTTGGATACCAATTTTTGGTAAGAGTTGTTGGATTGACTAGTTTGTTCGTGATTCGTTTTAGTTCAAGATTTTGAAAAGCTTCTTCTACTTTTCTGATGGAATTTATTTCACTCTCGTCTTCTGAATCTCATATTGCATAAGTTGTTTCTGGTTGAGATTTATCTGGATGTTGTAAAACATTGACTGTTTTTTCTTGTTTTAATTCTTGTAACATTTGATCTATTTTTTGACTTGTGGAAATTGTTTTTAAAGCTATTGTGCTAGAGGAAGATTCTGGGAAGTTGACTAAGGGTTTTTTCCTAATTGTTGGTTTTGGTTGAGAAAGTCTATCTACTTTGGTTTCTATTTTGTCTAATTGTTTTCTTATGGTGTGTAGACTTTGGTTTGTAAAATTGTTTTGTTCGATGACTGGCTTGACTCCTGCATCTTCTTTTGGAAGTTTGAAAGAAGTGGCTGGTACTTGTGTGTTTGCAGTTGTAATTAAAATTGTTTCTTGTAGATGGTGACTAGAAGAGACTATGGTTTTGTCTTCTTTAACCCAATTTTCTTTGGTGATGACTTCTATCTTCTTTTCAAACTCGTAATATTTTTCAACGAAATCGAAGAAAAATACTTCAAGTCTATGCTTTTTCATGAAATTAGTCCATTTATCGTAAATGTCCAGTTTTTGTTCTTTTGTATATTTATTTCGAAAAATATGTCTTTTGGGAATATTTGATGTTGCTTCGATGTCAGCATTGAGTTTCTTCCATCGAAATTTGAATGGTTTATTCAATACAAGTAATTGGTGGTTAATTTGACTTGCTTCGAAGTCGGATTATGTTGGAGAGGTTTGTTCTCATTGGTTTTGAGTGTTAGGCTGGTATCGTGGGTGAGTTACCTGAGAGGTTGTTTATAAAGATTTTAATTTTAGGTTGATCAAATCATTAATTAATTATTGCTCGGTGACTGCTAAGCTAGTTTATACTGCTTTTAATTTTCTATTGACTAAGGAATTGATTAAATCTTGACCTCGACCCACCATATCGGCTGATGTGGATCCAAAAAAAGAATTCCTACTTGGTTCTAAAGATTTGTGTGACTGGGCTAACTCGTGTAAGTGGACACTAGATTTTCTGGCTGGACAGTTAAAGTTGATTTTAACTGTTCCATTAAAATATTGTTCTATGTTGTCTAGGTTGACTAAACTATTTTGGATACTAACTAGTTTGCTTTCATTGATCAAGCACCAATATGAAGGTAGACTGATATCTGACCATCTAATGGTTCTGGGTATTTTAATGTTGGCATTTTCTTGATTGGTTTGTATCAAGAGTGTGTGGTCTCGAGGACTTTTAACTAAGGCTTGGAAGTTCATGTTTGTTCATGTGACTTTGTAGTAAACTCTGAAAATTAAAGCTAATGGTTCGACTCCTTCAAGGACTTGGTACCCTGAAGTTTTTATGTTTAATGTGAGTGTTTTTAGCATGTGGGGGTCTAAAAGACTTATTGTGAGATCTGGGAAGTAATCAAAATGAATTGGTCCATTGTAAAGACTTGACTCAATCATTCCAAGAATACTATCACTGAAGTCAGTGAATCTTGCATCTTGGAGACATAACAAAATAGAGGTATTGAGGCCTCTTCTTGTTAAGGGCTTGACTGCTATTTGGACTAGACCTATGTGAATGTAATTGTAACCATCTTTTCTATGAGTTCTGATTTGTTCTGGTGTGAATAATTGACAAGTTTCATGTTCTTTACTAAGAGAATAAGCTTTTTCAACTATTTTGACGTGGTGTTCACTTCTAAAAGAGGCTACTGATCATTTCTTTTTGTAAATGTTTTTAATAGAAACTTTGGGGATATTCCAATCTCCAAGGTTGACACTGTCATCCGTTTGAAATTCTAATTTTTGTTCTTCATTTACTATGTTTGGAATTCTACTTAAACTTGTTCTGGAGCTAGCTGGCAGTTGAATTAGATCTAAATAATCTACTCATATTGTTCAAAATGTAGGTTTTCAATATGCAGAAAATCTTACTGTCTATTATCTTCCTCGTGTATTTGCTAAACTCCCTCTCTGCTTATGCGATTCGCTCATGCCAATCCTATGGACTTATTGTTTGGAAGACGCCTTACTGTTTGGGTGGAGAGTAAACAGTCCTACTTAGAAGGTTAACAAATAAGATAAGCTATAAATGAAACTGAATAATGACCAAATGTAGTGATTAAAAAAATGATAACTCAATTACCACTCACTTGGCTCTGATACCAAATGAAGCGGAACTAATGATAATAATATCTAATGATAACTCAATTACCACTCACTTGGTATAATTGTCCTCATCGTTATTATATATATCTATTTTTTACTTTATGTTCTTATGAAGGTAGTATGGTATAATATTGTACTGAAGAAGAGAGAAAGTTTGAGTTTGGAGGCATGAAAGAAGAATCATTGCAATCTGATCGCAATGGAATGACATTCTCTTTTATGCAACCACTCTAGCTTTATTTCTTCTTTATATATTTTCTTTCTATCCTTGAGTGTTTTATGTTTAGCAACAACAACAACAATAAAGGCTTTTCCCACTAAGTGGGGTCGGCTATATGAATCCTAGAACGCCATTGAGCTCAGTTCTGTGTCATGTCCTCCATTAGATCCAAGTACTCTAAGTCTTTTCTTAGAGTCTTTTTCAAAGTTTTCCTAGGTCTTCCTCTACCTCTTCAGCTCTGAACCTTTGTCCCGTAGTCACATCTTCTAACCGGAGCGTCAGTAGGCCTTCTTTACACATGTCCAAACCACCGTAACCGATTTTCTCTCATCTTTCCTTCAATTTCGGCTACTCCTACTTTACCTCGGATATTCTCATTCCTAATCTTATCCTTTCTTGTGTGCCCACACATCCAACGAAGCATGCTCATCTCTGCTACACCCATTTTATGTATGTGTTGATGCTTCACTGCCCAATATTTCGTGCCATACATCATCGCTAGCCTTATTAACGTCTTATAAAAATTTTCCTTGAGTTTCAGTGGCATACGGCGGTCACACAACACGTCAGATGTACTCTTCCATTTCATCCATCCAGTTTGTATTATATGATTGAGGTCTCCATCTAATTCTCCGTTCTTTTACAGGATAGATCCTAAGTAACGAAAGCGGTCGCTCTTTGGTACTTCCTGATCTCCGATCCTCACCCCTAACTCATTTTAGCCTCCATTTGCACTAAACTTGCACTCCATATATTTTGTCTTTGATCGGCTTAGGCAAAGACCTTTAGATTCCAACAATTCTCTCCAAAGGTTAAGCTTTGTATTTACCTCTTCCTGAGTTTCATCTATCAACACTATATCGTTTGTGAAAAGCATACACCAAGGAATATCATCTTGCATATGTCTCGTTAACTCATCCATTACCAATGCAAAAAGGTAAGGACTTAAGGATGAGCCTTGATGTAACCCAACAGTTATGTGGAGCTTTTGGTTTGTCCTTCATGAGTTCTTACAGCAGTCTTTGCTCTATCATACATATCCTTTATAGCTTGGATATATGTTGCTCGTACTCATTTCTTTTCTAAAATCCTCTAAAGAATGTCTCTTGAGACCCTATCGTATGCTTTTTTCAAATCTATAAAAACCATATGTAAATCCTTTTTCCTATCTCTATATCTTTCCATCAATCTTCGTAAGAGATAGATTGCCTCCATGGTTGAGCGCCCTGGCATGAGGTCGAATTGGTTGTCCAAAACCCGTGTCTCTTGCCTCAATTTATGCATAATGACTCTCTCCCAGAGCTTCATTGTATGACTCATTAGCTTAATACCCATATAGTTCATGCAATTTTGTACGTCGCCCTTATTCTTGTAGATGGGCACCAAAGTGCTCTTTCGCCACTCAATTGGCATCTTCTTCATTTTCAAAATCCTATTGAAAAAGTATGTGGGCCATGTTATACCCGTCTCTCCCAAGACTTTCCACATTTTGATTAGTATATCATCTGGGTCCACTGCTTTTCTATGTTTCATCTTTTTCAAAGCTACAACCACTTCTTCCTTCCTGATTCAGCGGTAAAATGAGTAGTTTCTACACTCTTTTGAGTTACTCAACTCCCCAAAAAAAGTACTCCTTTCATGTCCTTTATTGAAAAGATTATGAAAATAACTTCTCCATCTGTCTTTGACCGTGTTCTTTGTAGCAAGAGCTTTTCCATCCTCATCCTTAATGCACCTCACTTGGTTTAGGTCCCTTGTCTTCTTTTCCCTTGCTCTAGCTAGTTTATAGATATCCAATTCTCCTTCTTTGGTATCTAGTCGCTTATACATATCGTCATAAGCCGCTAGCTTAGCTTCTCTCACAGCTTTTTTCGCCTCCTGCTTCGCTATTCTATAACTTTCACCATTTTCATCGGTCATATCCTTGTATAAGGCTTTACAATATTCCTTCTTAGCCTTCACCTTTGTTTGTACCTCCTCGTTCCACCAACAAGATTCCTTTTGATGTGGAGCAAAGCCCTTGGACTTTCCTAATACCTCATATGCTACTTTTCGAATACAACTAGCCATTGAATCCCATCTTTGGCTAGCTACTTATTTAAAATTTCAGGGACGAAATTTTTTTTAAGGTGGGTAGATAATATGGTCTTTAATTCAATACTACACCAAACATGAGTATTTAGACCATCTCTAACCGTTGGGTTAAAACCTAAAATGTAGGTTTTAAACTAATCCAATATTTCTCCAATGGTTAGACCTAACATGAGTTTTTGGTTAAAACCTAAAATTTGGGCAAATTTAATCAAGAATTTAGGCCAGGTTAAAAGGTTGGCCCGCCAAATTTAGGTTTTAAACTATTCAAATCATTTTCCAATGGTTGGGTTTAAAATAAGTTTTGGGTTAAAACCTAAAATTTAGGCCATTTTAAAATTTTAAATACATTAAATCCAACGACTGCGATCAAATATGAGCAATCTAATGGTAAAAAAAAATCTGAAACGACCGAATTGGATCCAACGGCTAAAACAATTATAAAAAAAATATTTAAATCAAAATTCATCCAAAAACTCTATAAATATATGTTTCATGGGTCGGTTTAGTGAATTTTCAACTTTTCTCGGAATCTAAATATTTTATGTGAAAATAACAAATAAATTCTAATAATCTACATAAATTTTATTTTGAAAAAAAAGTTACTGAAAAAAAATTTAGCCTAAATTCATTTTTTAATAATTCATGTTAATATTTTAACCTAGAACTATTGGAGCCAAAAAAAAAAAGAAAAAAAAAACAATTTTAGGTTAAAACCTAATATATTTGGATTAAAAATATTAGGTTTTAACCAAGGGTTGGAAGGAGTCTTCTTTTTTCTTAGCGAAAGATAGTATGTACACTAATGGGATGGGGAGTAGGTCAAGTTTTACAATAGGCTTGTCATAATAATGTGGTTCAACTTTGTTTTTGGTGAGAACCGAACTGAAGACCTCTCACTTACAAGAGGAATATCACTAGACCGTAATACTAAGTAACGGATTGGAGATGGTCTTAGAGAGTAGTATCTAATGCACAAGTTAGTATATTCGACAAAAATAGTTAGAACAGTTTGACAAACTAAGGGTTAGTTTGGTATTGTTTTGCTTTGGAAACTGTGCTGTGAGAAAAAGAAACTAAAATAAAGTTGTTGAATATTTTGTAAATTTTTTAATTTTTTTTGTAAAAGTGTTTTTAACAAAAAAAAAATATCTGAGTCTTTGGTAAGCTTTTAAATAAATTGTTGTAAACATGTTAAATGACTAAAAAAGTATATGATATTTTATGTGATATACTAATTGTCAAAGAGAATAATGTAGGACAATGATTTTCATTTTGTAATATATATGGGGTATACTTTTCTATGTTTTTCTACTGTTATTAACAATAGTTTTTCTAAGAAAATATTTTTTTTTACTAAACAAATTCGATATTGTTTAGAAGCACTACAATTCCAAACCAACCCCACTAGGGGTGGGCGTAGTGTGGTTCGGTGCGGTTTCGAGTGAAACCATAACCGAAACCGAAACCGAAACTTTTTGCGGTGCGGTTTTGAAGCCAAAACCGAAATGAAACCAAACCGTTTGGTTCGGTTCAGTGTGGTTTCAAATGGTTTCGGTTTGGTTTTTGAGAAAAAAATGTACAATTTAAAATATACACATATTTATGCATAAGACGGTCTTATTTTCCTTGTAACAATCACAATATCACATAACCCCAGAGGTAGAACCCAACATAGAATTGCTCAAAACAAAAATTCCAAACAAAATCAACTATTTCAGCAAAAACAAAACAGAAAACAGCTAGCTGAGCTGCTATAAGCTCCAGAACTGCATGGTTCATTAATCAAATCCGACCAACTTCAATCCAAGTTTAAAACTTTTAATTAACACCATACTCTTCTGCTGAGGCATCAGGCTGTCTTCAAGCAAAAGGTCCAACACCATTTCAATTCCAAAATTTGTTTTTCGTTCTTAGTCAAACACCACATTTAACTATATAGGTAAATTTGGTTAATGAGACTATGAAGAAAACCATTCCTCTGCTCGATAAAAAACTAAGTGCTCCCTTAGATGTTCTATAAGCAGCCAAATCAAGCAAGCTTGAGCAAATAAAAACATAACCAGAAACAATAAGATGTTTGCAGAAGACAAAGAACACATCCATGACAAACCAAATAAAAGGACTACATGGTTTCTCATTAACTTAGGGGTTTCAGTTTCTAACTACTCGAATGCTCCCAGAACAAATTCAAACACATCAAACCCGAAATAACCTAGTTCGACAAGTAACTCAGATCATAAAATTGACACAAAGCGTATTCTATTTCATTCTAAAACACAAAAAGAAATATTGTCTTTCGCAACCGAGAACCGACCGTGTTTGCAAACGAAAACATTAACAGAGATCTAAAGAACATTACATCATAATTTTAGCATAATTTGCATATGAAAATCCACAAAAAATAATCCATGAGAGAGGAATCACCTGAAAACAAATTGAAAGGTCCAAAACTGATAAAATAGATTGAAACAAAATGAAAAATAATATGTAAACCATAAGGAGATTATGCAAATGTAATACTAAATACAACGCCCTCAGCTAAACAGTTGCTTAATCTAATATCTCAAAACTAGCTATATATATAGATCAACATAAAAACAGATTAAATTGATGAATGATACTAGTTCTAAGTAATACAAGTTCTAAGTTTTTACCATATTAGCTGGAACGAAGAGCATGTGAATGATTTGCCAAGTCTGTTTTGCAGAGCTTTTGATTTGCAGAGATTAGGGCTTGCAGATGAAGGGGATCTGGGGATGCAAGGCAAGCAGTGACTCAGTGAGGTCACAGTCACAGAGGCAGAGATGCAAGCAGGCAGTCGCAGTCGCAAAGGCAAAGGCAGAGATGCAGATTGCAGAGGCAAAGGCAGAGATGCAAGGCGCAGAAGCAGTCGGGAGTCGAAGAGAAGTGCAAACCCAAAACCGCAAAACCAAATCTATAACCTAGTTGAACTTGAAACAAGGTATTAAATATCGATGATATCGAAAATATCGGTAGTCTAAGAACACTGAAATTTCGATGGAAATATTGGAATATTATCGATATCGATAAAAATTGAATAAAAACCATGGAAATTGTAAGAAAAACTTGGAATTTTTTTTTAAAACTTTGCAGGATGTTTATTTAGTCAATTATCTATTAGTTTATCACAAAAAATTGGAAGGAAATGCATTGCATGATGAATTTAACTGATTTAAGTTGATTATATAGCGAGCTGGCAAACATTGTGAGTGTAGAAAATATGTAGTAATTAATGAAAGAAGTTTAAACGCACCATAATCATTTATATATAATGAATTAGTACAATATTTTACACTTTATACATTGCATGGTAAGATACATGAGTGACTTAGCAAGGTCTAAAATATCGATGATATCGGAAATATCGGTAGTCCAAAAATACAGAAATTTCGATGGAAATATCAGGATATTATGGATATTTTAGACCATGCTTGAAACTAATTAAAAGTTTAAAATATAACATTTATTTATTATGTGGTGCGGTTTCGATTTCAGTGCGGTTTTGAAAACCCAAAACCGAAACCAAACCATTTTCTTTGCCGCGGTTCGGTTTTGAAACCGAAACCGTTTCAAAACCGCGAAACCAAACCGTTCGATGCAGTTCGATTCGATTCGTGTTTCGGTTCTAAATACCCATCCCTAAACCCCACACGAAATCTTTGTGTTGAATTTTATCATCTTGAGAGACAGACTCACCCACGTAATTCCCTGTACCAATTAAAGACACTTGTCCTTTTATCTAAAGAAAAACATTTAATCATCTACCGTCTCAAAGTCGAACTCCATATGAACTTTAATATGATGATGCTCCAAGACCTTTCTCTTCTCCTGTTTCGAAGATGACAAAATGTTTTGGGATTTTATTACTTTTGCTTTATTTATTTATGAATACTATTTTCTATTCATTCAAAATTCAAAATTATCTCAAAACCCCATAGCCAAAGGACGAAGAGAGACTCAGACCAGCGGGAGAGAGTGAGACCGAAAACAATGGAGAGAACACCACTGAGAAAGCCTCGCAGAGACACTGCCGATATGCTGATGTGGAAAGAGGTCCCACACTCCGACTCTCCGCCCACCGCCTCCTCCGCCCACCGCTCTCATCAGGTTCCTTAACTTTCCACTTCAACATTACTCAGTAGTCAATGTAAATTTCTTCTTGCTTTCTTTCTTGGTGATGGTGAATTAAGAAAGCTAATCAAGCTCAAGAGGTGCATTTTCAGCCGTCGGATGGAATCAGCAAGGTGCTCCATGGCGGTCAGATCACTGATGAAGAAGCTCAGAGCCTCAACAAACAGTGAGATCTCCTCTCAACTCAGATCTAGCTATTAATTTAGTAGTGCATGCTTCATTAATCTAATTTTCTGCTAATTACCCATTAACCTGCTCAAACTGCTGAATGAAAGCTACAAAATTTTCTGTTTTCTGATCAGAAGACTATTAACTTTGATTGTTTTATATTCATGTGATCCTATTTATGTTTTGTATTCATCTGATCAGAAGACTATTTATGTTTTCTGATAAGACAATATTCTAAACTACTCTAATATCCGGGGCGGTAACACTGCCTTGCCCGACTAGCCTAACCCACATATGTCTACAAATGCATGCAATGAAACTCAATTTTTTTCCTTCTCTTTTTTTGAAATTTGCCCATCTTAGATCCAGCAAGAAATCAGTACTTTTTTTTTTGGGTAAACAAAATCACTACTTTAAAGTATATGGTTAATGGTCAATATTGAAAATCAAAAACCCAGATGAAATGTGGTACAGGAAGCCTTGTTCAGGCTATAAACTGAAGGAGATTACTGGAAATGGCATATTTGCAGCGGGGTCAGGCAAGGATGCTGCACCAGAATCTAATAATGCTAGTAACAAAACGGGGCTTCGTATTTATCAGCAAGCACTCAATGGAGTCAGCCAAATCTCATTCAGTGTTGATGAACATGTCACGCCTAAGAAGCCTGTCACTGTTCCTGAGGTTGCCAAGCAGCGTGAATTGAGTGGGACATTGCAGTCCAACTCCGATTTAAAATCCAAGAAGAGCGGATCAAATGCCAAGTCAAAGGAGCTCACTGGAAATGACATCTTTGGCCCTCCTCCTGAAGTCGTGCCTCGATCATTGGCTGCTGCTCACACCCTGCAAACTAGAGAAACCAGAGACATTGGGGACCCTGCACCCCGAAATGTACGCACCTCTGTCAAAGTTTCAAATGTGAGTTCACTGATTCATTTTGTTTTTGTGAATGAATGTTTTCATTCATATCTTTCTCAGCTTTAGTTATGATAATTAATCAATTAGGAAATATAACGCTAGATAACTTGGACTTCCATAATTTTGGTTTTAAGTGTGCAATTGAGGGTTCTCCTGTTTAGGGTTTGTTGTCAAATAGTCGTCTGGTATGTTAGGTTGTGAGACTGTTAGTTTGGACCATTCTTTCCAACAAGAATTAATTGGATCAAAGGTTCAAAATTGATAGCCTAGAAAGATAGCCCGGGGGTGAACACTTTCCTGTAATCCAGGTATGTATTACTCTGCCGAATAATCCTAGACTATCTTGCGAAGTAACATTTCTTGAATTGTTGTATTGAAATTTACTTTTTGTCACACAGCCTGCTGGAGGTCAGAGTAATATTATGTTCAGTGAGGAACCTGTTTCCAAGACTTCTAGGAAAATACATAACCAGAAGTTTGCAGAGCTGACAGGGAATGATATATTTAAAGGTGATGTTGCTCCAGGGTCTACTGAAAAGCCCCTCAGCACGGCTAAGCTGAGAGAGATGAATGGCAGCAACATCTTTGCTGATGGAAAGGCATCATCCAGAGACTATCTGGGTGGTGTTCGCAAGCCCCCCGGTGGAGAGAGCAGCATTGCCTTGGTTTAACTCATAATCCCTGACTTGTTACTTTCCTTTATCATTAATAAAGTTGGTCCCATCATATGATTTCCCATAGCGAACTCTGTGTTTTGACTTGTAAAACCCTTCTTGCCCGCCCTGTTGAGATGAGCATCTTCGATCTCTAGGGTTTTGGGGCGTTGGATGTGAGACTGAGTTGTAGCCATACATTTATATGTGGGTAGTGTTGGAAAATTTAATAATAATATTTAATTGAATGGAAATTAGAAGTGGAGCCTTTTGGTAGAAAGATGTGTCTACTCAAATGAAGAGTTGCAACTTTTGACTCTTCATGAATAGTCACATGTTTTCCAAAGAGGTATCTCACATTCTATAAATAGGGAAGTCCTGTATAATCACAAAATAATTTTTCATTGTTTTACATAATCATACATAGAGTGTACTAAATATTAGAGAGTCTCATTGAGTCCATATGAGAGAATTTTCAACACAATTGTGGTTCATGAAACCTTGTGATTTGGAGTGCTACTATTACAAGGACGTGGTTTTTGTATCTTGGGAGACATGCGCCGATCAACCATGAGCACCGTGTGGGGCGTAAACTTGTCTTAAGGACAAAGTGTCCAACACTCGCCTCGACCATATTTTCTAGGTTTTTCTAATCCATTATGTCATGTTCATTTAGCATTAGTTACTTATGTGCATGCATTAATTTTGATATATAATTGCATGAATTATTTCTTAAATTTTTATGTGATTTAATATAGCAATTAGACCTTATTTTTCCAACAATCTTAAGACATATTGGTTTGATTGCTATTTTTGTTTTGAGAGTAATATGCTTCCGTGACAAAGTAAAAGTTGATCCTAATGGCATGATCTTTCCTTCAGATTTATTCTATAATGTTTTTGTCCTACAGATTATTTTTGTGGTAGAATTGTCTGGTATGTAGTCTTGGTTTCTTGCAAAACTGTTTGTTTGTATTCTTGTCTAGTTGGTTACTTCTTTGCCATGCATTAAGTTCAGTTTGTAAAGTAAGTAATGCTTTGGGAGTGTTTTGTTTACGACTAACCTTATATATAATATAGTTACGACTTCATGAATTCACGGCTTTCAAATGATTGTCGATCGAGTGTTTGACAAATTAATTGACAGATTTCCAAGTGGTTGACATGCCAATTGGGAAACGATTACATACATGACCCTTCCAAACTATAAGGAAATGGATTGTGAATTATATACATGACCCTTCCAAACAATATACTTTGTATATTGTGAATTATATAAGAATGTGTTGGAATGAATCCCTATAATTGATGGGTTGATTTTTTGTCTGGAAAAGAAATTCACTATATCTAACTTCATGAAAGGGTTCTCTGGAGAGCCTCCACCGACAAACATGACCCTTCCAAACTATAAGGAAATGGATCATTTGACCCTTTTCCAAAGGGTAACCATTCCATCACCGCGATGATGCCGCCTGGGATTTTGAGTGGCAGTTTGGATTCTAATATGTTTCATTTGTGTATGTTTGGTTTTCTGAGTTTTGCTTACTGTATGCATGTATGTTGTCTTACGTTGCTATGAGTTTATCTAACTGAACATGATTTTCTACTATATCAATTTATATGTGGGTTTTCTTGTGCAAATGAAGCTTAATGCTTCTTGGTAGGGTTGCATGCATGAGAATGGCTTTTGATTGCGTTGACCTATTTTGATCTGATACTTATTTCTTTGAAATTGTGTTACATGTGTGTTTTGTTGAAATGATTATTTCAATTGTAGTAGCTTCTCTAACTAAAGGGGCATCTGGTGTGAAGAGAAAGGTCTGCGGATTTGAACAGACGTATATATATATATGGGTTGCTGAACTGATGCGATAAAGATATGGTTGAATCTGTTCAAATTGAACAAGATTGTCTCTTCCAAAAGAAAGCACTCCTGCCAAGTTCTGTAATTAATATATATGGTTGATTCAGCGACCTTTGGTTCTCATTTTAAGAAGTGAAGTATCCAAATCGAGTATCATGTTGTCGTTGTGATAAATTTCTGACTATGGTTCTTGTTTAATTTCAATAAACAAAAGGTTTGAATACGTAGTTGAATGTGAAAGGAGTGCTTCTCATATAAAGGACTTGTGAGGATTGAAAGCCTAGAAGTGAAGAATAAATAAAGAGAAAATATCTTCATTGGTTCCTACTTCTTAAGTATGATGAATGAGTAATTGATAGCATTAAAAAGTAACCACAATAAGAGTGAATTGTGGGGGAGTGACATAGTTATCTTTGGATTATACATCAACTTAAGTATAATGGAAAAGTAATTTGCTTCAAGAAAAGTGATATTCTTTAATTTAAGGTATTTAACGGTTAGAGACCTTTCAGAATAAAAAAAAATACCTTAAATGTGAGGGAATGTACCGAGTGTTAGCAAATTACTTTTTAAGTCCTAACATATGTTTTGAAGGACTTAGCATTGGAAAACAACTACTCTCGAATGAAATATAATTTCATAAATGGAAGTGCGCACTTTAACTGATAGTCATCAACCTAGTGGATCTAATTAATTAAAGGTTTGACTAGAGAGTAAGTTGTATCATCGAGGGGAATGGGTTAAAAGCCTACATCTTAAGAATCGCCATAATGGCAACCCAACCTAGCTGACTGGAGATCCCAAGATCTAGGTTCAAAGCGACAACCGAATCGTGGATGATTCAATGGGAGCACTGCGGAGATAATCTTCTACACATGTCCTATGATGAAACAATGTTATCTGCAACGTATTTAGGATATGCTTTGCTTTTAATGATTCTTATACTTGGAAATAACAAGTGGGGTATTGCAGGATACTCTTAATTGGAAGTCACCTATCTTGAGTGAGGAATGAGGCCGTTCCTATGAGAATTTTTTGAAGGGCTTAATTCTCTAAAAGCACTCATGAGAAACCAAGAATTGTTCAGGGCCAAAATGAACACAACCGAGCAACCATAGGGTGTCTGGAAGGGTATTGTGTGATTACTATTGTCTTCGTTTACACAAACGACTGAGCAGTTCAAGACATCGCGTTCACTGATTAGCCAAGTAAATCCGATAGTAATTCACTACGGAATGTTCAAAGCCAAAAGCCACCTATCCCGATGCAATACTTTTTCTACTGAATTCTCTCTTTAGTGTCTGCATTGTCATTTGCATGATATTGAGTCAATTTCCATTCATGTGGGGGATTGTTGGAAAATTTAATAATAATATTTAATTGAATGGAAATTAGAAGTGGAGCCTTTTGGTAGAAAGATGTGTCTACTCAAATGAAGAGTTGAAACTCTTGACTCTTCATGAATAGTCACATGTTTTCCAAAGATGTATCTTACATTCTATAAATAGGGAAGCCCCCTATAATCACAAAATAATTTTTCATTGTTTTACATAATCATACATAGAGTGTACTAAATATTAGAGAATCTCATTGAGTCCATATGAGAGAGTTTTCAACACAATTGTGGTTCATGAAGCCTTGTGATTTGGAGTGCTACTATTACAAAGACGTGGTCGTTGTATCTTGGAAGACATGCGCCGATCAACTATGAGCACCGTAGTGGGGCGTAAACTTGTCTTAAGGACATGGTGTCCAACTCTTGCCTTGACCGTATTTTTTAGGTTTTTCTAATCCATTATGTCATGCTCATTTAGCATTGGTTACTCATGTGCATACATTAATTTTGATATATAATTGCATGAATTATTTCTTAAATTTTTATGTGATTTAATATAGCAATTAGACCTTATTTTTCCAACAGATAGTGCATGAAATGTAGTCAGAAAAATATGCAGGAGGTTTTGACTAATTCGTTATTCCAAGCATGTTTATCTCAATTTCAAGTTTGTGTTCACTTGTTTCTGGGCATATTTCATTTACAAAATAGATGATAATTTAAGAATTTTTACACTCTTCTTCTACTTGCTTGGTCTAGCCATTGGTGTTAAGAAAATTTGGTTGAGATCCTGTTTTTTGGATTGAAAAAGGTGGGTAAGTTCGTAATTTAGGTTACTTTTAAGGGAAATTATTTATGCACTTTATTTTTCTCCCCATGCGCTACTCTCTCATTTTTTTGGTCCTAATCATTGGATTGGATAAATCAAAGGACATCAAGTGATAGAAAGTTTAGAAATAAATTAAGGAGTATGGAGAAAACAAGCGTGCAAAAATGATTTTCCAATTTTAATTACATGAAGAAGGTTTACAATTCAACGCTAGCTTATTAGATCCTTCTGAAAGAAAATGGACCTAAAGGGCCTAGTTTGTGAAAAAATAAGTTGTGTTTAATTTGCACCTTAATGTGGCTCTTGAAGCACAAAAAAAAAAACGAAGCCAATGAAGCACTCATTGGTGTGGTGTGTATCAAGGTATTAAATATCGATGATATCGGAAATATCGGTAGTCCGAAAACAAGGAAATATCGATGGAAATATCAGGATATTATCGATATCGATAAAAATAATATGGAAACCATGGAAATTGTAAGAAAAACTTGGAAATTTTTATTAAAACTTTGCAGAATGTTTATTTAGTCAATTATCTATTAGTTTATCACAAAAAAATTGGAAGGAAATGCATTGCATGATGGATTTAACTGATTTAAGTTGATTATATAGCGAGCTGGCAAATTTTTCACTCTTTGAGGTTCAAATATTTTCATGCTTTCCCTGAAATTATATATTTTCACTCTTTCCTTGAAATTGAGTCCTTTATCCTAATCTAATCTGGACCCCCAGATTAATTTATATTTTCACTCTTTCCCTGAAATTATATAAATTGTGCAATTGAGTCCTTTATCCTAATCTAATCTAATCTAGACCCTCCATCTTGATTCTCACTCTCCGTCACGCTACCACGTGGCAGCCCACTAACCCTCACCCTATTTCTCTCTCTCTTTTCCCGAGTCTCTCTCGGAACCCTCACTCTCTCTCAGTTCTCAACTCTATCTCTCTCTCGAACTCTCGTTCTCTCACTCCATTTCCCCGATCGCACCCACACCTAGGCACACCCAAATTCATCCACCCCAATGCCAGCGCAGCATCTCCACCACTCTCCTGAACTCTCCCTCCCTCTCCTCCGTCTCTGGGAAGCACGGCGACGCGCAGAGGACTCCATTTCCTCGATCGCACCCACACCCAGGCACACCCAAATTCGTCCACCCCGATGCCAGCGCAGCATCTCCACCACCCTCCTGAACTCTCCCTCCCTCTCCTTAGTCTCTGGGAAGCACGGCGACGTGCAGAAGAACCCCGATGACCCCAAGGACACCCAACCCATATTCCGGCCACCTCCGGAGAAAATGGATTGCTCATTTTGATGGGTCTGAGCGTGGATTGCAGAGAGGAGCACAGATCTTGGCAGCTGCGACGACGGAGCCCCGGCTGCCATTGCGACAACGAAGCCTCGACGATATTATCGCTAATATCGATAACATCGCGATATTATCAATAATATCGCGATATTTTGACGAAAACCCGTTGGATACCTATTAAAATATCGGTAACGTGAAAAACCGATAATATCGGCGAAATATCGCCGACATTATCGGCATTTCGGACATTGGTGTGTATACACCCCATGGTGTGGGGACATGACATGAAAGTTTCTCCTAAAAGGAGTTGCGAGTTTGGTCTCAAGAGTAGTAGTTTGACATCTTCATAGATTTGCCATGAACAACAAAATCTTAATTTACTAAATTAGTGAGGTTATCTTGTTAAACTAGAGATAATTGAACCCTAAACTCGCTACCAATCTAAGAAAGAAAGAAAGAAAAAGAGAAACAAAACATTAATAATAACTCATGGAAAATAACATCAACTGGGTTGTAACTATTAAGGGTACAAATGTAAATGCAGATGTAAAAGATATCTCTTAGATATTGTATAGTTTGTTATAGTTGTTTAGTTTGTTAGAATGTGGTGGTTTTGTCTTATTGGTGGAAATACTTGTATATATATAGATTGTAAAATTATTTCCAAATCAATGAAAAGATTATTTCTTAATATGGTATTAACTGCCTTCTATCTCATGACCTAATCCAAACACGCTTCACCGCCTGCAAACCCTTCTTCTTTCTTCTCTTTGATCGCAATCGCGATCTCTGCACCTTCTTCATCTCCAAACCCTAACTTTGCATATCAATGGCGGCATCTGCTTCTCCTTCCTCTGATTCTACAGCTCGAGTTCATCAACCTCCTCCGATGAGTTCCTCTGTCTCAATCACATCTCCGATGACTTCCTCTGTCACGATTTAGAATATTGGATCAATGGTGACAATTAAGCTCACAACCACCAATTATTCACCTGGAGTGCTCTGTTCGCCCCAATCTTTCATCGATACAATCTCATCGGCATAGTTGATGGATAGACACCTCCACCGCCTCAAATGCTACTGGAAGATTCCGACCATCGCACCTCTTTCATTAATCCATAGTATGTTTCGTGGTATGAGAATGATCAAACCATCCTCATCTGGATAAATTCCACCCTTTTTGAAACCCTAATTCCTTATACTGTTGGAGTTAATTTATCTCGAGAACTTTGGGCGAAACTGGAATCAAGATTGGTTGCTGCATCTCAATCTCACATTCATGATCTTCGATCTCGTCTGCGTAATATCACTAAAGGAGAATCCACAACAGCTCAATTTCTCCAACAAATTGAGGAAATCGATGATGCTTTTGCGAGTGCCGGAGCTCTGGTTGAAGATTATGAGCTCATCTTTGTCACACTTCATGGATTGCCATCTGAGTATGATTCTTTTGTTAATGCTATTCAATTTCGCATCGAATCGACTACAACTAATGAATTACATGGCTTTCTTTTGTGCAAAGAAATTCAATTGAACAATTGCAAGAAATTGCCTCCTACTGCTCCGTCTCAGGTGTATAATTCATCTGCCGGTCTTTTTCCCGCGCCATATGTGCCTCCTCAGGCATATAATGCTCATAATACCTCTTCACCTAATTTCTCTCAAGGCCGTTCTCAGAATTATTCTCACGACCGTGGCAATTCTTCAAACCCTAGAAATTATCAAGGCAGGAGTAATTTCAGAGGCAACTCACAGCACAATAGCTATCGACAAAACAATCAACGTTTTCATCGTGGTGGTCGGTCTTTCTCCAATTTCTCTGGAAAACGAACTCCTTGTCAAATCTGCCGCCACTATGATCATAAAGCAATTGAATGTCCACAACGCATGAATTCGAGCTACACTGGTTCTTCATCTCATTCTGCTATGGTTGCAAATACTAGATCTACATCTTCTGCACCTACTTGGCTTGTCGATTCTGGAGCTAGCTCACACATGACCAACAACTGCACCAATCTTCAAAATCCTGAGGCTTATCATGGTCCTGAACAGGTTTACATTGGTGATGGCAAAGGTTTGCCCATTTTTCACTTTGGTTCTTCTATCTTAAATACAAGTACTCATCGTTTTAAGTTGAACAATGTTTTGCATGTACCTAATTTAAAGAAAAATTTGCTTTCTGCAAATCAATTTCTTCTTGACAACTGGTGTTCCATGCATCTTTATCATTTTCACTTCACTATGAAGGATTCTACCCACTTCATGCATCATCTTTTGTTGCTGGTAATCACAAATCTTTTGTTGCTGATACAAAGGCTTCTAGGGATCTTTGGCATCAAAGACTTGGCCATCCCTCTGTCAAAATCTTAAATAAGTTGGTCTCAAATTCCTGTATTTCTGTGTCTAGTACTAGCAATAAAGCTTTCTGCTCAGATTATGCTGTAAGAAAAATTTCTAAGCTTCCTTTTGTCTCTGTATATTGTACTACAAGCAAGCCATTAGAGCTTCTTCACATAGATGTCTGGGGACCAGCTTCTGTTCCTTCTGTTCATGGTTTTAAATACTATGTGATCTTTGTCGATGACTATACCAAGTACTCTTGGTTTTATCCATTACAGTTTAAATATGATGTATTTCCTACATTTGTTCAATTCAAAGCTCTAATTGAAAATTAGTTGGGTACCAAAATTATTTCTATATGCTCAGATTCTGGTGGTGAATTCTTGAGTTCAAAGTTTTCTCAGTTTTTACTAGCTCATGATATTCCACATCAACTTAGCTGTCTTTACACTCTAGAACAAAATGGATGTGCTGAGTGCAAGCACAAATACTTTGTTAAGACTACCAGAACTTTATTGACAGTTTCAAAGGTTCCACATCAATATTGGGTTCATGCTTTCTTTACAGCCATTTATCTGATCAACATAATGCCCATTGTCACCAAACTATCTCCTTGGGAATCATTGTTCCAAAAAGCTCTAGAGTATACTTTTCTCAAAGTGTTTGGTTGTAGTTGCTTCCCCTGGTTAAAACCCTACATACATCCAAGTTAGAACCAAAGAGCAGACACTGTGTTTTCATAGGGTACATTTTAAACCATAAAGGGTATAAGTGTCTGGATCTTATCTCTCATAGAATCTACATATCCAGGCATTTTTTTTATGAGAAAAATTTTCCTTTTCATAAACCATCTCCATTACCTTCAAACACTTCCAAAATTATCTCTTCCTCACCATCCCATACTACCCCCTCTACTCTAACATTCACCTCAGTTCATCCTCACCTACCAACTTTAAATCCAACATCTCATTCTCAGGTCTCATCTCCTATCTCCAATTCACCCAATACTATGTCAACCCATCACACTACACCTCCAAATACCAACATTCATCCAATGCAAACTCTGGTATCTTCAAGCCTAAAGCCTTCAATACCACCAAACATCCACTCATTTCTCATCTCAGTGTTGATTATGTTCCATCTACCTATCAGCAAACATCCAAATATCAACACTAGAGAAAACAATGCAAGAAGAGTTCAATGCTCTTCTCAATACTGGTATTTAGTCTGTGGTTCCTTCTTCTCCATCTCAAAAAGCAAGCCTGATGGTTCCATAGACAGGTACAAGGCTAGGCTTATTGCCAAGGGGCTCCATTAACAAGAAGGGTTAAACTACACTGAAACCTTCAGTCCAGTTGCTAAACCTATAACAATTCGACTTCTTCTCACCTTGGTTGCTCAATATGATTGGTTACTCAACCAACTTGATGTGAGCAATGTTTTTCTACATGGTAACCTTTTAGAATCTGCCTTCATGCAACAACTTTCTAGATTTGAGGACTCTACACAACCTAATTATGTGTGCAGATTGCATAAGTCCTTGTATGGACTCAAACAAGCTCCTAGAGCTTGGTATGAAAAGCTGAATGGTGCATTACTCTCTTTTGGCTTTGTGGGTTCCTAATCAGATCATTCATTATTTGTTAAGAAAGATCCTCACTTGGTATTCATTCTTGTCTATGTTGATTACATTCTTGTCACTGGTCCTTCTCCTCAAGCTTACAAGCAAGTTATTGATCAGTTGAGTTCCCTCTTTCCAATCAAAGATCTTGGTTCCTTACACTACTTTCTTGGCATTGAAGTTAAACGGTCTTCCAAAGGCATCTTCATCTCTCAAACAAACTATATTATGGATCTATTGCATAAGGCTAAAATGGATGGTGCAAAACCATGTGTTACTCCACTTAGCACATCCAAACTTGATCACATTTCTCCACTCTTGGATAATCCTACTGAATATCAATCTCTTGTTGGGGTTTTACAATATCTTACATGGACTAGGCCAGATATCTCATTTGCAGTGAATCTTGTTTGCCAATATATACATTGTCTTAGAATCTCTCATCTTCAAGCAGTCAAGCGAATCCTAAGGTATCTTAAAGGTTCCATTGATTGTGGTCTTTGGTTTTCTAAAAGTCCTTCATCACCAAGTATAAATGCCTATTCAGATGTTGATTGGGCAGGTTGTGCTCTTGATAGAAAGTCCACTAGTGGTTTCTGTATGTTTTTGGGCAACTCCATTATCAGTTAAAGTGCCAAGAAGCAATCTACAGTGGAAAAATCCTCCACAAAGGCTGCGTATAGGTCATTGGCTAACACTACTGCATAACTAACATGGATCTACAAAATTCTTGTTAACATTGGTTTTCAATTGCCTTGTAATCCAAAGCTATGGTGTAATAATATCTTAGTTATTTCTCCAGCCAAAAATCCCATTTTTCATGCTTGGACTAAGCATGTTGAAATAGACTACCACTACATTCGTGAAAAAGTTTTAGCACTAGATATTTCTCTGCATTTTGCTTGTTCTCAGGATCAAGTGGCTGACATTTATACTAAATCTCTGCCTATGTCACACCCCGATCTCGACATACGTCCAAGATCGACACGTGACATCCCTAAATGCCCGTAACTCAACATACCCCGCCTTTTAGATATGAACAAAATATAATTCAAGATCCAGATGCATAATAGTTTTGCGTATACTTTATGGCTGCATCTAACCTCTTCGTTAGACTGCCTACGTACCCTCAATAGGGATCAAGCCATTCGTAGTTCAACTTTTCACTACATTCAAATATTCATCACATAAACTGCCATATTTCAACATAATGCACAATTCAAAGCGTGCAACATCTTAAGGAACAATCGACAAGGCGCAATAATAATCTATAGCCATATTGGTCAATGATATATCATAATCATAACAATTACATCTAACAACATCTAATAATCACACCAAATAATAACCCATACAACACACTGATATGCAGGGCTAGAGCAACATAGTTTGGCCAAAACCTACATCTCTGAAGCTAAAATCAAATCCAATGAGCCAAGTCACCAAAGGGATTCCGAACCACTCAACGGAATCAACTTAGGATACGATTCCAGACCATCACTCAACGGAATCACTGAGTAAAAGGGATTCCGGACCATCACTCAACGGAATCGCGGAGTACCATGCATATAGAACCACCCAATGGAATACAAACTGGATACGATTTCGGACCATCACTCAACGGAATCGCAGAATATAAAGGATTTCAGACCATCACTCAACGGAATCTGAGCCAGGGTACGATTTCGAACCATCATTCAACAGAATCGTAGAATCGAAGGGATTCCAGACCATCACTCAACGAAATCCGAACCAGGATACGATTTCGGACCATCACTCAACATAATCGAGTGGAAGACCAAGGGATACAACAACGGCTTGAAGAAACAATACAAGAACCAAGTACTTAATTTAGAAGGGCTGAATGACACAAAAAGTGAAATAAAGAAACAAGATGTGAAACAAGTGTCTAAGTAACAAACCCCATGACAATAGATTAACGGTCCACTACTAGCCCTCACATTTCATCACATCAATCCAATCATACAATACAAACCATATTTCCAAAGCACAAGTCAAATCATACTTAATGAAAATAGATCGATGGCCAGAAATAAAAATAACACTTCAATAGAATTCACATTCAATAAACATAGGTCTATGGTATGTGTGTGTGTGTGTATATATATAACTCACATTTCAATAGAATTTCATTTATAACCCATATCATATTCACAGATGATTTTACTATAAGAAATCAAGGTAATAGCTATATCACATATATTCAAGTCACTCTCAAACCAATGTGGTCCCACTAGATTTTACTTAGCCTTCCATAGTACTAATTTATTATTTAGAAAGTTTCGAGACATGTTGACCAAAAGTCAATTCTCAATCAACAGTAGGATCCACAAACGCTACATCATTTGATCCAATAGATCTGCACATCGGATTCCGGATCCATAACTTCCTAAGGTCCACATTATGCTCAAAAAACAACATAATAAAATTTCAACACGATCCAACGGTCGGATCTCTGCCAATTACTAAAATTGGGTGGCGGTTAACAATTAATTTTACTAACTTAGAAATATAATTTGGGAAGATTCGTACGTCGGATTTCCGATTCGTCGGTTCCAGTTATCCTCAAATATTACATACTATAATGTATTAAAGTTTGGTGATAATCCAACGGACGAATCATTGATTCATATAAAGGTCAAGTGATGTATCGTAATGAAACTAAGTTCAAACAATCAAACCCCATCATACGAATATCAATTATGAAATTAGAGCATCTAATTGAACTTAAAAGGACATAGTCGGCCCACTGGCCAGGCCACCGCCTCATGTGACAGTTCGTCCCTGATTTTAAGAATTTTTAAAGTTTTAATAAAGGATTTTACAAAAATGCCCTTTGAGGCACGCGCATTATTCGAGGTTAATCATTATGTCGTGCCATCTAAGATTTGTTTTCTTGACATATCCTTGCAATACTCGTCGCTACGGACGCGTGGGCCTAGACGGTTCGTTATTTGGAGTTATAACGAAAAAGATTTTAAAGTTTGAAGTTTGGGCATTTTATAAATTTTATTATTAAAATTTGGATGGCCCAGATTTAATGAAGAATTAAATGGATGGCTTGGATGTAAGGAAAACAAAAATAAATAAATATAAGTGAAAGAAGGTTTTTGTGTGTGTGTGTGCGTGAGAGGAAGAAACAGAAGAAGGAGATTGGGCAGAAATGCCCAATCGGGACAAGAGAGAAGAAGACATCAAGAGGGATTGAGAGAGGGAGAAGCCGACCAATCGGAACAGAGGAAAGGAGGAAAGGAGAGAGGGCGAGAAGCGGAGGAGAGAAGATCAGAAAACCGGTTTTCCCCCAACCCGTTTACCGCGACACCCACACCTAAATTTCGGCGATTTTCACCGGATTTCTCACAAATTGGATCAAGGTACCACTTCCAATCAACACCTAGGCCTTCCCTCTTCATGTTTCACCCCAAAAATCATGAAATTTCGTGGTGATTTCGCGAAGAACACCCACACGGGTGCCGCGACCTTCTTGTCCAAATTCTTCAAATCTTGAAATGTTTTCTTTCAATTACTAACACCATTAGTATTCCCTTAGGACCTGGAACAAAGCCCAAGCTTTGATTTGGACGGTGGAGTTGATTTGAAGGTCGAATTGGAATTCACCCAATTCTAGGGTCTGCACGGAATTTGATGAATTTGAAGTGTTTCCAGGCCAAATTGGCATTGGCCACAGGTATGAAAGTTTCTCTACTCATTGAGATCTTCGATTCTGTATTTTTTGAGAATTTTTTGAAATAGTTGGATTTTCCGGCGAGCCGGGGCGGCCGACCGCCACCCGCGGTAGTCCGTGCGGCGACGCGTGGCCAATGGGCAGCCAATGTCATTCTTAGCATGTGTTTAAGGTTCTAGGTTCAGTTTTGATAATTGATGGACGTAAATTGAGTAATTGAACCTAAGTTCGTTTCGATTCGTGGTTAGGTGAAAATGTGAATTTACGATCCAACCATCGGATCGTCACCAAACTTTGATACGTTGTAATACGTAATATTTGAGGATTATAGGAACTTACGGATCGGGAATCCGATTCACGGATCCTTCGGAATTAGAGTTGTAAGTTCATAAAATAGAATGTTAACCGTCACTTGGTTTTGACAATTGACGGAGATCTTTGGATGGTAATGAAATTTTAGGATGATGTCTTAGAGGTATATTGTGGACCTCTGAAAGTTATGGATTTGAAATCTGAGTTGCAGATCTTCCGGATTGAACTACGTAGTGACGTGTCTTATATAAGTTATATATTCTATCGATATGAATTCTGAGGTTGGATTTGATTATCGTTCTAGGCGCTGATCGTCACGACGCCTTGATGTGTGGTGCTAGGGAGTTGTTGGGCGAACTTCAGGTGAGTGGGCAGTTTTTGTTTTTCGTATTACCTATATACTATTAATTATCCCAGAAATTGAATTTATATGAAAGTATGTTTTCAATTGCCATGATGCATATTATAAATTATATGAATTGATATTGATGCATATATATATATGTGAATTGGTGCTGTGGACGCACAGGTGAGTTTATATGGTTTATATGAATGAATGATGATGTGAATTATGTTGAGAGCTCGTAACATGCACCCCTGGTGTTAGTGCTTATGTTATTCACCCTGCATCACACGCTCACCTTGGATCCAAGTAGATGCTAGTCGTACAGACCACTAGAGGTGGTTCCGACATGCTAGTCGTACAGACCACTAGAGGTGGTTCCGACATGCCAGTCGTACAAACCATTAGAGGGGTTCCGACTGGTAGGTGACCTTAGATTATGTGCACAGATGATTAATGAGAGAAGCACTAGAGCGTATTATTTCACCATCTTAGTCGTACAGACTACTATAGGTAGTTCCGACTTATGTGCAGTGTAGTGCCGTACAGGTCACAGTTGGTGACTTCGGCAGGGCCGTACGGGTCACAGTTGGTGACTCCGGCTGGATGGGATATTGAGCTATAGAATCAGCCGTACATGACCACTGTAGGGTCTCCGGTTGATTTATTATTTCACCTGAATTATATTGATGCATTCACATTATATTTTGGCATATGGCTTGGCATGGCATATTCTTTCTGAAAAGCGTTGAAGGATTATAATTTGAGCTTTTGATGATATATATATATATATATATATATATATATATATGTTTATATATTATTATGTTATTTTCTGGGAAAGTATACGGGTTTTACAGCGAGGGACTAGAAATGTTTTAAAGGAAATGTTTTCGAAAAACTTTGTTGTACTGACCCACTCAATTTTGTTTTGCGCCCCTCCAGGTTCTAGTTAGCAGAGCTTTGGTGGCTACGAAAGTAGGGCCCCCCCTCGGGTGTTTCATCATAGTAATTGTATTTTTTAAGCTTCCGAACTGTGTAAATGGTTACGTCACACTCACGTGATGGCCAGCACGCCCTTCTTTGGGACGGGGTGTGTCACCTCAAGCGGGTGGCGGTCGGCCGTCCCAACTCGCCGAAAAATTCCACTATTTTTAAAAATTACCAAAATTTACAGAATTGAAGATCTCAATGAGTAGAGTAAGTTTCATACCTGTGAATAAGGCCAATTTGGCCAAGAAACACCTCAATTCATGACGAACTCGCCGAAACCCTAGAAATTGGATGTGCTTCAATTTGGCCTCCTTGGTGTTTCGTCACCCCTACAACTGATTGGGCTTTTTTCCAGGGCTCAAGGGGAGTCCAATGGCGGTGGAGATCGAAGGAAATCGTTTCCAAAATGGCAGATTGAAGACAAGGAACCCTCGCACCCATTGGTGCGAGTTTCACCAAATTCAACCCAATTTTCGTCCAATCTTGAATGAATATTGAAGGAGAATGAGTGTGGTGGTGATTTCAGGTGATGATTGGGTGAAAATCGCCTGAAAATGGCTAGAAATCCACTGGAATTAACTGGGTCGACGGGATGGTATGTGTGTGCATGGGTCCATGGTTTTTAGGGAGGAGAGGGGGTATGTTCCCTTCTTTTTTTTTTCCTTTGTCTCGCCACTCCCGTGGCCTTCTTTCCTTTTTTTTCTTTCAGCCACTCCAGTGGCTTTTTCTTCTCTTTTCATTGTTTTTTTAGCAACAACTTCAGACGTCTATAACTATACCGTTATAATCCGGACTCGCAAACGGTTTTGCCTCTGCGTTCTTGATCTTGATATCTATTCAACAATATGAATTGTGATCTCGAATGATCTACGGATTTTAAATAATTAATTTCCCGAAAAATAATATAAAATCTCTATAATACCAATACGTAGATTATAATAATGAAATTCAGGAACGGGATTTCACAGCCTAAGTCCAGGTTTCTATTTCTCAGGGACAAACTGGCTCTTTGACAACCTCAAATCAGTTTGAGGGGGGATATTGAGAGTACAAATGTAAATGCAGATGTAAAATATATCTCTTAGATATTGTATAGTTTGTTATAGTTGTTTAGTTTGTTAGAATGTGATGGTTTTGTCTTATTGGTGGAAATACTTGTATATATACAGATTGTAAAATTATTTCCAAATCAATGAAAAGATTATTTCTCAATAGTAACCCTTATGGGATCAGTAGCGCTACTCAAGCATCTGCATATTCGATTAGTTCCACAAGAAACTTCTCATAGTCCCCGGAAGTGTCCTTGACAATTGCATGGTCCAAATGAACGGTGTTCCTCTCGTAGTATTCTTCTTTGATGCGCTGCAAGTCACCTCAGCCCGAGTGGTAAGAACTCTAGTAAACGCTCCTCCGTCTGTACCAAGCTTGTTGATGGCCAGTCGAAGAACCTTCTCAAAGTATTTCTAAGGGAAGGTCAAGCTTTTGGTTGTTTGTCTCAGTAGTTTGAGGAACTCATCATCTTTGTCAGCCTTCAAATCCTACGTATCAGACATGTAATGGTCACACACTTGTTTGATAGTAAGAGAAATGATCAAAACATCAAGCTTCCTCTTGTAAATCTTGAATTTTTCAATTCAAATTTCTGAAAGAAGAGAAGATAAGGTTCAACAAACCAACTTGACATTTTAGAGAACATCAGGGTACTAATGACCATGGAAGTTTAATGTTTTACCTTACGGATGTCTCCCCATGTTTCTAGATGTTGTAGAATTATCAGCAAGAGGGGCCGAAGGCTCACTACCAACAACACCGATACTGTTTCCAACTTAGTAATTATCACATGCACAATACGTTAGGTGTATTGGTAATTACCATATGCACAATTACCACTTATCTTGGTAATTACCATATCTACGTGTGGACTTTATCACAAAAAACCTCAGTATTAGTTGAAATAGGATCAAGATATTTAAAGTCTCTTTTTTTCATAGATTATGTCGATGTGGATATTTCAACACGTCTCCTTACATGGGGACCCAATTAGTGGGTCACACATGGAAGATCCACACATCATCAACCACGCGGAGTCAAGGGAATTCACCCTACGAGCGGGGCAATGGACCCACCATCCTCATGCGGGGTTAACGAGACTTACCCATCACGTGGCAGTACGGGCGCACTCCCTGTCTCTGATACCATGTGAAAATTATCATAGAGACGGGCCGAAGGCCCACTTCAACACCAATATTGTATTAAATTTGTTAACTACCACTGCACAATCCGTCAAATATGAGGTTTCATTACAAAAAGCTTGAATTTTAGTTAAAATGAAAGTAAGATATTTAAATATTTTTTTCCACAAATACATTCAATGTATGATATGCCACATCTTCTTCGAGGGATTTCTCGTAGTTTTCTTTTGTTTTCTGCCGTGTCGCGTAGTATGTGAAGCTGTCTACCACGTCTGTCCATAAAAGCCGACGATGCTTCAAGTCAACGAAACACCGCATATGTAAGCAAACCATAAAAATTTGAATAAAAACATAGAAACCGACTTCACTGGGGATCGAACCCAGAATCTCTGGTTTCGTAGACCAGCGCCTTATCCATTGGGCCATGAAGTCCTTGTTGTTATTCTAACTATTGTAATTTTTATCAAAATTGTACTGCTAGCGTACTTCTTAGCCTTTTCGTAGGTGAGTCGCCACCAGACCAGCGACCCCAACAAAGTACGAAAAAGAAAGGCCATAGCTGATTAGCTTCGAGCTCACTCTTTCCTCTACCCGTCTTTTATTCGTCAATCTAGAAAACCCTTTTCCTTGATTCAGATAAAAGCTCAAAGTTTCCTTCTTTTTGGATCGACCCTTTGACGAACTGGTCGGAAAAAAGGAAAATCAAGAAATCGGGAGTATTTGGTCTGACTCAGAATCAATGGAGTCAGTCAGATGATTGATAGAGATGATGGTTGATTGGTTGGATAGATTATAGATGTCAAAGGAAGAGATGGGTAGGCCACGGTCGTTTCGGAGCAAGGCTGCTCACTTTGTATCTGATCTCACCACTGTCTTCCTCAACCCCATTTCTGACAAACCCTCCAAACCCTCTCCTCCTCCTCCTCTCTCTGTAAGTCCTCTCTCTCTCTCTCTCTCTCTCTCTCTCTCTCTCTCTCTCTCTCTCAATGCTTTCTGGGTTTTTTTTTTTTGGGTTTTATGATATAAATGGTTTGGTGTTTTGTGGTATTTAGTCTTCTGATCATTTGTCTGCAAACCCAGTTCATGCTGAATCTCTGTCTTTAACTTGGATTATGGGTTTTCTTGGATCTTTTCTTCTGGAGCTACATATGATTGTTTAGTGACTTCTGTTATTAGGGATTTCAATTTTGCTTTGATTAGTTTTTGCAACCGAATTGCATGTTACAACCAAAATTCAATACTAATGGTTAGGAGCTTAGGAATTTTGGATAAAATCTTGAATTCTGGATAAAATCATGTCCATGGAAAGCTAAGATCAATTTATAGTTGGGTTAGGAGGAGTATGGAGGCATTTTGTTATTTATTGGAAAACATCAGACTCTGTGTGGTCAATTAGCCTTTAAAAGTAGTTGTTTGAGCTTTGATTGGATACTTCTTGTTTCCGCAGGAAGATGTGGATGACTCCAAAAGAAGTCAAAATGGATCAATCAGCGAAGAGAATCCCGCTAATGTTGTTGATGGGCCCGACACATCTTCCTTTAGTGCATTCCTCTACTCACTATTGTCGTCTTCAGAGTCTGGAGATACTAACAAAAATTCAGATGAGCAGAATGATGATCAGATGGATAGGAGCAACCCATCATCTGATTCCGCAATGAAAGGAAATGCTGGAAAGAAAAGTTTGCTTTCTAAGGGGAAACAGTCGCTTAGTAAAGTTATGTCCCAGGCTGCAAGATTTGGTGTGCATCGGAGTCAAGAACGCAAGGGTAACCCTGACATGAAAGTTGATGATGCAAATGATTCGAACTTCACTAGAGTTGAGATGAGGCCTATGCAGAAAGCCCCAACGCCTGTGCCTTTGGTTGATCACCCAGACATTTCTGAACCGTCTTTACTTCTTACAGAAATAACTAGAACTGCTCTTTACGCTTCAATGCCAGTGCTTGTTCAAGGACGGAAATGGTTGTTGCTGTATAGGTACACATGAATATTCATTTGCAGCATTACAGTTAGATCTTTTGAAAGTTTTTTTTTATCATTCCTATGCAACATCGTACAAATGTATTCCTCGTGTCCTGCAGTACATGGAGGCATGGCATATCATTGTCAACCCTATACAGAAGAAGCATGCTTTGGCCGGGCCTCAGTTTGCTGGTAATTATTAACCAAACTATTAGCATCATTCATTTCAACAAATTTCCATATCACCATGTTTAGACCAACTAAATTTGTTTATAGTACCGTGTTAAGTTCAAATCATCTATTAAGCAACAGGACGTGACACAAACTGAACAATTATCAACAAGATTCCTTGAGCTCATGCAGTTTGGGAAAGTATAATGAACAATTGCCTTAATTATTTGTTTGGATTGCTTCTGTAACTCGTTATCAAACTTGCTGGTTTTTAAGTTCATAGTTCATCTATATGCATATTCTCCAAATAAAAATTTTCTACTTTATTTTTTCACAGGTTGTTGGAGACCGTAAAGATGCAGTTTTTGGCGGCTTGGTGGAGGCACCTCTTAGACCAACAAACAAGAAGTATCAGGTCCTGCTAAAAAGCATTTTGTCTATTGAGTTCATCTACAAAGATTTCATTCTATGTATGTTGTAATAATGCGGACATTTTAAACAGGGAACAAATGATACATTTGTTTTCACAAATACACCTGGCCATCCTGTTATATTTCGCCCTACAGGTACCAATTTATCCTATTTACTTCCAGGGTATAAAGTTTCTAACTTTTCATCAACTTATTTAGGTGGCAGGCTTGTTCCTTTTCATGCCTTAAAATTTTTTTCTTATTCATATTAGATAGAGATAGAAACTTGAATACTTTTGCTTGCAATAAATATTCTGTGAGGGAGTAACTAAAATACGTCTTGTCATTAAATATGTTGAAAATGTATAAAGCACACTGTCCAACATATAGTAGTAGTAGCAATAGTAGTTGTAGTAGTAGTAGTGGAGCGTTTTGAACCAATGTAATCTTATAATTTCTATTAGGTTAAACTTTTTTCGTAGCCTTCATTCTTCTGATGTAGCTTTTGTATTATGTGATTGCTTTCTTTAACTCTCATATTCTTAGTTTTATGGACTATATGTGGTTCGGGTCCTAATGCCCAATGGCAGTCCTGGCGCTTTTGATTCTATAAGCAACTGCACAGAACCAATTGTATGGTCCATGTTCAATGCTAAATATACCATTTGAAATATTATACGATGGTTGTTTTCTTTCTGTTGGGGAAGGCTTGAGTATTGCATTTGGAATATGTGTATAGTTTATCATTCATGAAACCATCTTAAGAGAGGAAAACCACTGTGCAAGTATTAAAATATTATGTTCTCTTCTCTTTCTTCTTCTTCTTCTTCTTCTTCTTCTTCTTTTATAAATACCTGAGTGGAAAATATTAAACTAATTATGCTAGAATTAACTGCAAAATGTACAAGCAGGTGCAAATCGCTATTTCACATTGTGCTCCAATGACTTTTTAGCAATTGGCGGGGGTGGTCATTTTGCGCTATATTTGGACAGTGAGCTGTGAGAATTTTGCCTTCGTTTCTTTAATATTTTTTCTTTTCCTTGTAAAACTCTTTTCTTATTTAGCAATCCCTGTTTATAAAGTGATTTATAATTTTGATCGGTTGTTGCTTTTGTTGCTCTTTTGGTCAATTTTTGCTTTTTCGGTCTCAGATTGAGTGGATCAAGCTCATGCTCTGAAACCTATGGGAATCCTTGTCTTGCAAACTCAGAAGACTTTGAGGTGAAAGAAGTTGAGGTATGCACAAATTCTCTCTGAAGGATGTGTGCGTGTGTGTATTCGTAATGAATTCCGATTGTTTCCGAGGAAAATAGATGAAAATATTATGAAGTCATATACTTTTGTGAAATGCAGTTATGGGGCTTCGTATATGCTACCAAGTATGAGGAAGTACTTGCTCTAAGCCGTATGGAGTCACCTGGGATATGCCGTTGGTGAATGCTTAATTTAGACCGCATTTTTCTCTGATGGTTGTTGTATCATCACCATAACAAGAGGTTTATTACTGTTGCTGGAGCTAGTATATGGATGATGTTTCCTATTACAATTGTACATAAAAGCCCCTCCATGTACATAAACACCACCTTAGCATTGTACGTACGACGGTTTTGATTAGGTAGTAATGATTGTGAATAGTATGCTGGTTGCCAATGCCTTTCTTATACACATAACAAAAACAGTCTTCGAAACCTAGGCTGGACCATGATCGTACCGTATATTGCTCTTCGGTTCTCTACATGGGAAAGACGAATGAACATCTACAGCTAGGACCTCCTATTTCTTTTAATTTGCCATACTAATGGAACTATACAAATATACACTTATCATAAACGTACTAGCAGCTCAATTGCCCCAGTAGACATAAACGTGCCGGATTCGGACTCGGACTCCAACTTTTTATCAGTGGCATTTGTCTGAATTTTTAACTACAAAGTGTAATACGTACTTATTTCATACTGGAATTCAGGTTCTGTACCAGTTTTGAATGGATAATAAACAGATCGGCAGCGTGACGTTAAAGCACTACACTCAGTAAAATTTTTGAGAGAGCTTCACCTATGCGGGACTTGCATTGACCACACAGCACGTCCAGGAGAACTGGGAAAAGGGGAAGCGGTGGGGACCTTGAGAGAGCTTCACATTCGGATATCTACACAAGATAGCGCTACACTCAGTAAGCACCAATTTGGGCCATCTAAAGAGAGGCAGAGTTTTTGTTTCTTCCAAGCCAATGCAAAAAGTGTGAAAATTTGATCCCCACTGGCATGCTCCTGAAGGTGTCAAACCACCTCAACTGCAGGTAGGAGTCAAGATTCGAGTTCAGGACTCCCATACAATTACCAAATCATCTGTCCACCGGCAAATCACATATGATTTTGAAGACCCTCACTCCACATACTTATGTTCAGCCTACACCTCGACTTGTCACACTCATGGAAGGACGCACATCCCCACAGAAAGATTTATATGATCCCAAAATTAGTGTATAATATCATTATCATTGGCATAAGAAGCAATGAAGGATCTATGGCTCTTGCGTGTAAATTTCATCTTGATCATTTAAAGTCATCAGCTTTCAAAGCCTGAAGAATCCTATCTGATAGGCAGCTTGTTGCTGAGTTACCTTGCTCTGCCCTTGATCCATTCAAAAAGACTGAAAAACCTGTCTTTAATCGAGTCCAGCCCTTTCTGTTGAAAAAAAAAAGAATTTGAAAGAAAAAGTTTTGAAAATTCTTGAACTGGACGGCTTAGATGATGAGGATATAGAGTCAGAAGTTGCGTCGTCCCAGCGTCACAGGGATGAAGACTTCGGAGATGATAACAAAAATGACTATCATGGGATATGTCCTCCTATTCGTTCAAAGAAATAAACATGAAATGCTTTTCTTTGATAAAAGATAAAGTGATAAAGATAAGAAAATGTGTTGTCTGATATCTAAATGCCGACAATTATTCTTTCCTTGAATAATTGTCCTTGGTTCCTGTAGTTTTTGTCAATGTGCTTTCCTTTTGAGTGCTATCTTTGTATCAAAACTCTGAAGTGCTTCCCTCTAAATTTGAACATCAAAAAATAAATGTGAGTTTGCTTTAAAGATATATTTATCCTTTTTTTTTTGGGGATCCATAAAATAATAGGCATTAAAGCAAAAAACCACGAGTACAACCGTTTTCAATAAATCAAAGTTAAAAGCAAGAAGGGCACTAGTAGGTAAGTAGTGACCCCAAACATGTGGAGATTCTAGAGAAAGACCAATGTGGGCTAAGGCATCAGCGACAAAGTTAGCCTCACGGTAAATATGATTCCAATCGACCTGCCTAAAGGAGCAAGCACTACCACGTGCATCCTCGATTAACGTTTTGATCTTTTCAGGGGACCTCCCAACTTCCTTTCATTGCTTCGATAAAAATTTTGGAGTCCCCCTCCACAACCACCCATTGGAAACCCTTGTACCAAGCAAACTTGAGGCCTTCTTTTAAGCCCATAACTTCAGCGAAAGTAATAGTGGCCCCATCAAGGTTAAAACACCCGCTCTCACACCATGACCGTCACAATTTCTGAGAACAAAAGTCACAGCAGCCTTGTCCTTGGACACCAATCCATCAAAATTCAGCTTTACCATATCTTATCTTTTCTAATTGCAGTTATTAATTATCATTTACTTCATCTTTGTTCATTCCAATTTTTAATCATAGTGTTATCTTTATGCATATTCTTTGCCTGTATATAAATTAAATTATAAAGTAAAGTAAAATTAGACGTTTTTAACTACCCTGACGTCTCTAGGCCATATTTGGTATACGTATACATGTATAGAGGAAATCTGCGAGGGAGAAATTAAAAACCGTAATCTGGTTAAATGTGTTGAGAGTGTATATTTCACACCTATGTATTGTTTGGAAATTATGGCATAGTATATCGTAAATACTTGAGCTTATGAGAGTAAAGGATGCGTTCCGACGAAGTAGTAGGTGTAAGTAGACCATGTTGAACGAATGTAATCTCTTACACATCTATTTGGTATTTGCTTAAACTTTGTGCTACATTTTGTTGGTAGGGTTTGTTGATCCTGCAGTGGCAGAGCCTCACTCCCCATACAGACCGTCTCAAAACCAGGCTCAAAAGTCCAGTGATACTCATCAGCTTATGACCGAAACCGACTGTTGGACATGATTGTAACTCCTCAATCTTAAGGTGCCAAGCTTTCCCCTTTAATTAGAGAGCTGTTATTGGCACTCCAAAACAATCATCAAGCACTTCTCCATGTGAAATTTTTCTGTTATCCGACTTTGAATAGACATGTAGAACCATACACATAATTACAAGTCCAGTCTCATCCTAGAAATTTTGAACTGATCCACATGTAGGAAAAGAAACCAATGCTAACTAGTTAATTAGCAACCTATAAAAAGTATAACCCCACTGCAACTAAGACCTGAACCCATCATTTTGAAATTGAGTTGAATTCAAACAACGGCGGCAGCTTTCGCTACAATCCCTTCTTGTACTTTTTGAGAGCCACTGAGAACATTTCCATTACTTGCATTCCCTGCTGCTTCCTCGTACGCAGCTGCATGATTACCAAGTGCAGCCCGACCAGATGGATCAGGATTTTTCAACCATTCTGCATCCCATTCCACAGCTTTTGCTGTACTGCATGCCACACTTGGACCACCCGGAACTGTTGATCTGGCAGCATTCTGTTAAGAAATAGCAGATTGAACACACTCAATTAAACCAACCCTTATCCATTTTTCATCGTGCACTATTAAACATGAGAGCAAAGAAATAGCTTGCCTGTCGTAATTTCATTAGATACTATTTGCCTGCTTAGTACAAGAATACAGCGTGCACAGAAATCTTTCACCAACTCCATCGTGATGAACAAAAAAATGAAGCAAGATATAATGACAAGGCAAGTGAATAAAATCTCTTTCATGTGGCCAGCCTTCCTTAGCTATTCATAGAATTTGTATCTCACCTTTGGAAAGAACTTCTCAAACATTGTCCGGTAATAGTATGCTTCTTTTGTGGTAGGAGTGTTTTCAGGGTAAATGAAGCTAGCATTGATCAGCATTGAATCTGTTACCTGTCCAGTTACAAGAAAGCAAAGATAACCAATTAATTATATACAGATAAAGAAGAAGCATAACTCCGCCGTGTAAGTTTATCTTACATTGCCGGTCCCAAGCCCGGATAAAGGAGGAGGGGGAGGGCGTCAGGTAGTCGACAGCCGGCACTCCATGATCATGTCGAATCCTTATGAAAAAGATAAAGAAGAAGCATCTCTAATGTATTCTGACGGTGGTTTTGGAACAAAGTACAGATAGAACTCTAAATTGAATTGCAATGACATATTCTACCGCCAAACTCTCAATTTGGACCACAAATTCAAAAAGGACATGCCTAATCAACAGTCCAAATTAATAACCTGGAAAGTGGCAGACAACACAGACAACGAATATTTCCATAAAAAATCTCACTTTAAGTTAAGGTGATGCTTACTTGACTGTTTGCATGATCTTTCAAGCCATCAATCCAACTGTAGCCAACACCATCACTGAACTGTTCCTTCTGCCTGTACAATATGTGCTATAACCCAACAAACACAAGGTACAAACAAGTTAGCTATATATTGCACAAATAGGGCACCTCCACACAGCGGAGTGAGTGGCTGGTCGATTGACCATATTTGTTGAGAGCCCAGCTGGTTTTGAAACAAAGTATGTATATATACAACAAAAAAAATATTCAAGTGCGGACTGTGAGAGGCTGGGTTCTCAACAACGTATGAAATTTGAATACAAGACACCTTACTGACAACAATAAAACAAGTACAATAATAATCATGTATAACATGATTACTGGCACAAAAATGCAAAGTAACAGACCTTTGGCAAATATGGCTTCTGATCATTGTCAAATGCATTGCGTAAGACCCACTTCTCAATTCTCCCAGGCCTGATCTGCAGTTATAAGTGCAAGTATTTAGAGGACAATGAGACTGAGCCATTTCTTAATTTGTGTTATGGATGGGAGCCACTGTATGCCAAATGACAGTAGTAAACTTGGAATTATATTTTATATGAGCTGCTTCATACAAAACTGAGAAATAGAGGGAAATACCAACGGTATATGTGCTATACCATTTTCCATTCTGGATCAATGTTCATGACAATATTGATGAATTCTTTATCCAAAAAGGGCACACGAGCCTCAACACCCCAAGCTGAAGTTGATTTATTGGCCACAGATGAAGAGCTTTAATCTGTCGAGTAGTTACAACAGTTCAGTCAGGGGAAAAAAACTAAAGCAAATGTTAAAATGGCCATCAATAAGTAGAAGAAAGGAAGAAAAAGAACCCTGAAATATTGAAAGTACATAACCATTTGTGCGAATAAAACAAAAAAGAAACAACTAGGGGAACAGATAGTTCGTGGGGTACCTTCTGACATGTTTCTTGGTGAAACCCCTCCTTGTTTGGTGCCTTATGGAAATACAAGTAACCTCCAAAAATTTCATCTGAACCTTACCCCAGAAATAACCATCTTTACTCCCAAAGATTTAATTTTTCGAGACATAAGAAACATGGGAGTGCTAGCTCTGATAGTCGTTACATCATATGTTTCAATATGGTAAATAACTTCCTCAAGTGCATCTATGCCTTCCTGAAACATCAAAGTAAAGAAATGAATTATTTGTATGAATCTTGGGAATGTAGATCCGTGATTTTTCCTCAAATTACCGATGTAGAACAAAGTTTCCTCAAGAATCAATTAACGTAGAAAATAGAAGAACGTATAGAAATGAGTACAAGAAAAGCAAGACAAAGACAGAAGATTTTACAGAGAAACAAAATGGGTATAAACACAATATTGTTTTTTTAATCAATATACCAACCGTGTGAAGGCTATCACAAGCAATGCAAAATCATTAAATGCCAAAGATAATAAATTTTTGGAATAGCAAATTAATCTTTAAATTCAATCCCTAAATTTTAAAAGAAATACTAAACAGATCACCTGATTCCTAAATTTCAGACATAACTTAAGCCTGAGTAGAATTATTCTTGCATCCTTCATCAATTACCTGGACAGTAAAGTGAAACGCATGATGACGAGTCCCAAGATAATCTGCAACTTCTCTCGCTGCTTTCAAATCTGGTGAGCTCTGAAGATTGAAAATGTAGCATTTAAATGTAGAGAAAAACCATCAGTAGATAATGTCTCATAAAACATTGATTGCAATAAAAAACACCTAAATCTCTCAGATTGAAAATGTAGCATTTAAGGGGGTGTATTCAATTGAGAATGTGAGAGATTTTAATGGATTTATAAATCCATGGATTTTTATGGAGTTTAATTGATTTGTAGAGATTCCATATAAAATTTTGATTCAATTCCCTTGAAATCTCATGGGAAGAGGTGAGATTTGTAGATGCTTAAAATACACTATGAAATCTCTCTAATTCTCTCTAATTCCTCAACTTTCTCAAATTCTTTAAAATCAATTTCTAATTGAATACACCTGGAATGTTATAAAATTCTTTAAAATTCTAATTGAATACACCTAAAATTTCAGAGAATCACTTGAAATCCTGATTGAATACTCCTAGATTCATTAAAAGAATTAAAATCCCTTAAAATCCCAATTGAATACACCCCCCTAAATGTAGAGAAAACCCATCACTAGATAATGTCTCATAAAACATTGATTGCAATAAAATACACCTAAATCTCTCAGGTGCCAGAATTTACATGGGAATGACGATTGCACATCTACAACAAGGTCCTTTTATTTCTTTGAACTTGCCACTTGAATGAACCATATAAGTATGTAGATATCTTAAAGGTATTAACAGTTCAATTGCTTCATTATAGACATAAATGTGTCGGAGTACAACTTTTTATCAGTGAGACGTCATTAGGCATAAGAAATGGACAACTTTTTATCAGTGAGAGTTTGACATCAATAGGCATAAGAAATGAATGAAGCCCACCCTTGTCTGAAAATTTTACTACGAAGTGTAATGCATACTTATTTCAAACCGGAAATCAGGTTCTTTATAAGTTTTTGAAAGGATAATAAACAGATTGGCAGTGTGAAGTTATAACATTATATCTAAATGAATGTCTTTTGTACACAAAGTGAACAAATGTGGTACTTGAATTGACCAGGCTGCACTGTCAAGAGAACTGGAAAAAAAGGGGAAGGGTTAGGGACCTGGAGAGAGCATCACATTTGGCTATCTAAACAAGATAGCACTACACTAAGTTAGCACCAATTTTGGCTATCTAAAATGATTACCTCCAGGCCAATGCAAAACGTGTGCAACTGTGATCCCCACTGACATGCAGCTTCTGAATCAGCCAAATAGCGACTAGCCACAGCAGCAACAAGTGATGAGTCCAGTCCTCCAGACAAAAGAACACCGAATGGTACATCTGTCATAAGTCTCTTAACCACAGCCTACTAGATTTCAGTACCAAGATAAAATTAGAAATTGTACACTAAACGTGGTATAAGAGTGAGATGCAGAAGTCAATTTGACCTACTAACTGGTTTTAAATAGATTTAGAGCTCGTTTGGATGTGCTTTTAAAATGACAGAAAACGCTTTTGGTGAAAAATATTTTTGGAAACAATCTTTAGTAAAAATGCTAGTAAATCCTGGAAAAACACTTAAATGCTTCCTAGAATAAGCACATAACTGGTGCTTCTTGTAGAAAACACTTCAAGAGCTTTTGGAACCCAAAAATATTTTCTATAAAAGTGATTTCATTTTAAAAGTACATCCAAACAAGCCTGTAAATTCATTTGAACAAACCATATATTCGGAAACCATTCCTAGCCTTGACATGAGGCTCCACTAGGGAGAAGGGAATACATAGCACAAATATGATACTCTATTTTTTTTTTTTTTTCCAATTCATCTCAACCCACCCAACATTAGCATAACCAAATGCATGGACAAGGTTATGGGTATATAAAAGGAATAACTTATATGGTAGGTTATTTGTCCAAGTAACATAATTCTCAAAACAAAAACAAAAACAAAAGCAAAAACAAAAAATAATGCAAAAATGGAGTTTGATTCTTTGCAAATATTGCCACTAACTCATCAATTATAGTAAAGAAAACACAATGTAAAGTAGTTCATTGCATACCTTCTCAAAAGCCTTACGTAAAACTAGGGGATCATAAGAAGCCGATGGTGTCTGTTCCAGAAACCAGGGTGGATTGTACCACCTTCTAAGTTCTCCTGCAAACACATAGTGGATAAATAAATAATATAGTGCATGCAAAATCTAAAAGGCACACAACTTGAGAATTTTACATGCATATTTTGTTTTGGTCAACAATTTACATGCATGTTCTACGAATCTAAAAAGACAACACTCAGTTCACAAGTTCTTAACTTTTTAAGGTAATGAGATAAAAAAACATGTCCTACCCCTGCAAGTATGTGTAAAATGTCTTTGCATCCTTAAGTATACAACAACAACAACAACAACAACAAAGCCTTTTCCCACTAAGTGGGGTCGGCTATATGAATCCTAGAACGCCATTGCGCTCGGTTTTGTGTCATGCCCTCCGTTAGATCCAAGTACTCTAAGTCTTTTCTTAGAGTCTCTTCCAAAGTTTTCCTAGGTCTTCCTCTACCCCTTCGGCCCTGAACCTCTGTCCCGTAGTCACATCTTCGAACCGGAGCGTCAGTCGGCCTTCTTTGCACATGTCCAAATCACCAGAGCCGATTTTCTCTCATCTTTCCTACAATTTCGGCTACTCCTACTTTACCTCGGATATCCTCATTCCCAATCTTATCCTTTCTCGTGTGCCCACACATCCCACGAAGCATCCTCATCTCCGCTACACCCATTTTGTGTACGTGTTGATGCTTCACCACCCAACATTCTCTGCCATACAACATCGCTGGCCTTATTGCCGTCCTATAAAATTTTTCCTTGAGCTTCAATGGCCTACGACGGTCACACAACACGCCGGATGCACTCTTTCCATCCAGCTCGTATTCTATGGTTGAGATCTCCATCTAATTCTCCGTTCTCTTGCAAGATAGATCCTAGGTAACGAAAACGGTCGCTTTTTGTGATCTTCGCTAGATTGCTCCGGTCATTAGTGTGGATAAGTATATAAATGGATAGAGATAGGAAAGCAAACACAAGATGTACGTGGTTCACCCAGATTGGCTACGTCCACGGAATAGAAGAGTTCTCATTAATTGTGAAGGGTTTACACAAGTACATAGGTTCAAGCTCTCCTTTAGTGAGTACGAGTGAATGATTTAGTACAAATGACATTAGGAAATATTGTGGGAGAATGATCTCGTAATCACGAAACTTCTAAGTATCGGAGTGTGGTGTCGTCTTGACTTGCCTTATCTGTCTCATAGGTAGATGTGGCATCTTCTCTGGAAGTACTCTTCCTCCATCCAGGGGTGGTATCTTTAACTGGTGGAGATGCACAAGGTAATGTATCAATTTCACTTGAAGCTTACTTGTAGTTTCAGGCTTGGTCAAGCGCGATACAAACCATGTAGTAGGAGTCCCCCAAGTCGCCGAGCTAGGGGGTCTGCTGAAAGAGGTGACAGACAAGGTAAGCAATCAGAGCTCCGACTGATTGTTCACCTTCTCCCCATCTTGCAGCAGCATGAAGGATAAAGAGAAGAAAAATGAGAAGAGATGATATGAGATACTTTTGCTTTTGAAGAAGTAACTTTCCACAGGCTTATTCTTAAACTGAGCTGGAGGGTTTTCTGGTTTCCTCCAGAGTATAAGGCCGACTGAAGAATTTGAGGGTCAAAACAAGTCCATCAAATCTAGAGTACGTTCCACCCTGCTGATATGGGATACTTTTGCTTTTGACAGAGTAATGGATGTATCGGCACGTGTGCTGTTACGCTTGTCTCCACATGCTTCCTTGTATCCTTCGCACTTGCCCTATCTGTTCCTCAAGCAGATGCGGAATCTTCCCTGGAAACATAAGATGATGAAGATGAGTACTCGAGAGCAATGCCAGGTAAGTAATCAGGTAAGGGGTTCCAGACAGTCAGTTCCTGGCTGGAAGCTTGATTCCAAGTGCTGACTGATTGCTCTCTTTCTCCTTGTCTTGCAGGTAAAAACAAGGCCAAAAGAAAAAACAGGGAAAAAGCATGATATGGGATACTCTTGCTTTTAACCCTGATGATATGAGATATTCTTGCTCTAGTATAGCTTGTTTGCAGAGGTATTATCGGGGGGAAAGAAAGCTGAATATTTCGAAAGGCTTTGTTGGGAGTGCCCTCTCAGATATGATGAAGGGTTGAGCATTTTTGCAGGTCTGCCTGTCCGTTGGGGATGGAGGTCGACATATATAGGAGTCTCCCTAACAAGTAGTAATGCTATTCCTTTACCCTGCTTGGTCATAGCACGGTAGTGGGAGCTGCCAGTTTCACATGTTTTAACTCTGTCAGAGCACTTTGAAAAAGTGGTCTGTGGTATCTGGCTCTCGAGATTCGGAGAACGATGCCTCTTCGATTTTTGAGAAAGCAATCATGCTAGGGGTCTGACTCTCGAGATTCGGAGAGCAGTGTCTCTTCGATTTTTGAGGAAGTAATCATGTTGGGAGTCTGGCTCTCGAGATTCGGAAGGCGGTGCCTCTTCGATTTTGGAGCAAGCAATCTTGTTGGGAGTGTTGTCTCGAATGTGAGTAAAGGTTGGACATGTTTGCTAGTCTACCTTGCCACGAAGCACAAAGGTTGACACACAGGGACTTTCCAATTATCCAGCAATGGTACTGTTCCTTTACCCTCTCTTCGATTTTGAGAAAGTAGTCATGTTGGGAGTCTGGCTCTCGAGATTCGGAGGACGGTGCCTCTTCGATTTTGGAGCAAGCAATCTTGTTGGGACTGTTTTCTCGAATGTGAGTAAAGGTTGGGCATGTTTGCTAGTCTACCTTGCCACGAAGCACAGAGGTTGACACACAGGGACTTTCCAATTATCCAGCAGTGGTACTGTTCCTTTACCCTTGTGGGTAATAATATGGTAGCTAGACCTTCAAAATTTATGTGTCTAAACTTTGTTAGTGCTGTTTCTTTGCTATTCTTTTACCTTTCTTGGTCAGAGCGATGTAGTGGGAGCTGCAAGCTTCACGTGCTCAACTTTGGCAGAGAACTTTGGCAAAGTGATCTGTGGTACCCATGAGTTATTGTTGCGTGTGGGAAGTGGGTGATTGAACAGTAAGATTCATGTGCTTTCTACTTCACCAGAAGTCTTCGACAGAATGCCCATAATTTCTGCAAAGCTGAGTGTGCGTGTGACAGGTGCTAACAAGGCTAGAAAAGTAGATGCCTCTTCGATTTCTGAGATCAGCCCTCGTGGTCTCTGAGCAGCCCAGCTTTTGAGAAAGCGAGCGCCTCTTCGATTGATTCGGAGAACGGTGCCTCACCGATTTTTTAGAAAGCAATCATGCTGGGGGTCTGGCTCTCGAGATTCGGGGAGCAGTGTCTCTTCGATTTTTGAGAAAGTAATCATGTTGGGAGAGTGGCTCTCGAGATTCGGAGGGCGGTGCCTCTTCGATTTTGGAGCAAGCAATCTTGTTGGGAGTGTTTTCTCGAATGTGAGTAAAGGTTGGGCATGTTTGCTAGTCTACCTTGCCACGAAGCACAGAGGTTGACACACAGGGACTTTCCAATTATCCAGCAATGGTACTGTTCCTTTACCCTCTCTTCGATTTTTAAGAAAGTAGTCATGTTGGGAGTCTGGCTCTTTAGATTCGGAGGACGGTGCCTCTTCGATTTTGGAGCAAGCAATCTTATTGGGAGTGTTTTCTCGAATGTGAGTAAAGGTTGGGCATGTTTGCTAGTCTACCTTGCCACGAAGCACAGAGGTTGACATACATGGACTTTCCAATTATCCAGCAGTGGTACTGTTCCTTTACCCTTGTGGGTAATAATATGGTAGCTAGACCTTCAAAATTTATGGGTCTAAACTTTGTTAGTGCTGTTTCTTTGCTATTCTTTTACCCTTCTTGGTCAGAGCGATGTAGTAGGAGCTGCAAGCTTCACGTGCTCAACTTTGGCAGAGAACTTTGGCAAAGTTATCTGTGGTACCCATGAGCTATTGTTGCGTGTGGGAAGTGGGTGATTGAACAGTAAGATTCCTGTGTTTTCTACTTCCCCAGAAGTCTTTGACAGAATGCCCATAATTTCCGCAAAGCTGAGTGTGCGTGTGACAGGTGCTGACAAGGCTGGAAAAGTAGGTGCCTCTTCGATTTCTGAGATCGGCCCTCGTGGTCTCTAGGGAGCCCAGCTTTTGAGAAAGCGAGCGCATCTTCGATTTCTGAGATCGGCCTTCGTGGTCTTTGAGCAGCCCAACTTTTGAGAAAGCAAACGCCTCTTCGATTTCTGAGATCAACCCTCGTGATCTCTAAGCAGCCCAACTTTTGAGAAAGCAAACGCCTCTTCGATTTCTGAGCAGGCGCCTCTTTGATTTCTGAAGCTCCGTCGAGTGCAGATTTTTATAGAGGCTGGCATTAAGTTCCAAAGCACACTTGAATCTCCACCAGTAGAAGCTTCATTCTTGCACTTCTAAGATCTTGATTTGTCCGACCTCTTCTCTCTTCAACACCTTTGAAAATGTCTGGCCCCTCCGACCGTCGTTTTGACTTGAACCTTGTTGAAGAGGCAGCCCCGCCTTCTCCAGACAACATATGGCGCCCATCCTTCGTCTCCCCAACTGGTCCTCTTACCGTTGGGGATTCCGTGATGAAGAATGATATGACTGCTGCGGTGGTGGCCAGGAACCTTCTCACTCCCAAAGATAACAGACTACTTTCCAAACGGTCTGATGAGTTAGCTGTTAAGGATTCGCTGGCTCTCAGTGTTCAGTGTGCAGGTTCTGTGTCTAATATGGCCCAACGCCTATTTGCTCGAACCCGCCAAGTTGAATCATTGGCGGCTGAAGTGATGAGTCTCAAACAGGAGATTAGAGGGCTCAAGCATGAGAATAAACAGTTGCACCGGCTCGCACATGACTATGCTACAAACATGAAGAGGAAGCTTGACCAGATGAAGGAAACTGATGGTCAGGTTTTACTTGATCATCAGAGATTTGTGGGTTTGTTCCAAAGGCATTTATTGCCTTCGTCTTCTGGGGCTGTACCGCGTAATGAAGCTCCAAATGATCAACCTCTGATGCCTCCTCCTTCTAGGGTTCTGTCCAGTACTGAGGCTCCAAATGATCCCCCTCCGATGCCTTCTCTTTCTGGGGCTCTACCGACTGCTGAGACTTCTCCTAAGCAACCTTTGTGAAGTTGTATGCGCAGATCTCCTATGATTCACCAACACAAGTCATTGCTACTAATAAGAGCTCAACATATACAGACCTTGCTTGCTAGAGTAAATATGCCCAGGAGGAAAATATATGAATCTTTCGCAATCATCACTTAGAGCTTTCATTTCTGAAGCAAACCAAATTGATCCTGCAAATAAATATGAACTCCTTAAATGTGAGTGTGTCTGAGAGATAATCAAAGCTTAAAAATGATAACGATTGTAGGTTATATGTGTATAAATAAGGCTCAAATCTGGACGGTGATTACAAATACCTCTTAACAGTAAAATAATAAAATAAAGTAGCAGTCTAGCAAATAATATATATTTTCTTGTTTTGGTTAGAAGGGTCTAGAACAAAATAGTTTCTTCTTTTCTTTTAAGTAAATGACACGGTACATACCATCAAGACCCCAGCCCATATAAAGTGGGGGTGATACCAATTGCATCTCGAGCTGCGATAAAACTTTGGTCTCTTGTGTCAAGGAGGACAAAGGAAAACATGCCGTCCGTCTACAAACTCCTCTCCATGTTCTTCATACTGCCAAAGATAAACATTCATGATAAAATACTAAAATAATTTACATAAATTAATGCAAGAGAGAACCATTTTTGTTATTCCAATTTAAAGAAAGTAATTTAATCACAGATTACCAGATCTCAAAGCAATGCTCATTTACTTACAAGATGTGCAATCACTTCACAGTCACTGCCAGTTCGGAACTGATGTGACTTCAGAATTTCTCTCAATTGCTTATGGTTATATATCTCACCATTGACCTAAACACACAGCTCCAACAATCAAGCAGAAGTTTAAGTCAATGTAGTTGGATAAAAGGTAAAAAAGAGGAAAACAAAATAATCCAACATAAAAAACTACAAAAAATCTGAACTGGATATGGTTGCAGCCAATTCAAGATCAATCGAAGTTCAAAATTACAGGGTTGTGACGAGAACATGCAATCCTTTATTTCACTACACAAATTACCAGGAGTATCATGAAAGGGGGTGTGGGGAGAGAAAAGTAGGGAACACTTTTGTGCAACTGATGACAATCCTAGTAACTTTATCTTTGGCCATGGAATAGAATGAGAATTTGTAGGAAAAGGAAAAATTCTCCAGACAAATGATTTGGACGTCAGTATCCCTACAGGGCCTCCACCAACGTTTCCTCTGGCTCCACCCTGCTCATGCATAGTTCACCACCTTTCAAGTCCTATGGTGTTTCTAAAATAATACATTCTTTCATAGTATGTGAGACGTCTACGAGTATGCATTTAATGAGTTACATTTCAATAACTTCCAATCGATATGTGATAACCCAACAATAAAAATTCCAGCTTCTAGTTTCACTCCAACGAACCAAATTAAAAATTTCAACTTTTGCCCAATAAAAAGTTTACAAACTAATCTTCATTCAATCGAAAACTCCCCATCAACCACCAATAAGCTCAACGTAATGCAACGAAATTGTTTGGATCAAAACTTGAACTTTGGGCTCAAGGAAGGAGCTGGCCCGAAAGGAGGCCCAAAGGGAAAACTAGCCAGAGCCCAGTCAAAGCCCAGAAGGCAGAAAAAGGCCTTTTCTGACTTGGTGCAGCTCATGAAGACCACTTGCTTACCTACCCAAAGGCCAAGTGGTGTAGACTGATCAGCTACACAGCCCATAAAGCACTTTATGGTGGCATTACATGTAAAATAGCTGATGAGTCATCACCCTCAAACCGCATTCGGGCAAGGCTGCTGCTACAGAGGGCCAAGCCAAGTTGTCTATATAAGAAGAAAGAAAAACCAGGAATAGGGACACTCAATCAAACAAACAAATGCAAGCACAAACTCTGCTCAAAGCCAGATTTGCCTTCAAAACAAAGCTGTAGTCAGCCTTCATCCCTCTCGGGACAAGCCTTCATCCCTCGCGGGATAACCCTCCCTCCAAACCTTTGTAATAGCTCTGCTACCTTGTTCAACCTTGCTGTAGTATCGATTCATCTTTTGTAATCTCTCTCTCTATCCCTCTAAGCTTTCAGACCCTTGACAAAACTACAAAGATAGGAACCTACAAGACGAGCAGCCTTACCCGATAAGGTTTAACCTTGCCCGACCTTCTTTGTTTTGTTTTTGTCTTTTCAATATGTTGTATACATCCAGTTATATGCAAGTTATTTCTAGCAATATGACTATTAAAAGGCTTTCCCAATACTTGAATCCGATTTGAATATATCTTCAGTGTTTAAACCAGATCCAAGTCCTAAGCCCTTGGGCATGTAAATCTGATCAGTTAAAAGTCCTTGGCCTCAAGGCATAAAAAAGAACTTTAAGTGGACTTAACCCATCCACGACAGTCCTTGATAAACGAGAAGTCCGAAGTTACTTGGGGAGCAAGTAATCGACCTACCCTCTAGTTTTATTTCTATTATGTTATGATTACCATAGAACGCTTGAGCATGGAGTGGATTCTGATGGAAAGCCTCAAGGCCTACACCTAAGGCCCCACAAAGGCATCCATTTGGATTCATTCCGTTCTGCGATCTAGAGAGTCTAAGTATAAGAATGAACTCTGATGGGAAGCCTCAAGGCCTACACCTAAGGCCCCACAAAGGCACCTATTTGGGTTCATTCTACTTCTTGGACTCGGGTAATCAGAAGTATAATAGTTAGCAAACTCCGGCAATCACGAGAACAAATATGATGTGTTCGAGCACTGGTTTAGTTATTTATGGGAAGCCTCAAGGCCTACACCTAAGGCCCCACGAAGGCACCTGTTATAACTAACACGGTTTCTCGGATATATACATATATACAACTAAAACTCGACATCCATTTTACATCTGCCATGCTGAAGATGGCAGTGGCACGCCTGAGCACCTAAGAAGTTAACCTTGATTGTGAGCCTCAAGGCCTACACCTAAGGCCCCACAAAGGCACCTCTCAAAATTAACTCTGTCCTTCTCTTTCAGCCTTGCCCGACAAGCCTTGCCCGAAGAGTCTTGCCCGACGAGACTTGCCCGACAAAGCCCGACAGCGAAGCAGAAGCCCGACAGCAGCCCTCAACCGGCGCCAACCTCCAGGGGAGCTGTGTGCTCGTCGGCCAGGAAACATCCCCGACGGAAATTCCTGACGCGAACATAGTTTTGGCACACCCAGTGGGACCATAAACTTCTTGATCTTGCATGTCCAAAAAGAAAAGCCATAAAACTTGGCAAAAACAATCCGAAGGAAGGTCTTCACAAATGGCAGATCAATCAGAAAAACCTTCCTCCCCATCAGGACAAGTGGTCCTAGAAAGCCTAACTGCATCTGAGAGATCGGAAGGAAAGGGAACTAGTGAAGAACTACAGGCCACTATGATCTAAGTGCTAAAAAGCATGGAAAGAATCTCCTTGGAAACCAAAGGAGAAGTGAGTAGGCTCTGTACGCTAACAGGGAATCTACAGAGAAGACTTGATTTAGAGTTCTCTACTCCAAAAGGGGCTCAAGGAAGTGGGATGAGCCAAGTTGTTATGAGAAATGAACCAATCATTCCCTTATTCCCACTATTAGAAGAAGAAAAAGATAGGGGGAAGAAAAAGGTAGTTCCTGAAGGGAGTCAACCGGTGATGGAGCCAGTTCTGGAAAATGAGCTTCTCAGCTTCCCATTATTATCATTCAATAATAGGAAGCCAAGCGAGCAAGAGAGAACGAGGTACGGGATTACAGCTATGATGGGAGAGACTAGCTGAAATGAGGGCTCCACTACTTCAGATAAACCCCCACCTTATAGGCCACCTCCGTTGGTGAATAAAGGTGGATGAACTAGTTGGAGGAAGCCCGAACCAAGGAGGGAAGCAAGTGCAGGCAACGACCGGAGCCCAAAAATCGAATCTGCTCTCCTCGGTCATAATGATATTCTAGCCACTCAGCAGCTGAGGGAGGAATTAGCTGAGTTGAGAAGGACGGTTGCTCAAAATGCTCAACCGCGAGCTCGCCCAGTATTCAGGATCACTTACCAAAAGCCTTATCCTGAATATATTGACGAGCTAAATCCATTCCCTCTCAACTTCAAGATGCCCGCATTCCCAACATTCACAGGTGAAGATAGCAGCGTGTCCTCCAGAGACCACATTTTCAAATTCTCCAATCATTGCGTGGCATATGAGGACAATCCAAATTACAAATTGAGGTTGTTTGGGAATTCATTGGCAGGGTTAGCATCTTAGTGGTACTCTCCCTAACTCTATCGCCAACTGGGGGCAAATGGAGATGGCTTTCCACGAACAGTTTTACATAATAGAGCCAGAATTGACCATCAATGACCTTGTTGAAGTCAAACAATACGATCATGAATCTACTGAGGACTTCATGATGAGGTTCAGAAGAACAAGGATGAGATGCCAATTCCCCGTCAACCAAGCGCAGCTCATATCGATTGCTCAAAGGGCTTTGAAATTACCTTTGAGGAAAAGGTTTTATGATGCACAGTTTAATGAGCTGCAAGAATTGGTAATTGCTGCCACGAAGTATGAGAGGCTGTTGCAAGAAGAGCAACAAGTGAAGCACACTTCCAAAGTTCCCATTTTCTACAAAAATAAGGCTGCAATTCATCGTGTGGAAGTGGGAGAAACCAGGCCAGAGCATGAGGGTGGCCGTGATGAAGATGACATGGACGTATGTGCCGCTGAAATGACCACACCTTTCAAACCATTGACGGTAAAGGGGCTAGTCCAACCTGTCAAGGATCAGAAGGTCGTAATGAACGATGGTGGTTTTGTCCCCATAAAACCACCCAAGTACCAGAGTTATTCGTTCGACCTATCCAAGGCACCTGAGATCTATGAAGAACTGGTACGGGCAAGGGTAATCTTGCCCGACAATACAAAAAAAATGCCCAAGCCGGAAGAACTCAGGGGGAAAAAGTATTGTAAGGTGCACTATACCTTCAACCATTCCATAGTTAATTGTGTCCAGTTTAGAGATTGGATACAAGATCTTATAGTGAAGAGAAAGCTGTTACTTGACTCGCCCCAAGCCAGTATGATGGTAGATATTAACCCTTTCCCTGAGGCTCCTATTAATATGATCAACCTCATTTTACAAGAGCCAGGGTCACCATTTGGTACTGCAGGGAAAGAAAAGGGCCCAGGTTGTCCCAACACCTTTGCATGAATAAAGTGTCATGAAGGGGATCAAGGGACCAAGATCAGGTCCTAAGATTGGTGTTATCGAGGGCAGTAGAAGAAAGAAGATTAAAAGGGGGCAAAGAGTTGCCTAAAGTCAATACAAACAGAGCAGGAAGCAAATTACATGTTCATAAGAAAAGAGTTACAAATCATCCTATTCTAAAAAATTTACATCTTCACATAGGGTGATTATTCGAGAATGATATGTTTGCATAATGGAAAATATCCTACTGGGTTAAGCCAAAACAGTATGGTTATTTACAAGTTGAGACCGGGCACGCTCTAACTCCGAATTTGACTTCTCCACTCCCTCAATTTGATTTTCAAGGGTATCTAGAAGAGTTGCTTGTTCTGCTTTAAGAGCAACCAATTGTTCCTCCAGCTTTTGGATTTTAGAAGTAACAACTCTGACCCTTTCTTTTGTCTGCAAGCTTTCTTCCATCAACCGATCAACTTGAGCAGAGGTGCTTGATTCTTTCTCCATGAAGCATTTTGCCCGATTAGCCTGTCTGTCCGCTCTCTGGTATTATTCCCTAAGGGCTCTCAAGTTCTCAAAGAAAGATAGAAAAGAATCATGTTGAGGTTTTGATAGTCGACCGGTTTTGAAAGACTCAGTTATGATCTTCTCAAAATCACAAAGAGCCTTGAGGCTGAATGAAGCGGTGAAATCCTTCCTTGCCCATTCCTGAAGGACTCGCTGTTGCTCTGAAGAAATGGGGGTAGCTGAAGATTGTTTTGAAGATTTCAATCGTGTCTCAAGTCGTCCAAGTGCTTCGAAAAGTCTGGGCAACTTAGCAGGTTTGGAGATGCGAAAAGAGGAGGATCCTGCACTGCAACTTCCTCTAATGAAGGAATGCCCATTGAGGGGGCAATTTCTGCCTGCCCGATCTGCTCAATTCCAGAAGGGGGAATCGCAGTACCTCCAGAAGATGAGTGAGGATGGGAGCGCTTTGATTTGCGGACCAGATGGGGGGGAAGTTTCTCTTGGAGCTTGCTGCAGAAAGCCAAAAGACCAGGTCAAGACAATTTGAATACAGTTTGAGGCAAAAGAGGATTTGAAGAGATGAAATGTACCTGACTCAGCCCTGGGGTTTCACCAGGAAGATGACTAATTCCTGGTTGGCGGGAAGATTCCTCACCACCAGCAGGAGAGTGATGAGCTGCACCTGAACCTGTACTAGTGCCCTAGAGGTACCCCAGAGATAGCAGTAATTGTCAGTAAATAGAGCATAAGAGAAAGAACAAGAAGAAAATACTCCCATACCTGAGTTTGGTCTTGAGGAGGAGAAAGAGGTTTATCAACTGTCGGGCAAGCAAATACCCGCGAAATTGCTACCTCTGAAGCTACAGGGATCTCAGGGATTGTGGGTTCATTATCTGAAACCACTATTGAAGGGGGTGGCTCATATACTGGAGAAGCTGTAGAGAACGTGAGTAAAAGTTAGTTGGAAAACAATGTACAGAAGTTCAATATGGAATATGTGACTCACCAAGTTACTATCCTCATCCACGAAGTGCAACAGAACTCCTGTAGATGGATCGAATTGAGAAGAAAGGGTTGCGTCCAGAGCAGTAGAAGAAGTCATAGACCTCAGAGGAGGGCCATGACAAGGCAAGGAAGCAGATGCTCCAGCCTAAAAATATTCAGACATTAGGTCCAGAAGTTGGAAAGTTATCCAAGAATTAGAAGAGAAGAAAAAGCACCTCTGAAGGGTCGACCTGGGAGGGAGATAGGCTTGTCTCTCGGGCAAATTGTGAAGAGGCTTCGGGCGGAGAGAGCTTTTCCTTTCTTGCGGCCTGAGTCAAATAATCAGATTTAGAGTTATATGAGAGCAAGAAGAGGCCTAAAGAAAAATATATAAATCATACCTCAAGTTCTCTGAGGGCAGTATTTTACAGTTCTTCGGCCTTTTTGAGCATTGCAATTCTCAGTGGTTCCTCCTTAGAAGCAAGGATTGGTCTTTTAGATGCTTGGGGTCCTGTTCGCCGATAAAGGAGACAATTAGATAAAGGAGAAAGGTAACAGTTTGATGAAGAAAAACAGAAACTCACTTGAGGATTGTTACTTCTTTCTACCTGCCTCAGGAACTGGAGCAGATGGGGCTGATGACTTAGGAGGAGCGGTAGTTCTTGCTCTCTTACTTTTTCTAGTAAGAGTTGGTCGTGTGGTTTTGGGTAGAGGTACTGGATCAGGATCTGAAGTCTTAATCACAGCCGCTTTCTTTCGCTTAGGTGCTTTAATAAGTGCCTCGGGTGTTTCTTCAGCTCCTGAATCCCCAAAGGATTCTGAGACATCTGCACCCTCCCCAGCTTCTCGTCTCCCAGCCAGCCTTTGCGGCAGCTCCATGAAGAATTGCAGCATCAGCAGAGTCATCCTCGGATTCAATGACTTCCGATTCAACATCCACTGGAGCTGCAGAATTCAGCAAAAGTAAGGATAGAAGGACTTCAGAAGGGAAGCAAAATTAGATTGAAAGAGAAGTACCTATCAGAAGTGACTGATTCTTCTCTTGGATCATCTCCTTCCAATTTTCAAGTTCGCCCGAGCCAGGGTATGACTTAAATGAAAGTTGGTTGAAAAGGCAATCGTGAGTCTCTTTCAAATCTCCTCCATACTTCTTAGTCCATTTGTCTTCCCACCAAGAAGAGAAGAGCGAGGTGTACTCAAAATTGAGAATGATGGACTTTCGGGCAGCTTGACTCATTACGTCAAGACTGCGTCGGGCAGCTCGGAATGTCACTTCAGATGGAGTTAGTAACCGGAATGAAGTGCCACAATGGACAGAGTCGAAGAACGGGACAGGAATGGCCTGTCTAAATCCTAACTGCCTGCTGCAAAAGTTTGGATGGTATACTTCCAAGCCTCGGTCATATCTATTGCCCCGAACTCCCCAGGCCAGGTCTTTCGGTTGAATGCAACTAATAAATTTCTCCTTGCAAAAGGGGGTAGCATCCTCGCCAGGGGCATCTTGAAAGACTTGGTCAGAAAACCAAGGATATCTTCTCAAGACCGACGTACCCCATTCTAAATCTGATCGAGTCCTACAAACTCTGAAGAAATAGAAGCAGGCAAAGGTGGAATGATCTATAGGGACAGCTTCAGCCAGGATTCGAGCAGAGGCCACACCCTCTGGGAACTCCAGATTAGCAGCCCGAAATTCCGGAAAGTACCATTGAAGCCAAGTTTGTATCATCCATATAGGTCCATTCAAGTTAGTCTCATATGGCTCGCCTTGAGTCATTTCGAAAAGAAGATGATAAAGATGGGAAATGAGGAATGGACCTGTAGCTACGTCATCAAAGTTGTGAAGAGCTTCTACTAAGGGGATCCATTCAACCCTCACCCCTTTAGATTTGTTGGGGAAGATGTGCTTGTTGAGCCAGTATAAGAGGAAATACATGTGCTCCTGATCTTTATCAACCCGAGGTGAGCCCACCCCAAAATTCTCCTTTACGAAGGGGATGAATCCTTTGAAGGAGGTCCCATAACTCTTGAAAGTTGCAGAGTTATAGTTCAAAGAGAGGAAGGCAGCAGATGAACTTGAGCTTCCAGTGGTAGAGGACGGAACCCAGTCTTGAGTGACGTCCACTATCCTGCCCGAGGGCCTTAAGCCGAAAACCTGAGCCATGTCAAGAATGGTGGGAGACATGGGGCCCATACGGAAGTCAAAAGTATTCGTGCCTGAATTCCAGAAAAGGAGGGCAGAAACAAGCAGTTCGGGCTTGGGAATAATAGAGGTCTTCGAAAGCATGATTAACTCATAAATACCATTACTCATCCATTTCCTCTTAAAAGTAGGCTCTAAATCATCAATCCATTGAGCCCAGGCAGGATCGTTCATCAGAGGAAAGCCTCGGCGATATGATGACCATTTGGAGGAAGAGATGCCCGACCTAGCCGAGTAGGGATTTGGGGAAAACCAGTTATCTCTAGGCATGTTGCTTTCCACCACTGAAGGGACCTGAGAAATCCAGGCGGGACCCAATGATTGTACCCCATGCACCTCAAAGAAAAGCTCGGAATGCAGACCTGCCCAAGGGTAATGCAGCCCATTGAGTAGACGACGCAGAGTGGCGATTCCTTCGCCAGATTCGTAAGAGGGTTGGGTTTGGCTAGATTCCGCAGTCATTGGAAAAAGTTCGAGAAGGGAATACTAAGGAAGATGACGAGGGCGAAACCTTAGAGAAGGATTTCTTGCTGTGAATACAGGGGATTGAGGAGTTCAACCACAAGGGGTTCGTAGGTTTTATAAAGAGCCTTTTTCAATCAATATTGGTGCCTAGAATTCCAGGCTAAATATTAATTGAAGGGGGCACTGTTTGGATCAAAACTTGAACTTTGGGCTCAAGGAAGGAGCTGGCCCGAAAGGAGGCCCAAAGGGAAAGATAGCCAGAGCCCAGTTAAAGCCCAAAAGGCAGAAAAATGCCTTTTCTGACTTGGTGCAGCTCATGAAGACCACTTGCTTACCTACCCAAAGGCCAAGTGGTGTAGACTGATCAGCTACACAGCCCATAAAGCACTTTATGGTGGCATTACATGTAAAATAGCTGATGAGTCATCACCTTCAAACCGCATTCGGGCAAGCCTGCTGCTACAGAGGGCCAAGCCGAGTTGTCTATATAAGAAGAAAGAAAAACCAGGAATAGGGACACTCAATCAAACAAACAAATGCAAGCACAAACTCTGTTCAAAGCCAGATTTGCCTTCAAAACAAAGCTGTAGTCAGCCTTCATCCCTCTCGGGACAAGCCTTCATCCCTCGCGGGATAACCCTTCCTCCAAACCTTTGTAATAGCTCTGCTACCTTGTTCAACCTTGCTGTAGTATCGATTCATCTTTTGTAATCTCTCTCTCTATCCCTCTAAGCTTTCAGACCCTTGACAAAACTACAAAGATAGGAACCTACAAGACGAGCAGCCTTACCCGATAAGGTTTAACCTTGCCCGACCTTCTTTGTTTTTTTTTTGTCTTTTCAATATGTTGTATACATCCAGTTATATGCAAGTTATTTATAGCAATATGACTATTAAAAGGCTTTCCCAATACTTGAATCCGATTTGAATATATCTTCAGTGTTCAAACCAGATCCAAGTCCTAAGCCCTCGGGCATGTAAATCTGATCAGTTAAAAGTCCTTGGCCTCAAGGCATAAAAAAGAACTTTATGTGGACTTAACCCATCCACGACAGTCCTTGATAAACGAGAAGTCCGAAGTTACTTAGGGCGCAAGTAATCGACCTACCCTCTAGTTTTATTTCTATTATGTTATGATTACCATAGAACGCTTGAGCATGGAATGGATTCTGATGGAAAGCCTTAAGGCCTACACCTAAGGCCCCACAAAGGCATCCATTTGGATTCATTCCGTTCTGCGATCTAGAGAGTCTAAGTATAAGAATGAACTTTGATGGGAAGCCTCAAGGCCTACACCTAAGGCCCCACAAAGGCACCTATTTGGGTTCATTCTACTTCTTGGACTCGGGTAATCAAAAGTATAATAGTTAGCAAACTCCAGCAATCACGAGAACAAATATGATGTGTTCGAGCACTGGTTTAGTTATTTATGGGAAGCCTCAAGGCCTACACCTAAGGCCCCACGAAGGCACCTGTTATAACTAACACGGTTTCTCGGATATATACATATATACAACTAAAACTCGACATCCATTTTACATCTGCCATGCTGAAGATGGCAGTGGCACGCCTGAGCACCTAAGAAGTTAACCTTGATTGTGAGCCTCAAGGCCTACACCTAAGGCCCCACAAAGGCACCTCTCAAAGTTAACTCTGTCCTTCTCTTTCAGCCTTGCCCAAAGAGTCTTGCCCGACGAGACTTGCCCGACAAAGCCCGACAGCGAAGCAGAAGCCCGACAACAGCCCTCAACCGGCGCCAACCTCCAGGGGAGCTGTGTGCTCGTCGGCCAAGAAACATCCTCGATGGAAATTCCTGACGCGAACAGAAATACTAATACCAACAACGCAATGCTAGAGAGAGAGAGAGAGTACAATGAAAATAACGGTCTTGTCTTCATTGTAAAGCGGCTGATCACCAGAAGTAGGGTCACAATTGCCAAACATTGATGAGCAAGATAACAATTTCAATGGCAGTGCAATCCACTCCTCAACCTACAATCCATTCATCCGCACTCAAACATTTCTCCATCTCTCAACCTAAAATAAAAAAAATTCAGGAAAGAAAAACAAGAAATGGAAATGCGGTACCTGTGAGAGAGCTCGATGATGCGGGAGCGCTTGGCCTGGGAGTTGTCGATGTAGCCGAGCACTGCCAGAATCCCACACATGGTGGCGACGGCGAAGCGTGGAGGAGCGGAGGAGGGAACAACAAAGAGTGAAAGTTGTGGCCGCGGAATCAGAGGAATCGGGTGATTTTATAGTCTTTTGGCGCCGTAATTAGGGCCGTTGATTATGACAAGCTTACTACTGTGCGAAGAGATTCCACATTTTTCTTTTCTTTTTTTTTTAATTTGTAAAATTTGGGTTTTAATTGAACTATTATTCTAGGTTTGGATTGGTGCAGGGTATGGATGGACAAATACCCATTGGTTATGAGTAACCACAGTTGTCTGTTTATTTAAATTAAACCATTACGGTTATGGATAACCGTTTAGATAAATAAACGGTTATGAGTATAACCGTTTACCCGTGAAATTTAAAAGGATGGTTATGGGTATTAACTGCGGTTATAAATGGGTAACCGTTTACCCATGTATTTTGTATATGTAAAATTAGCACAAACCATGTTCTCAATCCAATAATACTTAGCACCCAATAAATTAGCAAGGAATTCATCGGTCCTTCTCTCAATAACACTGTTGCAGGAATGATGATTCTCATCATCAAGGAATTCGCCAAATTAATTTAAATTCCTTGCGGGTAACTGTGAAATTGACATAAATGCTTTGACAGAAATGTCTTCTAAACAATTTTTGTAACCCAATAATACTTAGCAAATATTATATTTACCTTCATTGGTAACAGTTAAAAATATCATCCGTAAACTATTATTTCAATTATTGGAATGGTATAAAGACTTAAAAAATTAAAATACGGAAATGTACGATGAATGTACCTATAATGATGTTTAATTGTAAAAAAAAAAAATTATGACAATTTTTTTTTTATTTTCAAGTTGTTAAAAAACATGTAGACGGGTGAAAAATGGGTAATGGTAAAAAAAAAATAAACGGGTTAAAAAGGGTATATGGGTAAACGAGTATTAAACGGTTACGGTTAAATGGGTATGCGGTTATGGGTATGGTTAACCGTTTATAAATGGTTATGGGTATAACCGTTTAGGCAATTACCCAACGGGTAAACGGTTATGCGGATATGAGTATAAATGGTTATGGGTAAATAATCACGGTTACTCGCCCACCATATCCGTTGTCCATCCCTAGTGCAAGGGAATCATTTTTCTTGCAGTGACACACCCCTTATTAATTTTTATCATTTGATTTTTTTTAATTCATTCGATTCAATGGTCAAAATTATAAATTTGTGTGAGAAGTAAAAAGAGGTATGTGGATATCACACCATTTTTTCTTTTGTTAGGTGGTGTATTTAATTGGGAGAGAGATGCTAAGGAGACTCTCAAAGTTGAACTCTTTATAGATTCTATTTGTAACCTTATGCTTTTGGTAGGATGTTTTATAATGTTAGCACGTGAATTGACGTTAAATTGTGAGGTGATAGAGGATTTTGAGAGAATCCCCTTAGCATTAAGTAAAGTCTAGTCTTAAGTGTTTGGCTTTCCTTATCAAATATTGTATTTGTGTACCATATGCTCAATTTAGTTTTATACTACATTCTTTTATTATGAGATACTGCTACTGTGATTAAATGTTCAAAGTCATGGCTCATCTCACTTCAAAAGGTTTATTCATGCATGTGCATTTCATATCTTTATTTGTGTTGCATTTTGTTTAGTTAGTTTAGAGCATTGACTTTCAGTTGTCTAGGCACAGAAATTAAGACAGCCCACATGGGCTGACTGACACCTTTTTGCTAATAGTTAGTTTTTGGTCATTAATCTGCCTAGATTTATTTTGCAGCTGACAAGAGTTCTTGGGACAAGTTGGTTGACAGAAAATTTGATTTCCTTGCGTATATTTGCTTCTAGGGTTGCAGATTGTTCTTTGGCGGTTTAGAGTTTATTTTTAGAGAGATAGTTGCTTTAAGGCTTTGAGCTTGCATCTTCTCCATTTATGAAACCCTAGCTATCAAACATTCCTCATGCATTAAATATTCAATCAATGTATATTAGGATTGCATTGTTTTAAGGTTTTGCATTTATGTCTTAGTCTGGTTTAAGCTTTAAATTCATTTTTAGACCAAGCTTTTGGATTCAGGTTAGATTATTCCTTCAACTGTTTGACTGGACAATCTTAATGGTCATTTAAATCCAGATTTCTTGTGCATATCATACAATCATATCATATTATTGATCATGTTGATCTCTGTGCCACAAGGTGAAAAGCTTAAGAAGAGCTGCCATTTAGTGAAAACCGAAGAAGCTCATCTTGTGTAAAGTGAGGTTGCACAAAGGTAAAGCTGCTCTGTAGATAGGGATCTAGGAATTGAGCTTGTGTGGTCTTTATATAAACCTTGTTTACGCTAGTGGATTTGACTAGAGTAGAGTCCCAGTTTTTTTACCCTAGAGGTGGGTTTTTCCGACCAAAAACATCAAGTGCAATTTATCGTTTTTCAAGTTTACTTATCTTACTTTTTGCTTGTGATATATGGTCATCATTATTGACAAATAGATAAGTCCATGCAACTAAGATTGTCAGAGTTAAAATGTGCACTGAACTGGATCTTAGTTAACTAGGAATACTTCAGTAAACTGAGCCTTGAATTGACTACTTCCGCTGTGAGTAAACTTAAATATCTGATCTTAGTTGATGAGTGTTGATAACTTGTCAAACAAGCACGTATATAGATTTTAGATTGTATGTTATTCCACTTGATACCAATTTCAATTGGTATCAGAGCTTTACTCTAAATATACATAGAGTGATCTCTGGGAGCTACTGGTAGTGGGTGGAATCTCACCATGGATCATGATCGTGTTGCGGGATCTTGCAACTATCTTCTATTCTTTAATGGTACAAATTATGATGCTTAGAACAAGAAGTTTCAAATCTTTCTCGAGGATCAAGATCTTATAGAAGTTGATTGTCTCACCTTTGAGTGGAAGGCTCCATTGAGGCTAGTCAATGGAGAGTCTGTGATTAAGCCAAAAGGAAAACAGACTCAAGGAGAAATTTCTTCAGCCATGGCTAATAGGAAAGCAAAGAATGTTATTGTTTTTTCCATTTTGTCTAATCAGTTTGCTCATGTTCGATATAGCACAACTACCAAGCAAGCTTGAGACAAACTCCGAATTCTTCATGAGGGTGATATATAAGTGAGAGAACTAAAGCTCCACATGACTCTTTCAAAATTTGAGGATTTGAAAATGCTCGAGTCTGAAACTTACTCCGTCTTCTATGAGAAAGTTGAAATGTTGACAAATGAAATCTTGGGGTTAAGGAAACCTATTAACGAAACAACCATTGTTCAAAAGATTTTGAGATCCTTACCCAAGAGATTTCAAGCAAAGAAGATTGTCATTCAAGAGTTTTAGGACCTAAATGAGATCAAGCATGAAAAATTGGTTGGAAAACTCATTACCTATAAGATAGAGCTTGATATGGATGAAAATGACTCTAAGAAGAGAAAAAATGTGGCCCTTCAAAGTGTTGTGAACATTGAGAGTGTAAGTGACTTGTGTGGACAAACCTCAGAAGAAGATCTTGCCCTACTTGTTAAACAATTTAGAAAGATTATCAACTATAAGGGAAGAGATTTCAAAAGGATTAAGGAATCCTCTAGAAACCCAAATCACTAATCACGTAGAAAACTCACTTTTGGTAGACAACAAGGAAAATTTACAAGTAGAAAATGATAAATCTCCCTCAAGAGAATCTAGTCTTTGTTTTTCTTATGGTGGTAGTGGACATAGGTTTCCTGAGTGCAAACAACAGGGAATCAAGTCAAAAAAAGGACAAAGCAATCATGGCTACTTGGAGTGAAAGTGAAGGTGAAGAGTCTATGCATTCTGATAAGTTGTCAAATGATAAAGAAAAAATTGTTGCTTTTGTTGCTCCAATGAAGGAAATGTCTCCATGTGATGATGATCTTGTGTTGAATGACAATGAGGAGATGACTTATGATGACCAAGAAATGCTGAGTTGCAGAAAGAAAACAAGTCTCTTCGTCTAGTCAGAATTGAACTGGATGAAAAGATTAGTTATCTTGAGGCACATATTGAGGAGCTAAATGAGAAGGATTTTCATTACAATGACAAAGAGGAGAAAGATGATGTTATTGCTGCTCTTGAAGCTCAAGTTCAAAAATTGCTGGAATCTCAAGAAAACTTGATGAATCAAATTGATGTGTTGAAAGCAAATAATATTTTTTTTTATCATAAGGCTAATCAGAAACAGCTACTTAGGCTAAATGAGGCAAATGACAATGTTATTCGTCTTACTATTGGGGCTGAAAAAAATGACAAGATGCTAAGTCTTAGGAAACTTCATGGTGACAAAAGTGGCATTGGCTACGTGAAAAACAGCTCAAGCTCAGCGGTTATCAAATCAAGATTTGTGAGAGAATCATTTCCTATGACAACTAAAGTCAATCCAAGCTCAAGTATAGATTTATTCCCACATGTCATCACTGTGGTGAATTAGGCCACATTCGTCCTAAGTGTAGGAAACTTCACTCTGGGAAGAATGATAGTTTGAAGAATCAGGTGGATTAACTAGTCAATGAAGTCAACATAATTGCTCAACTTGTGCAATCATCCAGTATGGAAAGTGTGAAGCCTCGCTCCAAACGGGTTCATAAAGTTTCCAACATGTGCCTTGTTGTTTGCAATGTTCTCTCTGCCACCAAACCAATTGTATGGTATCTTGACAGTGAGTGCTCTTGTCACATGTATAGGGATAAGATAATTTCCTATCTTTTTCACCTTTCAATGGTGGTGGCATTATTTTTGGTAGTGGAGACAAGTCCCAAATCATGGGAAAAAAGTATTGTTAATATTTTTGGTCTTCCTCAGCTCAAGAATGTTAGTTATGTAGAAGGGTTGAAGTCAAGTCTCATTGCATTAGCCAGTTATGTGATAAAGTGGCGGATGAAGTTTGCTTCTCCAAGAAAGGTTGCCGAATTGTGGACCAACATGGAAAGAATATTTTGGTTCTTTCTAGATTTGGAGACAATTGTTACATTGTTGATGCTCCAAAATGTTGGTGATACCCCGAAGTGTAACAAAGCTTTTGATGATGTTAGTGTGTTGTGGCACAGAAGACTTGGTCATGTTAACTTCAAAGATCTTCAAAAATTGTTTAATCATGAGGTTGTTAAAAGGCTTACCTCATCTTTCAGTTTCTAACTCCTATGTTTGTGGATCTTGTCAACTGGGAAAACAAACCAAAGTGGCTGACAAGAGACTAAATGATATTGCAACTAGTTTAATTGTGAGGCTGTTAGAGGCTTACCTCATCTTTAGTTTCTGACTCCTATGTTTCTGATTCATATATACCTGGTAATTGTGGATGACTACTCCATATATACCTGAGTGTGTTTCTTAAGGGAAAATCAGATACTTTTTAACAGTTCATCACCGTGTACAAAGTAATGCTAAATGAATCTCTGACTGGTCGTTCCTCTCTTGTCAGAATCAAAACTGATCATGGAACTGAATTTGAGAATGCTCTTTTTGATGAATTATGTTCAACCAATGTCATCAAACATGAATATTTTGCTCCTATCACTCCTCAACAAAATGGGGTTGTTGAAAGGAAAAAATCATGTCCTAATTGAGATAACTAGAGTAATGTTGAATAACAAGAACTTGGCTTAACACTTTTGGGCTGAAGCTATGAATACTGCATGTTACATCTCTAATCGCGTGTTTCTCAAGCCTGGCACTGATGTGACTCCTTACGAACTATGGAGAGGTAAAAAGCCAATGCTCAAGTACTTCAGAGTGTATGGAAGTGTTTGCTATATTCTAAAAGATCGAGAACACCTAGCCAAGTTTGATACTAACAGTGATGAAGGAATCTTCTTAGGGTACTCCAACACCAGCAGGGCATAAAGGGTCTACAACCTACGAACAAAAATCATCATGGAGTCCATAAATGTTAAAGTTGATGATTCTGTTATTCCTCCTACTCCTGATGTTGAAAATGTTGATTTATTCTCTCCTTCCTCGAACGATAATGGTGGTGCTTCTTGTCAGTCAAGAGAGCAATCATAAAGTCAATCTAGCTCAAATCAAGATTCTTGTATAGTGTTTAGGGATATGCCAAAATGGGCCCGAGGTCATCGAGTTGAGGAAATTGTAGGTCCCAATGACCAAGGCATTAGAACTCGAAGACAACTAGCTGATAAAGTTGCAAATGTTTGCTTTGTCTCCCAGATTGTGCCCAAGAATATTGAAAATGCCAATTAGGCTGGATGTATTGATAATCGAACGAGTATTTCAGGAGGAACTTTCTTCGTTGGGAACAATTTAGTTGCTTGGCACAACGAAATACAAAATTGTGTCTCTTTGTCTACTGTCAAGGTGTGAGTATATGCCTACCAGGGGTTGTTGCACTCAATTACTGTGGATGAAGCAAATGCTCAGTGACTATGGTATCTCTCAATCCACCTTCCTTGTTTATTGTGACACTATGAGTGCTATTAATATTTCCAAGAACCCTGTCCAACATTCAAAAACCAAACATATTGATATAAAGCATCATTTCATTAGAGATCTTGTGGAAGGTAAAATTCTTACCTTAACCTTTGTGCCAACTGAAAAACAACTAGCTGGCATATTCACTAAAGCACTAAATAATCGAAGGTACGAGGATCTTCGACGGTCTATTGGTCTTTGTGATATGATTTGAATAGGTTGTATAGCCTTGCTTCCAAGAGTTGAATGTTTTTGTCTAGTCTATATGCATGTTTTGTATAGACAGTTATCTCATCAGATAACCTCATTTTTCTCTCTGTATTCATCTCTTATCTGTCATACACTGTTAGTAATATATGGACTAGCCTTGGATAATCTTTCATTGTGATGTCAAAGGTTTTCCCATCTCTCTCTGATGGCCTCTGAAAAATCATTTTTGAATTTAATGTTGTTTTGGTCCTAATTGATTGATAGTAGCTTTACTTACTCTATAATTTGGACCATGTGTCAATTCTCTTATTTTTGTCCTCTCCCCAAAATCAAAACAAAAAGTCAATTGGGAGAGTGTTTTATGAAGAGGGTATTTTCAAAAGAAAGTATATACTATCAAATTGAAAAATCCCTTCATTTGGCCTTCCATGTAATGTCATGTGTAATGCTTCAAGATCCCCCTCCGTAGGTCATGTATACATTCTCTTAAATATCAATGGTGATTCATCAAAATTTCACCTTTATTCAAATGACCTTGGCATTTCTCAAATTGGTGCCTCACTCAAAGTTTTGCACCAAAGTTAGCTTTTCTTCCAAGGCTTATGCCTTGCTTTTTGCGAGTTTTGTCCATTGTCCATATTATGTAGGAAGTGTTGTTTCTTAAAGTCAATGGATTATTAAAAGCTTGGTTAACTTTGGAAATGCTTTTGAGATTATGTGCTTGGTTATATGAATTCAAGATGGATATCACCAATCCTATCCCCTTACCTTGACACATCACAGTTGCACCTTGAGCAAGTTTTCATCTCTGTATTACTGTCTTTGTATGCCCTTGAAGAGTTGTCCCTTGAGAATTGCATTGCATATTATCTTGTCAAACACTTGTCTTATCAATATCTCTTGAAAGCATCGATATTCAAACTATTTTATCCCTTTCATGGCTTATGCTTTAGCTGTAGTTTATTGGTGCAAAGATTCAAATGTTATCTTGATCTCTATCATCTTAATAAGCCGTTTTCGATTGTTTGGGTAGATTTGTCTATGCCTATGCTCAAATAATGTTTCGATGGTCATATCTTCTTTCTGTTGAGTCATTATCCCTCATCAGATAAATGAAGTTATAATTTAGAATTATGGGGGAGTGTGTTTTCATGAAGCGCATCAATTCTGGGGGAGTTTCCTTTATAGGGGAGTTCAATCACAATGCATGTATCTTTTCGTGTTTACTTGTTGCAAGTCTAATTGTTGCTACACTTTGCTTGGGCATATCCATATGATCTAGTGCATATTCTTTATCCGTTGTGCTCCTGTTGTTCTTGTTCTATGAATTTGCAGCAAAGTTGACTATTCAATGCGATTTTTCACCTTGTGTTTGTCTTACCATGACAAAATGGGGGAGAAATTTTTTTGTGGTGCTTCATACCTTGCAAGCCTTTTTTTACCCATGATAAATTTCACTTGTTCTCGTCAAGAGTTGTTCATATGCAAGTTCATATGCAAGATTCATTCATTGGCTCTTCTCTTGAGTGTGGGTGAGTGAAATAAGTTCTAGGCTTGGGGTATTTTGTCAAGGAAAGCCAAATGGAGAGATTGTAAAGTCTAGTCTTAAGGGTTTAGCTTTCCTTGACAAATATTGTATTTGTGTACCACATTCTCAATTTAGTTTTAGACTACATTATTTGATTATGGGATGCTGCTACTGGGATTAAACGTTCAAAGTCGTGGCTCACCTCACTTCAAAAGGTTTGTTTATGCGTGTGCATTTCATATCTTTATTTGTGTTGC